>NW_011357369.1:3758296-3810447 GCF_000735185.1 Notothenia coriiceps
TGTGCCTTGGCAACTTTAAGGTGCATACCGCCACCTCCGGAGTCGGCTTGACTCGGTTTGCATTTATAAAGAATGCACACATGTGTTTAATCGTTAAGGTCAGATATGTACTAAGTAAATACATTTGTTCCTGCTCAAGATTAAATTAAACTTTATTGTTATTGCACATATTACAGGTACTGAGACAACGAAAAGAAGTTTAGCTTCCAACCAGGAGTGCAACAAGCAGTAAAGTGAAAAGTAATGTACACAATCTACAGAATGAAATATAGAATGAATTGAATGATGAATAAACAGTGAGGGGTATGAATATACACAGCAGCCTGTGAGCAATGAACAGTGTGTATGAATATGCTAAGATATATAAAGTATGAAAACGGTAAGCAGTGCAAGTATAGTATAACATATACAGTATAGATATTAATTTCATGATGATAAACATTGTGGAACAATTATGAAAAATGTTAATGGGGGGGCGACGTAAAACTGACACAAAACAACAACAAACTTTTGCCGAGCCAATTGGAGAGTTTCATCACCAGCACGTGGTAAAACCCACCAATGAGCGCTCAGCTCGAGATACCAGCGAGTCGTTTCCCATCAAGCATTTCGCTTCCGCAGCCCGTGGAGAGGAACTGCGGCGCCTCGCCTCGCTCTCAAGGCTGCGGGCGTCTTTGTCCCGCGAGATTTGAACATCTCATGTAGGCGAGCCTCCAGAACAAGTCGGACAAAATGACTAACCATCATGCAACGCACTAGCAAGACGTTGATCGAAATTGCGCAGGTCTCGCTTGTCTCAAACAAGCCTAGTATGTTTCGTGCCTTAGTTTGATAGTTAGTGTGGGAAGCTGCTTCTGTTGTGTGTTTAACCTAAAAAAAAAAAAGCTAACAGTTGATGTTTTTTTTTGCAGTTACAGTCAGTTAGCTAACAATCAGACATAAAAATCTTTATGGGAGGTGTAATTTAACTGATTAATGCTTACTAACTCACAGAAGTCCCAGAAACAAGGATTAAATCCAATAAACAGGTAGTAGGAAGAGGAGAGGGAGAGGCATTGAGAAGGTCAACAGTAGCTAACTAGCATAGATGTTAGCATTGCTAATAAGAAGTTAGCTAGGCTCATTAGCTACACATTATTAAATTGTTAAAGGTGGGGCAGGTAATTTTGGAGAAACCAGCTCGAGTGCGCTAGAATTTGAAAATACACAGCCGGAAAAAATCTGCCACTTCCTTACAGAGCCCCTCCTCCAACACACACGAACGCGCACATGACCAATGAGGGCACGAGATAAGTTTGTGCACAGATGGAAGGCTGACAGGCAGGTAGGCCATCCAGTTACTTTAGCCGGGCCGGCTAACATGATTGGTCGTGCTTTTTACAGTACTACGGCTTCCACAGATGACATTTTTGTATGGATTTTTTGTCAAAGCACTTAAGATATTCATTGCTATCGGGATGTTAAGAGCATTCCATGGAATATAACAAAAAGTGTATCTCGAGCCGGTTTCTCAAACTTACCTACCCCACCTTTAAATAGATGCCCAAAATATTTCTCCAAAAAAACTGTAGCATGTACACTTTTCTTTGCTGTTATGGGGCACAGTAGTCTCTTAGCCACATGCTATTGTCAGCATGCTAACATAATCAAAGTAACAGTGTTAATATACTCCATAGTTTACCATGTTCATCGTCATGGTTCAGAATGTTATTGGGCTAAGTTTTGCATATTTGCACTTAAAACTAAAGTACAGCTGAAAGGAATATATTAGTTTTGCAAGTATTGAGTCAGCCAGTAGTGTTGTCATAATTGGCGAAAAATTACTCCATCCCTATTTCTTAATTCTCCCTTGTTATTAATTTCACATAGTTAAATATTTCATGAATCATAATTCAGGTATTTTACCCAAAAAGACTCAGTTGAGGCTGGTCTGTAAAATATAATAGTGCCATCCTTGAGCACTAATACACCTGCATGTGTGCCAGCCATGAACTGCTGGTGCAGCCTTACTTCAAACTATCTTTAATTTTCACCCCCCTCTGGTCTTGAATCCCCCCTTCCTATTTCGGACCACATTGAAGTGACGGAACAGTGTGTGAATCTACTCAGTAGCGTGCAGTGCTCATGCTGAGCTATGACACCAGCTCCCACAGAGCCTGAAGTAACCGCAGTCTGAAAGATAGGTAACATGGGCTGTCTTCAGTGAATGTAGTTAGAGGGACAGCCCTTTATATTAAAGAAGAAGAGAGTCACGGTGAGATTGAATAGGTGTATGGTTATTTGTTACCCCTGCTCTCCAGGTTCAGACTGTGTCAGGAGAGAGAGTAGTTTATTCTTTCTCCCCTCAAACGCGAGAAAAACAAAGGCTAAAGTGAAACTCTCTTAAGAAGAACCTTTGTATTTAAAGTATGACCACAGCTGTTTCTGAACCTCATGTGCTTATTATTGTAACCATGAGGACAAAGGTCCCGAAACCATAACAAAGTCTTAAATTTAACCCAAACCGTGATAATTCCCATTATGTTTTGTTCCTAATCCTGAAGGCTAAGCATAGTTAATTTGTATTATAAGAACAAATCATTTATAATTGGGTCAGTGCAATGTTCCTACTGTAAACAAAACACTTATTAACTGATTGAGAGTCGGGAGTCATACTGAGAAACACAATTGCTAAAGTAACATGTGGAAACACCACATGCGGGGATAACTGTTCACCCGTCCTTTACGGTCATTCATTTTCTTTCCAACTGATTTTCTGTGCAGGGACACGTGTTACTTAATCTCATGTTTGGCTGTATGTGCACACACGCATATGAGCTTTTAAGTGTGTTGTTGTGTATGTGTACATGCTTCATATTGTGTGTATTGGCAACCACACGAACATGTATGTGTGAGCCTATGAAGAGATGTGTGCACCATTAAACACACACAAAAGCAAAAACACAAAGCATGAAAAAAGAAAGGGTATTGTTGATAATTACGTTTGAGTTCAATTTCCATTTATTTTTCTTTTGATTCTGTTTTTCTGCCTGTTCCCTTATCTCCCTTCAGACTATTTTTACATCTGCTGCTCTCTCCCTTATTCCCCTCCCTCCCTCCCTCCTTCTCTTTTCCAGCTCTCCGTCTTATCACACTTGTACTTTATTTCAGAGTCGGGCCGCTTCAAAGTGTGTGTGTGTGTGTGTGAGAACAGTCCTTGAGGTGACACACACAGCGTGAGCATGGTATCTGAGCTTGTTTCTGTGCACCCTGAGGAGTTAGCCAGTGTTCAGAGCTCGTCTTTCACAACCTCACACTTGTGCTTAGCTCACAGTGTGGCCCAGTTCAACGTTGCACAGCATGACATGGCACACTATGGCTTAGCACGGCATGTGATATGCCAACTTAACACAATAACGTTCGGATAACTCCAGACCCCCGCCCAGAGATACTCGGTTTAGAGGAACACATCACTGCAACAGCTGGTCCGTATACGGCAAGGCGGAGATATAGAGCCACAGGCCAACACGCTGAGCTGTGACATATGGATGGGTGTTATTGTACTATTTTCACCAAGTGCTGTCAAGTCTCACAGTGCCTTGACAAACTCATTCCTGACAGATGTGTTTTATTCTGGGTTAACTGAATTATTAACACCAGACTCTTACATTAAAAAAGAATAGTGTGAAGAGTCTCCAGCCAGGATCTTACCTGGACACAATGCTGGTGATGGTGAAGATAGTGTTTAAACCATATGGCATTTACAGTGTAAGCTACTGATTTATTTTGACAGGGAAACTCAATTGTTGCCAGAATAATGTTTATGCATGCAAGTTGTATTGTGTCGGTCAGGGGCGAGAGTGGGCGTACAACGCTCACAACTTTGACTCCATGCAGGATGTGAGCGTTCACATCCAGAGTCTTGCCTGTGGTTATGGATAATACAAGTAAAAGTACTTTGGTTTAAGTTAGGGAAAGATCGTGTTTATGGTTAAATATGAATAGAGTGAACATATTGTATTCAGCTTTAACCAAGAGGAAGATCCAAACCGAACTCTTGTGCTTTATATGCACAACGATAACCATATAAAATATTCATTCTTTAGCTCTTAGGCATAGATGTATTTTTGAATACATTTTACAGGGAAGACAAATGGAATATGTTGGTGGTGGACATTTCGCAGCTACATTCAGATGAACATTTTGCAATCTTGGTAACAATTTCATTAGTATCCTCAGGGGCCCTGGTGGCTTATAGAGGTTTAAAGGGATCATTTTGAGTTTTGAAATGGGATGGTAGGTACTTATCCACAGCCGTATTCAATTGTAACACCCCCAGTTCAGAGAAGCAGACAGGGTAACAGGCACTGACTTTGGTATTTTTTATGGATAGTTTGCATTCAAGAATGTGAAACAAAGACATAAACAAAGCAGCGTCCTTTGACCTGAAATGACTGTTTTTGCCAAAGGAGTCTGGTAGCTTTAAAGAGAGCATTGATAATAGCTTAAGTTCCCTCTCAGATAGAGATAAAATATTCCAAGTTATACGCAATTAAACTGATAAAGATGTTTTCAATGGGGCCTAATTGGAGTTGGCTAAAAATACATTCAAAGAAGGGGGCTGGTGGTCTGACATCTACGGTGCAATGTCTCCACTTTTTGGATGTCACTCCCCATTCAAATCTCTTGTCACTTGTTTCTTGTCAGCTCTGACTTTCATACCTAAAATGGCCTAAAATGCCAGATGAAAAACTTTAAGATACGTTTTCTGATAAAGTAGTTTGATCCAGACTTCTGTTTCTACAGTGTGATTACCAAACCTGATGGTACATTTGAACAGGAAAGAGAAGAGGGGAACTCATCATCTGTTTACTCAAATTCTATCTTTCAGTACTCCTTGCTTTCTATGATGTGTATTTCATCAGCATAAATGCGCAACTTTTCCCTCTTTTCCTTCCTTTGTAAAATATAAAAAGGATTTTATATTTTTCCAATATTTGTCTTCATTACAAAGAGTGAAATCCCGTTTTCTATTAAAAAAGTTTTGGCTTTGAAGATTTGTTTCTTAATGGTGAATTATTTCTTGCGATATAGCATTCATATCTGTTCTTTCTATTTTTCTTTGAATTTGCTTCAAGTGTAATTTCATTAAAGTTATATGCTGCTTTCTAGAGGCCATAATGCTGTGAACCACAAAAACACAGCTGTTGAGATGCAGATAGTTTAAATATTAACTTTGAGGGAAATGTGTCTCACTGCATGCAAGGGGTGCACGGATTGTGACTGCAACTGGTAATTGACACATCTGTAAAATTGCTTATCCTGCATCATAGCCCTTCTGGAAATGAACACAGTCACGGTCTTTAGATGTGGTGTGGATCAAAGATAGATACAGATTTATGAAAATGTAATTAATAAAGACTAATTGACCAAAAAGTCAAAGTCAGCTGAGTCCTTAATAACACATTAAGTGGAGTAATTAACCAAGGCAGTGGCCATTAAATCCATTAAATAGACTGACACACGGAGAGACTTTGATTTATTAGACGGAAGAAGAAAGAAGGATTTGGGGTGAAAAGTTAGCAACCTGCAGAAGACAGGAAATTCAGCCATTAATACTCACATGATGCAGCTCCTTTCTGCACTAAGCTTTCACACCTGTAAATGTTTCTGCTGCACTTCAAACATTTACCCTAAGTGGTCAAATTGAAGAGGATTTACTTAAGTAGGCCAACTCTCTGAATCTCCTGTCCTCTCCTCTCCAGTGGACGGGGCGATCCACCGCGCTGCAGGGCCAATGCTGAAACAGGAGTGTGCGTCTCTTCACGGCTGCGAGACCGGAGAGGCCAAGATCACGTGTGGCTACGGCCTTCCAGCAAAGTGTGAGTACAAAGTGTGTACATGTTTGTGTGACTTCTAGCTACCTCCGTGTGGATGTGTAGGAAAGCGTAAAGGTAAAACAAAGCTAAATAAAAGTATGGCGAAAAACAACAACATAAATGAAGGCAACTTTAAAGTAAAATCGGGCATCAGGAGGGTTATACTTCTACATCAAAATGTACAAAACCTACTGAACTTTTTATCCCTTAAATGAATTGGCCTTTCCAACCCAAACTAAAGCACCAGCAAAAGCTAATTTCCACCATAATCTCTCTTACTGCCTTCCATTTATAACAAAGTAAATGGCACTCAATTATTAAGTGGTGAAAACTGAAGATTCAAAATGACAGAAAAAGCTTTCCAAGGTGTTTTACTTCCAAAAACTGACTCACCTTCCCTGACTTCTAATCTTCCGATCTCGTTTTATGAGAGAACCCTGAAGGACATTTCAACATGGCAGAATACCTCCAAAAGCCAGGCTCTGACTAGCAGTTTCGGGCAGATTTATCCTCCATTCATCCCACCAAAAATCAGAGGAGATATCTGATCTGGGACCTTTAACGGTACTGATGTTGGTCCCAGATGGATGTGAGGGGTTCAATGATTCAGTTTTGAATCTGTGAAGCTGTTAACGGGATCGCCCTGATAATATCAATCATGGTTAATATTTAGGGGGTAAAACTTACATTGGATTTCTTAAATTGGAAATGTAGGTGCTTGAAATGCATGCTTGAAATACCAGGATGTCCTGCTGTATAATACAAGCTTTTCTGGCTCTTCTTACCCACAATTATTTGCGGAGAGGATGTAGGAGCAAGAGCCTCAAGGTTCAAGGCACAATGTTCGGAGGAAGTTTTCTATCTGCATATTGCATGCAACAGTATATTCTTTGTTAGGGCAGCTGTTGGAACACAGCCACAATCTCAGTTTCTGCTGTATTGATTTTGATCCTTTTCCTAAATGTCCATTGTGAGTCTGACAACGTTAATAGAGTGCAATGCTAAATAAATGGAGTACATCATTCTAACGTGATGGATTGTTTATAATTTAAGTCTTTGAAATAGTTACACTCAGAATTTTACTTGCCAAATGCAAAGTGTGACGGTTCAAAGAGTTCCTATGACACTGAAATAGAACCACCTCCTCCCCCTTAATTATAAACATTAAACGTTATATTTTGTAAGAAGCTAACCATGCTAATGTCAATCACTGTAATGACACACACACACTCACACACACACACACACGCACGCACGCACGCACGCACGCACGCACGCACGCACGCACGCACACACTCACACACAGCACCAAAATGTTTTGCAAATATGCTGTCACCAAATTCAGTATTATATAATGACCACCCGGGTGTGTTTCGTGGGTGTGTGTTTGAGAAAGATTAAAGTAAAACTGAGTCTGTGTGATATCAGCTTATGGTTCCATGGAGAGTTTAAGATCACAGCGAAACAAGAAGAGGAAAAGAAGTCAAGAGAGGCGAGGATAAAGGCCAGCTCAAGGCAGAACAGAGAGCAGGAGTAGAAGACATAGATAAGCATACAGTTGGGAGAGTGGTGAAAGAAATACAAATAAAATGAAGTGGCATGGGGGAGGGGACGGATGTGAGGGTAGCTAAGAAAAGAGGGAATTAGTGAGGAGATGAGATCTTAAATTGTCTGTTCTGCTTTTATTGGTTAACTCTGTGGATGTTAACTGTAATGCAAATACCTGGAGGGGATGCTGCTGCTCGTCACATGTGTCCCTATGTGCATTTGTATCTCTCTAATGTTGATGCACGTGATCTGGTAGTATAAATACTGAGTTTACCTGCATACGAGTGTAGTACACTCAGTGTGTTGATTGCCTGTCAGGTCCCATCACTCACTTACCTGTAAGTATCTGTCAGCTGGACATCTGTGTGACTGACTATCTTTCCGACTCACTGACTGACTAACGGTGTATGTGGGTGTGGGTGCATTCATGTGTGCGTGGCTGTTACCCAGCATGCGGTATGGAGACTGGCTCTCTCCGCTCAGACAAAATATTAAGTCCCAAGAATAATTCAACATGCGTCTGCTCCGATGCTTAAACACTCACAACAGGGCTTGATTACCTCTCAGCAGGGGGGCGTGAGGCAAGACAGCAACAACACAGGGAAAGCAGAGGAGGGATAACAAAGCAGGCAGAGGACTGTGTGAAGGCTGTGAACCGCCGTGGATAAGAGAAATATATGAAAATGAAGCTCGACAGGAGCGAGGCAGGGAGGTTGAGAGACAGGTCCAATCTCAGAGCCAACACTTTGATCTTGATTTGTATGGGCTTGCCACCAGATGTGGAATTTAAAGAGCGTGTGACTCAGAATTTGCCAAATGGTCCCGAGGACCCTCTGTCAGCCCTCCGTGCAAAGTGTCCGCAGACGATCCCGCAGCCACTTAGACAGCAGCATCCCACTATCGTAACCTAGCAACACCCGGGGTGCGCGGCACACTACCACTGCTGTTTAGCAAGAGTCACATGCAATTTGGGGATGTTGACAAATGACAGCTGGGAAATTTCAAGAAGGCCCTGCCTAAACTCACGTGATAACCAACACATGAAGGCAGCTATAGCAATATGTCAACTTTGGGGCAAATAAGCACCTCTAATTAGAAGGACTTCCTCAGATCACTTTAGAGCCAGCTGCGTGCTGTTAGATGTGCACATGTGTAGGTGTGCGCTTGTGTGTGTTTTGTGGTTTCCAGACAGGGGAGTGTGGGCCGTAAGTGTTGTCCAGGCGACCCGGAGCCCCAAAGCTCACCTGTGTACCGATTAACACAGCTGTAACCCTGTGAACGTGTTCCCAATGCGGCCCTCGCTCCCCAACAAACACATATACAACACACCCAGACAACTACACAGGGGAGGGAAGGTGTCAGGGGCCGGGGTAAAGACAAAGAGAGGGACAACATAAGGTCAGATTCGTATTCACATCCAGTGAAGGCAGCACCCTGCGTTAGTGAAGTCAATGCAGACTTACAACCTTGACAACATTTCATTTTTATTCTGGATAGGAACTGAACCATCACAGGTCTACAAATACAGTGCATAAGAAGTATTAGACATGAAGTTCTCAAGGCAGTCAGCTGCACAGCTTAATATTTTTCCAAGGTAATACAGATTTATTATATGTCTGGCAGGTGCAGTTAGGCATTTAAAATAGGTCTTACAGAGCTATATCCGTTCTCTAAGCTTTGTTTTTGGTCCTTAGAAAAATATCTCAACTGCGAATTGCTGCGCTATATTTACCAGCTAGTCCCTTTCTTTCTTTGTCTGCTGAGCAGGTAGACTAGAGTAGGATTTCCAAACCCTTTTACCTAACAAGCTGCCAGCTGCAGCTGAAAACAATGCCGATCAGAGCGGTGAAAAATAACCCAAACAGAAAGTTGGGGCCAGGATAAAAGTAAAATTCCCTATTATATTTGAGCCTTAATTGAGAAATTTCAAACATAACAAAAACATGTTTATTTTAGTAGCTTTGAGATTATTTGGAATACTGTAATAAATAAAATATGAAAAAAAAAAGAACCCTAACCACAAAGCTGTACACCTTTGCAGTCACATTTCTTTTTCTGGATTTCAGTAGCTCAGTTAAATGGGCAACACTTTGTAGCATTAATTGCACATATTGCTTAAATGTTGCCCCAAATACTTCCTGTTTGCAGTGTCTGGTATTTTGGGTGGAAGTTGGTAGACAGCAAAGGATGCTGTTTGGGGAGTAAGCACAGTTGGAGGTGGAAAAAGATGGAGGGAAAACAAGACGGAGATGGAAAGGCCCAGGAACAAAAAGTGCTAAAGGAAATAGAGAGGTACAAAGCAAGAGAGATATCACTCTGTCAGAAACTGGCTGTTATGCTCCCTCTCTTCCCTCTCCTGCCTCCCATCTCCCAGTTTCTGTTCCCTCGGTGGCCAATTACTGCTAATTAAAATCCTCACTGCAGCCTCCTTGACTCCCCCTCCTCTCCTCCGATATCTCTCTGCTTCCTCTGTCGCCCTGTCACTCTCTCTTGTCTGTTTTTCTTTCTCTCAAGACGTGATCAACAACTTAAACACCTTCTTTCCTCCTGTTCTTCTCATCCTCTTCCTCACCTTTCTACCTCTTCACCTTTTCTCTCCCTTCTTCTTCTTCTTTCTCTCTTGTATCTGACTCTTGTCTTTACCCACCTTTCCTTCCCTTCCCCGTCTCACCTGCTCCCCCCCCTTCCTCCACTTTTCCTATCATCATCAGCAGTGAGGTTTCTTTAGTAGTGCCGAGGGACTTGACAAGGCTCTGGGCTGAAGACTGTAGCACTCAGACAGTGATACCTTGCTAGTTGAGAGTTTTTCTTCCTCCTTTTTCTTTTTTTTGTGACAAGGTTGTCGACATCTTTGCTTCTTCCTGCCTCGGCGTCAGCAGTGTGATCCTTGTAGGTGTTAAAAAGCTTCGTCAAAGCTGCTGCTGCTGATGAGTAGAAGCGCGATGATGATGATGATGATCACAGCAGCCCTGGTGTTAATTCATTCAGTTAATTCATTCGCCTTGAAGGAGAAAATGGGGATACAAAAAAAACTCCAGTGTTGCTATGCTTAGGGAAAGAGAGTTTTAGTGAGGGAGTAAAGAAAGTCTTTGCTGCTGCTTCTCTGATGAAGAGAATTATGTTCGCTCCTTTTAGCATCGGCATCTTGTTCCCCCCCATTTTGTCCCCTCTTATCCTCCTGTTAGAATAACTGGCCGTCTGTCTTTTTCAGAGAAAGGTAGAAAGAGATAGGGAGAGCCGTAGGGGCCTTTACAAGACCTGCCTTCCTTTTGTGCCAAAGGCCCGGGTCTGGATTTAAGAGCTGTGTCCGCTTGGCTGAGCACAAACTGAGGCCGGCCGCACAAAGGATCAGCTAGTCTTTTTCCCGCCTTCTGCTTTAAAGGCAGATAAAGAAAGGCATGGGACAGATGGAGGTACGAGGAGAGAGAAAGAGAGAGAGAAAGGGGAGGGGAGAGGATGGACCCTTGGAAGGATGACCGTTAAGAATGAAAAGCAGGAGCAGCGACTCGTGGCCTCCCAGGTAAAAATGCCGAGAGGCCAAAGGGGGAGGAGAGGGAGGAGAGGGAGGAGAGGGAGGGGAGGACGGAGCCAGAACGAGGGGTAATGACAATTGGCAGGGAAAAAGCTGGAATGGCACACAAAAAGAGAAAAACTGGGGCGAGTGTCACCGGGTGGCACTCGGTCAAGTTCTGTTAAGACTCAAGCCAGTGTGACGGCCACTTATGAGAGAGAGCACACACACACACACACACACACACACACACACACACACACACACACACACACACACACACACACACACACACACACACACACACCTTTCTCACTGCCTCTTTGCAGGGTAAATGTGCATAGCAAATCAGGTGATGAATATAGTTTGAGCTGCACTCCAGTACAAATTGACTTTGCTTCTCACCCCCTGTGTTACTTCCTTGTCTTACCTGTCTGTTATTTTTACCATCACTTTGTTTCCTTTAATTGTGTTGTTCAGCCTGTGTGTTTATTGTGCAGCGTGATGGGGCCTTAATAAAACAAGTGTAGCAGTATGTTCTATAAAAGTGTCTTAATGTCATCTGTCAGAAACAAGCTTTTGTGTTATAATTAGGTCAGACTTTGTTTTTCATTAGTGAAATAAGCGTCTTACTATCTTATTCTAATCGATCTGAGAGAAACCACATATTCCGCAACTGGAAAACAGGATAAACCCACAGAGGACATTAGCACTTTGTGGGGAGAAGAGCTCTCTGACAGAGGACACTGACATAAAAGAAAAAGGCTGTGGGAAGACTTTTCAATGAGACTGATAGAATGTGTCAGCCTGAAAAGAAAACTAAAAGGAAGAAGCTTTTGCACACTCTCCGCCATACTTTAAATTATATTTCTCACACATACATTTATTACATTTTTATGCAAATATTTTAATCAGGTTGGCTGTAGGGAAATAAGAGAGGTGCATCCATGTGGACCGAGTTTATTGCACCAAAAATCATCTCCATTTTTAGAAACATTATGAATCAACATTTACATACAAGCCTTTGGTAGTTATTTACTTCAGCATCCCCAGAGAGATGAATGATACATTTAACATTACATGTATTGAACAGCTGTTGTTAATAGCTACTTTAAAGCAGTATAGATTTCAAGTATTGACCTTTTTTCCACCCTGGATCTATTTATGTTTTACTCAGAGCCACCAACAACACAGGACACCCTGCATTCTTTTCAAATATCTGCACATTCGAGATGTTAAACTATTTTGTGACAGTAGATTTTCTTATGAACAAGAAGATAATGCTAGCCTCTGCAAAGCAACAAAAACAACTGTAAGGATCCCCGACAACTAGCAACACTGATATCAGGGCTACGGTAGAGTAAAACCCCTGGGAGTGTTAATAAGTATTCGGGTGTTATCACTTATTGATGTAGCTTATTCAAATAAAATGTTTTCTATCCCTCCTTTGTTGACGGGACATTTTTGTTGTGTGCTTTAAAAGTATCAAGATATGTCTTGTACTAAAAAGAAAACCAATATCTGCCCCATTGGTGGCTTCTTAGACTTGTAATACTTTAGATACATTTTGATGATGAAACTTGAGAAAGGAAATAATTAGTTTGGGATTGTATGCAACATAAAACTTTATATGCATGGAGGTTGAGTTTGAACATATGGGAAGGCATGGTGATTTTATTATGACGTTTTTTTGGAAGAAACAGGAAGAGCATTATACAGGTAAACATACATGTAATCGGTTACACAATGTTAGTAGTTTAACAGGCTGTGCTGTACAAAAGGAATCCTTCAGTCAGTGAAAAGCCAGAAATCTATATAACATCCAAGGCTGGTTGCAGATTTAGTTTTTGCTTAAACTTCTCTGTAAGCATCAAAAGAGAAACAGGAGAAAGAATCGAACATCCATTGAGAAATCAGCAAAGTTAAATTAGAGTCAGTACAATAAGGCTCAAATTAAATCATAGCACAGAATATCTTTGTTTGATCGGAGGACATTTCTCTATGGAAACACGGTCTGCGGGGTAAGAGTAAAAAGGCCTCACATATAATTAACAGAAGGTCATGATTCCCACCTCCGTGTGCAAAATCGACCTTTTTCAACCACATAGAAACAACGACACAATACTTCACTGATGTGCATGGCCTCTGCATTCATATTTCACATTCATGTTCTTCCATAGGCAGTTTTAAATCTCTGCTTTACATATCATAAACCAACGTGCTGCACACTCAACCTGTGCACACATGTATTTCAATTTGGAAATATTTTATCTCTAGCAGGATGATAAAATGTGGCCGTTACATGCATATTTTTGCACTGTATGCAACTACCACAATGATAGCTGCTGTAGACAACATAAAACTGCTCGTTGGAATAAAAGCTTGTGCATGTAATGTGCAAAATCAGCATAGTCATTCACCAATCAACATATAGAGACAAACACCACATAAAGGGATAAAAGGGCCACAGTACTTAGTGATGGCGTTGGTGCTAATAGATTCGTCCATGCATGTCCACCAAACTCACATACATGGTAATTATCTGCAAAAAAAAACAATTGAAAGTCTTTATGCTGTAACATGTAAATAACTCATCTGTAATGTTAAGGAAAGGTACACTATGTTCTTCTTTCAGATGAATACAGTATATACCTTCATATTGGCACTTACCCTTCATACATTGTCAACATTGTTAACAATGCCTTGTAGAAACATTTTATTATATCCACATATCAAGGACCTTTTTTTTCTGAGGATACATCTTGGTTATGCCATTTTTCTGCCTTTTCATGATACAGTTTGTTTTATTGTTGTTATGTAGCCTATGTTATTCTCTCTTCACAAAGTAGTGACATTTATATTTTTTCACTGTGGTCTGAAAATACAAATATTCACTTCAACATAAAAAGAACTACGCGCTTAAAGGTGGGGTATGTCATTTATTTCAGAAACACTTTTTGTTATATTCCATGGAATGCTCTTAACATCCCGATAGCAATGAATACATGAAATGCTTTGACAATAATTACATAAAAAAATGTCCTCTGTGGAAGCTGTAGTACTGTAAAAAGCACGACCAATCATTTTAGCCGGCCCGGCTAAAATAACTGGATGGCCTACCTGCCTGTCAGCCTTCCATCTGTGCACAAACTTATCTCGTGCCCTCATTGGTCATGTGCGCGTTCGTGTGTGTTGGAGGAGGGGCTCTGTAAGGAAGTGGCAGATTTTTTCCGGTTGTGTATTTTCAAATTCTAGCTCACTCGAGCTGGTTTCTCCAAAATGACCTACCCCACCTTTAAGAAAAGTGATTTAATCATAAAAAAGTATCAAGTGTGTATTCATATGCAATTGATGTAACAGAAAGGAACGAACATCATACTTCCTCTTTGAACATTTTGAGATGTTGTCTTAAACCCATCTATCTTCCTTGTCAGAAACCTTGCATCTACATTACCCACAATACAACTCGACTACTATCTTTTGGTTGTGTTATAGAGGTATTGCCCAATGTGGCCTCGAGCCACCAGCCTAAGGTGGGGATGAGGAGCAGCTTTTGTGGTGACTTACGGCTATTTATCTTTTTTTTCCTGCAGCTTTTTAACCTATGCAGTAGAACTCCACAAGACCTGTAAACATACTTTGATGTTTTGAATTGTTGGAGTTTCCTTTTAACCCAGCGGCAACCTCCAGATCTGAAAAGTGAAGCTAATACAGAGGTGCATTAAACTTCCCTTTTCTTTAATAGCCAGTAGGTGGTGGCTCCAGGATCCAAAAGTAAATCTGATGGTGTAAAAGTCTTTGAGAAAATTGACCTGCTTCTCACCTCAGTGAACATTCTCCTGACGCGATTGTGGTCTAAATCACTGGTTTTAAGTCTTCTTCAATACAGCATGATGTTTAAATTGTTGGTCCATTTAGAGTTAAATAGATAATAAATAAGGGTTTGCTTTAGACTGCCTTGTTATTGACAGGTCATTAACACACACAATGGTTGGGTGTTTCTCTGTGTTTACCCCTTAGATCTTTATCCCCCGGTATGTTTTCAATTCATTAAGGTTAGTTTTGTAATATTTTGGTTTGCTTAAAATGTCATGCTCATTGCTCCACCCTCTCATGTCACTGCTGGCTCCAAGAGCCACGATGGTGACAGCCAACACGCTAAACTTGAGGTTTCACAGCATTCACCAGTGCAGCATCAATTCAATGAAATTATTTGTTTAAGTGTTCACATACTGTACTTTTGTCTTGGAGTGTACATTGGTTCCATTTTTAATTCACTGAAAGAGGATTCATAATCCAATTTCAGCATTTTAAAAACACATACAAGTCCCTTACATGTCAGTCACACACACAGTTTCTGAAGACACCCGCCAACTTTCTCCCTTTCACACTGCTCTTCACACACTTGCTCACACACGCTCCATAACACACTGTCCAACACACTCTCTCCTTCACACATAAATCCCTCACACATCCTAACATGCTCATTTCCCCATCGAGCTCCCCCCCTCTCTCTCCCACTCTCTCCCTCTCTGTGTTTCAGGGTAATGTGAACCAGCAGCCGTAACACCGCTGGGGGGGAGGAGGGGGAGGCCGGGTTGGTGTTGATGTATGGTGGAACTAAAGCAACACTGCCGATCGATAATGTAAACAGGAGCAAGGAGAGGCGGTAAATAAGGCTGACTCCTGACAGAACTGTCTACCCCAGGTGACGGAGAGAGAGAGGGAGAGAAAGAGATGAAGAGGGGGTGAGATGAATATCGAATAGTGGAGGGAAGGGAGGAAGGGAGAGACAAGAATGCAGGAGATAATGGAGGGATGAGAGAGACAAGGTAGGAGAGGAGGGGACAAATGGTGTTTGAAAAAGAGGCAGGAGACGGAGGGATGAGGGATGGATGAGGGATGGATGAAATGGTATAAAAGAGAGGAAGGATAGGTGACAGAAGGATGGAGGAGAGGGTAATGAGGCGAGAGGCGATGTGGGGATGACTGTATGAGGTAATGCTGGAGGGGGGAGGCTGGGAGAAGAGTGACGACAAAGGACGTAGAGAGTGAAACAGAAAGATTGAGTGAGAAAAGGATGGATGAAGGAGAAAAGAGGTGAAGAGACGGAGGGGAAGAAAAGATGATGAAGTGGGAGGAAACTGCACTGGTTAACAAAAAAGAGGACAGAAAAAACTGATAATTGGTTTAGCAATGAGGAGCAATTACCAATCATAGATTACAATTACGTTTTTGCAGGGTGTGTGTGTGTGTGTGTGTGTGTGTGTGTGTGTGTGTGTGTGTGTGTGTGTGTGTGTGTGTGTGTGTGTGTGTGTGTGTGTGTGTGTGTGTGTGTGTGTGTGTGTGTGTGTGTGTATTTTCAAAACAGTGTAGCAGTGACATTTAACTGATGAAATGCAGATGAATGACCACCAAGTGACCCACTGTTGAACCGCACCAGCTCACCACACACACACACACACACACACACACACGTGACAAATTACGATTACACAGTACGCCTTTCGTGTTTCTACTGTTCCTTTTTCTTGCGTGACTGCCTTTTTTGACTGCGGTGGTTAAGCTCATGTGTCCGTGAGTGTTTAATCTGCACATTCACATGTTCGAATGCTTCTATATAAAGAAAAAACTGCAGCTTTTCTTATTAAAAATATTATAAAAAATATTTTTTTTTTAAATATTATACTAAAAATATAATAGTTGCTTCTAACCAAGTGGTGAATCACAATGGTGATTCATATAGCCAGCTCTTAAATGTGCAGTTTAACTCCAGTGGGTTTTTTTCATGCTGTGATTTGATAATGAAAGGTTATCTAATGTTCTTTTCTCAGATTCAGTATTGTACCAAATACAACGTTGAGTCGTGTTTTAAGGCATGTGGCCGCCCTCATGGGAGGTTGATTGTTCAGACAAATGTCACCAGATTATTTCACAAAAGAGAGTTCCTATATCAATCTGATGAAAATCAAGTTGGGCCCAATGATACAGGATTATCCTCCGTCAAAAGTCAGCACAATTATTCTGTGATGATATAATCTACAAATTACCTTTGTTAATAATACTTGTGAGCTCTCAGTGATTCAAAACGTAAAAAAAGGTCTTCTCGAGCTAAATCAATTATTCTGCATTCAGAAAATGAATGAGTAACATTTTTGATAATCGATTAATTGTGCAACTCAAACAAAATATAAAGATTCAACAGTCTAAGTGCTGAGCTAATTGTCGCTCACTGTCTCTCCACCTGCTTTTAGACCTTTATCAAGTATTTCTGTAAACAGCCCTTCATCAGACCTTGCAGAGGACAGTGTGCTTTTATTCTGCATGTTGATCCAGAGTCTTCTCCTACGCACTTGTCGATCTACAGCTTGCTCTTTAAAACTCCCAGCCTCTTAAATGTGAACATATGCTGTTTTTGCATTATCATATCAAATAATACTTTGGGGTCTCCCGTGCAGTCACACCGTGACTGCTGTGACTTGTGATGTGAATCCTCCAGCCGAAGCTCCTAAATAAACCATCAGTGTTTGACATCAAAGCTCCTGCTCTTCCCGTGTCTCCTTCATGAGTCGGTGACTCCCACTGCATTGCTACACAGAAGTTTCCCCCACATTATCGACATCAAATTCAATTTCAATGTTTGCATACAGTATATACAAATATATACTGTATTTGGGGGGAAGGGGTGCGATGGGTTCTACAGGATACAGTCCAGCTTTCTCCTCGTGTGCGCCACCACCTCCACATTGTCCAGCTCAACACAGACTACAATGCTAGCCTTCTTTGCAGGCTTGTTCAGCCAGCTAGCATCCTTTCAGCATACGGGGTAAATACATCTGTAGCTGGCTGATGTCGTGTCTCTTGACATCTAAAAGGCCTGCAGCTTATTGAGAAGCCTGCAGGGTCTGGTGGAGGATTAACAGAGCTGGAGGCATGACACTGAGCTCAGATTGGGAACAGGAGTGGAGGAGAGTCGGGCGGGAGGGACGCAGTCATTAGGTCTATCGAGTGAGATCCTCCCATTATAGATTACAAATGTTTGTCTGAATCATTCCTCTGACACCTGCAGGAGGATCATTACCACTGAGAAGCTGCGATCATGATTTGTCACTTACATATTCTGCGGGGAAAAAGAAAAAAAATGTTGAGAACATATGGACATTTCATGAGCAAATCTAGATAAATAATTGTATCATAGACATCCAGCTCCACTTTCATGCAATGTGAGGAAGTGGTATTGCATACATCTTAGATAATCTATGCTATAGAAGAATATCATGTCTAATAGCCATGTCGATGTATAATAAGGCTTTGATTGCAGCACTTATTATTCTTTCTGTGTGAGTCCGTGCACTCAGAGTAAGTGATTTCTCAGAGACCGCACTCTTTTTCATCAGTGAGCTGTTTGATGAAGAACTGTCATGTTACAGAGGCAGGTTTCTTTCTACCCACATCTGTTGAGTCAACAGTGTAGGGAGCTCCAGTCTGCAGTGCACGCTTTCATCCACACACTTCTGGTCTCACTGAGGCATCACAGCATATCGTTTTTGATAGGTTGCCATTGGTGTTAAGCTCCTCGTCTCCTGTTTAATGACTGCAGGAGGAGAATTTTCTGCTGAAACGGCTGCTTTATTCAGAAGAGCAAGAGAAATGCAAATGTTATGTGACGAACCCCCAGAGAATTATCAGTAGCGCCACAGTTCCCTTCAGCTCTATGCAAAGCTATTGCTAGCAGCTTTTGCACAGATGTAGATTCAGCTCTGTGATGTTCCCTCTCCCGTCTCTTTTATACAGAACGGCAAGATGGAATAACATTGCAACTGTCCCACCTTGAGCTTTTCAGCTTGTTATATTGCGTTTACTGATGCGGTTCACTTTCAATGCTCAGTACCATTATTAAACACAGCTTGTTGCAGAAAAAAGCTCTAAAAACAGCAGCTAAAGGTCCAGATGTTTTCCCCTGGAGTTGATCAAAAGCTAAACTAAAAGACCTACAGTACATGCATCAGGTGGACAGAATCTCAATGCTAGTGTCTCTGGGTGTGCGAGTAGTGTTTTCTAATATGCTTGTTGATATAAGAGGATACTATGTCAATTTTGTGTTAATAGCTTGTCCCCACAAATGGACAAAACAAGTCAGTTAATGCAACTTTCATAATTAATATGCTTAATGTTCAATTTAATGTTTATGCGGGTAATAAAGTGAACTACTTGGGGCACATTTTTGAGCATTTTTCCTGAAAACAAAATAAGTACTTTGTGGTGTAATTCCACACTAGAGGACAACAAAACTGCATTTACATAAGTCTCATAACCTCTTTTACAAAACATAAAAATAAAATGAATATTCTCTCTCTTTGTACGACCAGATAGAATAATTAACATTTGACAGTGTCTAAATTAATAATACTAGTTGTTGAAAGACATTTAAGGTATTTTTCATGATTTATTATTTATGTATTTATTTATTCATTTATTCGTTCAGTCATATTTTTGTGCTTTAAAGTAACGTTGTTGGTTTTTAACCCTCTGCATGCTGCATTTTTATAACTTTTAACTTCTTATATTGTTGATTGTGTTTATGAATTGACATGCTAATAGAGAGTGTGTGCTATTCCCCTTTGGGATTCATAAAATGAAGTGTCCTCTCTCGAAACATAAAACAAATGGGTACTGTTACAGTATCGGAGACTATACCTTCAAGCCTATCCGAACAGTCGAGCTTAAATATTTGTAAATGCATGAAAATCTATTTTCAATTTCAAGCATCATTTAAACAGCATCAACAAATCAGATATCTTATAGACGTACCTCAAGTTGTTAATTTGTACCATTTTGTTATTGTATTTAGAATATTACAATAATCTATTATAATAACCCGGTTTTATTAAAATGTCATGTATCTAAAGATAAATGTGTAAAACCTGTGTAACATGTTGTCAATATGTTTGCTACCGTGCTGATCTTAAAGAAGATGAAACAAAAATAGACTTTAGATTGAAGCCTAAACTACTTTTCCTCTTTCCCAAGAGTTTCGTCTCTTTCAGCTTTGTGTCTCAAATGCTTTTTTATCAAGTGAAAAAAAACAAAAACATAGATTTCTTTGGCAGCCAGAGCTCTGTTCCACTGTCTGGATGTAATGAGCTGATCCTGCATCGCTAACCAAATATCCTCCATTTATTGTGGTTAGGCGGCTGAATTTGCTTGTCAATGGATGCAACTTCAACAAATCCTAACAACTAACGAGCCTGTAAAGTGAGCGGGGGAAGTGGACACGGGAACACATTTGATGCTTCTGCTGTGAATTTCTGGTTTTGAAATAATATCATCAGATCAGATTTCAAAAAGTCCCAAACACTGTTAAATATTTCTGCCTAATGGCCTCCAATCCTCGGAGAGCTGGTTTAAAGAGCTTCTCCTGGGTTTGCTGTGTGTGTGTGTGTGTGTGTGTGTGTGTGTGTGTGTGTGTGTGTGTGTGTGTGTGTGTGTGTGTGTGTGTGTGTGTGTGTGTGTGTGTGTGAGACTGAGGCAACAATATTGTTTGAGGTTCATGAGGTTCATCGTAAAATAATCATCCATAATTCCAGATAGGAATCATAGGAAAATATACTGTAACTCCAGAACTTATCTTATCACATATCGTTTTCTTTTGTATGAAGGTAATCCAGTGTTATCCATGAGTACACTGCAAACAGGAAGAGCTGTAAACATATTCAGAATACTTTTAATTACAGCCATTGGCAACAAGTATAGGCTAACAAAACAATGGTTTACTTGCTTTTAACAGCCCTGAAGCATTATGTGAACAATATATATTTCTATATGGACTTGTTCCATAATGCCAAATATTATTGGATCAAATGTGAGACTGTGTAAAACTGAAGTTTCAAGAGTGATTAGTTAAGGGGGAAAAAAGGGAACCATTTATTTAATGAAAGAATCCTACTTTATTTTCTTATTATTTATATTTGTATTTCCAAATGCAACTATCCAATTGTATTTTATAATCCAAAGATATTTTTTTTTGTCTTACTATTTTCATCGTGGTATTGTGTTTTTTTGACTCTATGGAAATGATCTCAATGATCTCTCGAAAATATTTTAAGGTTAAATTAATGATTTATATTTTTGTTTTTTTATATATACCTCGTTTGAATAAAAAAACATGAATTAACTTGACAAATAATTTACACCATGTCTGGGAATTATTATGATATCCTTTTTATTTAGAAACAATAACAAACACCCACCTCATGATATAACATGTGTCTCAGGGTTTTCTGCCAGGTGTTTGTTTAAAAATGACTCAATCACTAAAAGCCAGGTCTGTTAATAAATAAATATGAACAAACATGAGTTGCTTTAACTATATTTTGCTGTAAGTATATGAGATAAGTCATGTTGCAGTTTTCTGAAAGCTGAGAGACATTCACTATCTAGTTACAGACCAACTGTAAATAGGTTCAAACTACATATGAATTCAGTCTGTTCCTGGGGAAACATTCCTGAGCAAAATGTAAAAACTAAGGCCCTACCTTTCAGCTTACATGCTCACCATAACAACCTGGCCTGTAGTTTTGATGTGAGGCACGGCGAGATTATTTATACAGCACATTTCAGCAACAAGGCAATTTAAAGTGCTTTGCATAAAACATCAAAAGCATTGAGACAAGTGCAAGACAAGTGCAAACGAAACGCACCACTTAAGGACATTTGAATACAAATAAAAACAGTCAGTGCCAAGAGAATAGAAAATTAAAGCATAACTGCAAGCTAAAACAGGAGGTTAGAAATAGTTCCTGTTAAATTTGATGTCTGCTTTTTTGTTTTCCCGGACCTGGGAGATCCCCTGATATTTAACACAAATATAAATAAGGTTACATCACTTAGACTGACTGTGCCACAGGCCTCAACAGAGGTCAAATACTGTAGAACAACACTAGACATACAAAACAGGAAGACGTAGGATTATTATTATAATTACTGATATGACAAGTAGTAATAGTGTGCATTGGAAATACAACACCATATCCTCTTAATATCTTAACTAAAATAAGTGCTGCTCTTTGGATGATGTTTTTGTTTGATTTTTACGACCATTCATAATTACAGCATTGACATTAACATGTACACTATTTATTTAAACGTAGTAAACTCCAAAGGATGATAACTCTGACATTAATCTACCAAAGCAAAGGTAATCTATTCCTGCTACCACCAACGGATGCTATGTTTGTGTAGCATGAATGAAGTGAAACATTTTAGTTTTATTGAGACGCTTTGGAAAATAGTTTTAGGTATGTTTTTCATATTAGCAGTAAGACTGTATTTATCAGATTTTATGTTTTATTAATTCTGTTAAATTGGTACTACTGTGTATATTAAACATGGCTGCCACAATAAAAACTTGACAAATGGGAAATATGACTGGGGAGTAGGGATGGGACCTCAAGTATTTAATCACAGATGGCAATAAAAACACAAAACAAAAACAATAAGTCGATTGAGTTGGTTTCTATAATCAGAACAAATTGGAATGTCCTCATCAGTGACTATTAAGAAATGTGTCTAGCGTGCTATAACGGAGCAATGAAACATAGAGACTCATTTGAACAAACAATAATTATCATGTAAGAAAGAATAAACTCACACAATAGCCGCCAGTTTATTTAATATATTTATTTATCCATCATTCATTCATACAAGATGGGCTTCTGATTTATGATTACCTTATTACCTCATTATTATTAAGATTTCTTGACTAGACAAATGTTCAGATACAAAATATGCCTTTCTATATGTCATTAAAAACACTTGTTTCTTGACTCAGTGTGAGGTGAAGTAGATCCAGTTTGTTTGAGTGCCTTTTTATTCAAAATAATATTGTCAAAAGAAATTATTTTCCCAGGATAACCAAACATTCAATGTTAATATCATCCCCAGCCTACTGGGGAGATGAACTCAGGATGTATTTATTTTTATCATTATATCTGTTGCACACTGTGGTGAAAAGTGTTTCATCATCTCATCTCTCGCTGTCTCTGCAGATGTGATCCACACAGTGGGGCCGGTCGCTCAGGGAGGAGTGGGAGACGAGGAGAAGAAAGCGTTGAGGTCGTGCTACAAGAACAGCCTGAACGCAGCCGCCAAAAACAACGCACGCTCTGTGGTGAGGACGGGAGGGGGGGGATGTTTGCTAGGAAGAAACAGGAAGTATGAGAGGAAAAATACAGAGATTCAGAATTGTTTGTTGAGAAAAAGGTGTGCAGAAACCAGATTTAAACAAAGATGTTAAAGGGAGAAAAGCACTTAGTATTGGAACCAAAAAAATGTATGAAGGATAAAAAGAAAGGACTCAGTCATGACTGTGTATAAAATATTTTACCTTAGCTGAAAACATAACAAGAAGTAACACATTAAGAGATGTTTTCAAAGGAAACTACATTCCAAGCTGAGAGGGAAACAGGAGCTGCAGGTAGGTAGTTGAGTTGAAAGAAGATTTTATGAAAGACTCCAGGCGGGAGATTTTCACTAGGTGTTAAAGTCAAAGAAAAACACTAAAGCAACACAAAAGTAAAGTCAGTCATTTTCGTAAGCAAGTACAATTTTTTGTATTTATTGTTTGGTATTAGATCAAATACCTTTCCTAAATGTTCATTTATATTACTGTGTTTATGTAGAGGGGCTATCATAATGTTTTGATCTGGAAAAAGATTATATAAAGTACGGTAAACAAAATGTTGGTGAAGCCAAAGATCACAAGTTTGCCACACAGCTTTTTATTGACGCTGATTAAATCTCCCCTTCCTCTTGAGTACAACCTTTCTTCGACTTTCGTGTTTTTTTACATGAAACCCCTAAAGCTTTTCTTATAAATTCACTTCCATTGACTTTTATTTTTACCTCTCGCCTTGAGGACCCTGTGTGTCGTGTCTGCTCTCTCCCCGAGTTGCCAACTCCACAATCTGGTCAATGAAGAGATCTGGAGACACAGAGAGCTTCCAAGCATCTGCTCGTAGCGCCGCATTTGACAGCAGGTTGAGAATCTGCCAGATTTCATTTACTTTGAAGTTTACTGGCTGCTTTCCTCAGCTCAGAGACTCTGATGCCATGAACCTGCCTGACAATGGCCGAAAGTTAAAATGTCAAAGATTTTTATATAAAAAGTCCTTGAAACTTGACATTTTTCATCAATAGGGATTCAATGTATTTACATCCAGTAATTATCTCGTTACAGCGCTTTTCATTGTTATTAGCGTAGTTCTCCTTTCCTGAGCAGGTTTTAAACGGCCCACTGACTCACGAGGGATTTGCAGAGGGAAGGATGCATGTACTTAAATGTTACGGTTTGTAATTTTATCTAATGGATAGAAGGCTCCTCATTTACCGTTTGCCCTTCTGCTGCCTGTCTGAGTTAAATCACTGCCAATGTAAATACAACTTTTAGTGCCTCAGCTTTTATAATAAATCAATTCAATATAAGTGATGGGGGAAAAAATCCACAGTCCGTTTTGTGTAAGCTGGTAGTCTATGCGAGGTGTGGCCAAACTATGAGTCAGTAAAAAAAATGTGCAGACAGATGGTACGGTCAGACAATAAGTAAACAGAGTCCTGTGATTGTAGTTACATGTTAGCCTATTAAAAACTGGCCACATAATAATGTATTTATTGTGTCAAGTTGCACGTGCCCCCTGCCTGGTGAGGCTTTATAAGATGGTTTGGCTGAATCTAATATAAGTTTTCATGAATTAAAACACATCTTATTGAAGTAAGTTGTAATGTATAGTCTTTCAGTACCAAATAAGCTTGTTGTAGGTATATTAACTATTTTTTCTTGCTGAGATGTGTTTGATGGTTAGTAAAAAAATAAAAGACGACTAAACTGCACCTTAGGGGTTTGAAATAGCTGTAAGAATATTTGTATTATCGCCAGAAATGGCAATTAGCGTGAGCAGCAGTGCTTTCAAAACACTTATTGACATTGGAGGATTATTTTCAACATTGTAATTTTGGGCACAAGATAAGATATGCCTTTATTTTACAGCGAGACAAAAGAGGCAGAGAGAGATGCAACAGAATAAACAACATCAACAAAAAGAAAAGATTCTTCTTTGTGGTTCAAGGTTGGAGTGTTAATGTACTTGAGAGGACAAAAAGCTTTAAAAGCACAGCAACCGCTGAAACACAAGTAGCTTTTATAGTGGAATAGTCATTAAGTTGTTTGTTGAAGAGCTGCAGGTGAGAGGCTCTTACCGGCATTTTTAGGAACCAGCACCTCTCTAACACATTGTCAGTCAGATGCAACATCACATCAAATAAACACCTTTAGACTGTCCTGCTGTATGGTTTGATAAATGTTGCTCAGAAGGTGAGAAAAAAGTCCAATTATTTACTGTCTTTATGTGACACAGTTATTATGTCCAGCTCTTTAAATGTGTCATTTTGAATGTAACTCTGTGGCCTGCACTGCTAAACCGCACCTTCGGTCACTAAAAGACACCAATGGTGATCCAAATCAGCCTGTACTGAACTGTTATAAGATAATTACTCTAGTAATATAATAATGCCTGGTTGATTGCTGGTGAAGAAAGTCCTTTAACATCAGGCCTCCTTAACAAAAGGATGATAAGAAGTGTGTGTGTGTGTGTGTGTGTGTGTGTGTGTGTGTGTGTGTGTGTGTGTGTGTGTGTGTGTGTGTGTGTGTGTGTGTGTGTGTGTGTGTGTGTGTGTGTGTGTGTGTGTGTGTGTGTGTGTGTGTGTGTGTGTGTGAAAGAGAGTGATAATAACGCTGGTTGTTATGTGATCAGCAACAGACTGTAACTACTTTGTTTCTCCTCTTCTCTCTGCAGGCGTTCCCCTGCATCTCCACAGGAGTCTACGGTCAGTGTCTGTGTTGATATGTGTGTCTCCTCCTCATAGTTAATCAGAATATTTGCAACAGTTGTGCATGTTGCAATAAAAGCAAGACATTTGGCACATGTAGGTTTATATGTATAAATATTGGGATGCTGCAGGTTTGGTGGCCATTTTCAAAAAAGGATCAGGGTTGGAAATCAGCAACAGCCCCGAGCAAAATGCTGGTAATATAAGCTTCATTCACTGGCAGAACAAAACCGTAAGGTACTTGTGATGGAAACTTCTGAAGCAATGGAGACAGGACTCAAAGAGACAAGAGGAGAGCAGGAACTTTGATGCCAAACACTGATGGTTTATTTGGAGCTTCGGCCGGAGAATTCACAAGACATGTGCTGTGCCACGAGTTGACACAGCGGTTGCCAAACCAATTCTGAAGATCTCTACCCCAGACCCATGCATTTAGCTAGTTCAGAGAGAATAATCAACATTGTGCATAACAAGATAAAACCATAACACCTCTATCAGCTGATGCCAACAGGCAGGAATAGGAAGGCAAAACACTGAGAGGGCAGCTACTGAACTGAACGGGCCGAGGAAAGTATTTCCCCAATAGTACTGAGTGGCTGATGGAGGTTATAGAGAGTGGAATGTGGACAAGTTCATCTCTAACAGTGATCTGGATGAAGTCGGCTCTATAAAAAACTTCTCTGATGGCCACAGGAGACTCTGACTTGGCTGAAGAAAAATCTTCCAAGCAAGTCAGGAGGTCACAATTGATAACATATTTCTCTCTTTGGTTTGGCATATATCATTGCTTATTAGCGATACATTCCAAAGTTAGGTATCGCTTCAACTTTTCTACTTCTCTGGGTGTTATTCTGGGATGAAGGCACGGGGTTGAAGTTTGACCATGAACTGAACATTATCTTTTTATTTAGTTTTCATAATTTTTTGTAAAATGTTTTAGAAAGCACCCATTGAGAAATAAAGAGACAAAGAAATCAGCTTGAACACACCTCGGCCATCATCCATACATCAGTTTTAATTCAGACATATTAAGCGACTGTTTGCCCTCAGGGACCAAATATCCAGCGCTCCAATATGTATAATAATAATAATAATAATAAATGGGATTTATATAGCGCTTTTCTAGACCCAAAGACGCTTTACATTATGAGTCAGGTCGACAAACAAAACAAGAACAAAAACAAAAACAAAAACCAAACAAAAACAGAAAAGCAGTCAGGAGGATGTTGGTTCAGAGGGGGGAGGGGCGGGTTTAAGGATAAGCAGAGTTGAAGAGGTGGGTTTTGAGACGGGACTGGAACAGGGTGAGGGAATCAGACTCACGGAGGTCTTGGGGGAGGGAGTTCCAGAGCTTCGGGGCTGCCACAGAGAAGGCTCTGTCCCCGAAGCTCCGGAGTTTGGGATTGAGAGCAAACCGGCTGAGGTGGATCTGAGGGACTGGGGTGGTTGGTAGAGGATGAGGAGGTCAGTGAGGTAGGGGGGGGCCAGATGGTGGAGGGCTTTATAGGTGAGGACCAGGAGTTTGTAGTGAATGCGGTGTGAGACGGGAAGCCAGTGGAGTTCTTTGAGGACCGGGGTGATGTGATGCCATGATTTGGTGTGGGTGAGGAGTCTGGCGGCTGCGTTCTGGACACGCTGGAGTCTGTTGAGGGATGTTGTGCTGATGCCGAAGAGGAGTGAGTTGCAATAGTCAAGGCGGGAGGAGATGAAGGCGTGAATGAGTCGCTCAGCTGCGGGGCGGGTGAGAGAGGGACGGAGTTTGGCGATATTGCGGAGGTGGAAAAATGAGGTTTTTACAACTTGGCGGATGTGGGGGTCGAGGGAGAGGGTGGGGTCGAATATCACGCCAAGGTTGCGTGCCTGGGTGGAGGGGGAAACAGGGGTGCCATCGATGGTGAGTGTCAGGTTGGGGGTTTTGCTGAGGGTGGATTTGGAGCCGATGAGGAGGAGTTCAGTTTTATTGCTGTTGAGTTTGAGGAAGTTGTGTTGCATCCAGGATTTTATTGCAGTCAGACAGGATTCGATGTGTGTGAGAGGGGGGTTGTGGGGGGATTTGGTGCTGAGGTAGATCTGTGTGTCGTCAGCATAGCAGTGAAAGTCCAGGTTGTGATGGCGGAGAATCTGACCAAGGGGGAGGATGTAGATGATGAAGAGGAGGGGGCCGAGTACTGAACCTTGGGGAACACCTTGGGTGACTGAAGCTGTGGTAGAGGAGTGATTGTTGAGGGAGATGAAGTGGGATCTGTCGGAGAGGTAGGACTGGAGCCACCTGAGTGCAGTACCTTCGATACCGATATCCTATATCCTATACCTTTCTTTAGCAAAGACACCTACATTTGTGCCAATGTGTTGCTTTTACAGTACAGTAAAATGAACAATTGTTATGCTTAACTGTCCCAGGATCTAACCAGAACAAATGCATGACATTTTCTTCCCTTGTGTGTTTGTAATATCATCATTTTCACATTTTCTCATCAAATGTTTATTTGTTGCTCAGGGATTTACGCTCTTGGAGTCTGAGAGAAAAAAAGAAATCAATTTTCATTTTACAATAAATCTAATCCTGTGTTTGTATGCTGTGCACACCGGCTCTGCTTTCCATCAAATCCTTGTTTCCAGTATCAAACCTTCTCTGTAACCAGTTTGCTGAGCCACCCAGTGCCACTTGTCACATTATCTCCTGCAGGCCAGAGGTGGTTCCCAGATTAAGGCCCTGGATTAAGACCGGCAGATTAAAATGGATTAGGCCGGAGATTGTGTCAGATTGACTGTAATACCCCTTCGCACTGGCAGGAGAGAGAGATAGTGACGGTGCTTAAACACTCCCAGGGGAGGGTCTGAGTGTGAGGGCTGTTTGTCGACACTCCTCCCATGTTGCTGGAGAGAGGAAGAGGCCAGAGTTGCGCCTGTTTCTCACAGTCTCTCTGTTCAGATCATCATCTTTCTAAGAGTATTCTCTAAGTGTTGTCTCTCACCTGGGCTCACCTTTTAAGAGGAAGGTGAGACAAAATTGTCTACACTTGAGATGCATATTTTCATTATCTATTCATTTTCAGATTATTTTCTAAATTAAATATTAATTATTTGTCATTAGATATCAGCAAATATTGAGAAAACATCCATCCCAGTTTCTCAGAGTCCAAGGAGATGTCTTTGAATGTCTTGTTTTGTCAGTCCAAACCCTAAGGATATTTAAATGTTTTATGGTATAAGAAATCAAACAGGCTTATTGCATGAATACTATATCAAAATAATAGGCAAATTATTTTTGTCAATTGTTCCAGCTCCATTTAACGGCTTCTCGAATAACGTCACCAATGTAATCACAAGACATACAGTAGTCAACCCCAGAAAATACTGTCTCTTGAGGACAGTAACACGTGCGTTTTCCATCGCTATTTGACCACATTACAGAAAATATGGGAAGACCTTTGATTGGAATTTCATGACATATTACCATTTTTACAATTTTCTTAAGTACAGTGAGTGATATGTTCTTCTGCTACACCGGAGAAAGGTGTAATGGTAGACGTACAGGTTAGCACCCTGAGACATGTGCAAAAAGCTTTTTGTTGCCTAAACATAACCATAAAAACTTGAATAATTGTATTAATTATTTTCCAAGAGTGTATAATGTAGTAAACATTTTAGCAACATACATTTTTCAGTATGTCAAGTAAAATGAATTTAGATGGCATTACATGTATGTCATACTCAAACACATTTGATATTTGAAACTAAAGTATAAATGTCATTTTTTTTAATAAGGAATGTGAGGCAGGTGTCACAGTCTGCACACACCCACACATTTCTATATTGTAATTTAAAAGGCAAACTTTGCTATTTTTTACCGTGCGCCCTCATGTATTTCCCTCTTCACATATTGAACACTCTCTCCTCATGTATAGAATAATTACTGTATAATCCCACAGTATGTGTTTGTTTCTGGCTGAGCAGTTTGGCCAGATGATGATTTTTTTAGTGCCTTTGTGTTGTGTTTCCAGCAGTGGGGATCACTTCCCAGCTCTGAAAGGTCTCGGTCGCTCAATGAATATTGAAGAAGCACTGTAGTCTTTCTCCATCTGTCTCCTCCTAACCCACAAGTGTGTTATGATCCCACATCGCAGGAATAGGGGAATTTGGATGAGGGCAAGTGAGAAAATACCAAGCATAGAACAACAGAAATCTGAAAAAAAAAACTGTGTAGACAACAACCTAACGCAAACACACAGATCTGCACCTGTTCTTGTAAATTGTTTGTATATTTGTGTTTTTTTTGTAGGATATCCACCTGAGCAGGCTGTGCACGAAGCGTTAGCAACTGTGAGGGAGTATCTGGATGAACATCACGACAAGGTGTGTGTGTGTGTGTGTGTGTGTGTGTGTGTGTGTGTGTGTGTGTGTGTGTGTGTGTGTGTGTGTGTGTGTCTTTCTCTTTGTGTCTGCATGAGTGGCAATGTTTCCCTACCATTTCCTCAAGGTATTATTCCTTTCACAGCTGTTGTGTTTGTTTTCTGGTGGGAGCCAAGAGAAAGGTGCTTTGAGAGAGCACTTGCACGCACGCACACAGTGACACACACACACACACACACATACATTTGAATACACACTCCTATGTTCTACCTCTCATGCTCATGGCCAAGTCTGCGTTTTAATTGGCTCCTTGCGGGACTAAACCCTATCCACACACAAACACACACACACACACACACACACACACACACACACACACACACACACACACACACACACACACACACACACACACACAGCTTCTCTCAGGAGAAACGACGGGCAGAGAAAAGACAAAATGATGGAATAGATGACTGGAGGCGAGGGGAAGAGGATGGGGGTGATGGGAGATTGGAACAAAGAGGAAACTTTCCAATCAGTCGTTAACATGCTCTAAACTCTCCTCCCCTCTTCCTCCTTTACTCCACAGGTCTCCTCCCACTCCTCTTTTTAATCTTTCTCTCCGTCTCTATCACCTCCCAGAGAGTGTGTTGACGAGGTTATTGTTAGCGCTGCAGTCTCCAGAGTCTCTGTAGTAATACTAGTCGACTGATGCCGTCAGCCGCACAGAGCTCAACCAACGAACATTAAACATTTCACATCCCACCACGGGGGACAACAGTTAACAACTTAATACGCTGCTTAATACGAGAGCAGAAAGCCAAATCAACAAGGCTTTTATTTCAGTTCTGCCCGGAAATAGTTCCACTGTGAATTTTTTAAGAGGTATTTTTGTACTATTATGAACAAATGAGATGGTGAGACGGAGTTTGTTTGCATACATATAAAGTGAGTATGTTCACCAGAGGAGGTTTATACTTTAATTCAACTGCACATTTTGGGCTTGGAGAGCTGTTTTGAAGCAAATGAAATTAAAATAGCAAACACTAAGGCAAACTAAATGGACTCAAGACATGTTGCAATGTGTAATACACAATCACATGAACCATTTATTTGCAAAACAACAACAAAACTGTTACAAGAAAGAAAAACCCAAGGCAACTCATACGTTTTGTAGTTGTTTTATTTGAAAATAAATAAGTCAGCTTGGATATTTCAACAAATTTGATGTATAAGAGTTGGACAAAAAGTCGTACCCAACCAGGTCCATTTCAAAGCTTTTCGGGGGCTCTTGATCATATCATATGATCTTCACAGCAGAGTTGTTCTCGTGTGGTTTGCTTCATCAGTTCTCATGAACTCTTCGTACTTGTATCTAAGGAAAGCAGTGCACTATAATTTGCATACACTCCACACATCGTGTGCCAGGAGCACAGGTGACATAGTTTAAGAGCGACAAAGTAGAGTGGAGGTTGGGTCCCATACCAGAAGTCAAACGTAACCAAAGAGTTGTTTTTGGTTCTTCAGTGCAATAACAAACATTAGATGAGGATAAACTGGTATTATATTGCTCTTTTAAGGTTTCAATTTGTTATAGTAAGTTGTGAATGCCAATATGTCGTAGAATAAAGCAAGTTAACCACAGGACCAAGCGTCGTGTTTTTCAGAAAGTCAGGTAAAATAAATGCTGTATAAGAGATGGCATTGAGTTTCAGAAACCAATGAAACAGAAGATATGATGTCATCATGTATTTTGTATATACTGTATGCATTTACAATCATAATAATCAGAATGGTAAAACATTTACCGTGGAAATCATTTTAGGAGTATTGAGGAACCACAGAGGAACTTGTTTTTCAGAGAGAGGAAGACAAAAGCAACTTTCTATCTCTTTAATATTTTGCGTAGTGAAAGGAACGTTGTTGTTGGCAGAATATATTAGCTGTAGCAAGCTAGCTACCACTAGCTTCCAGCTACGGCTTCATGCTGATTTATAGTTACAAAGCTTCAATGTAATACCACAAATTACATTCATAACTGGGAAGACTCCATCTGCTGCAGAGGATCCTGTGTTACGCATAAAAACCCCAGAGCACTAAATGGGCCTTGTGGGAAGCTTGTCAAAAATGAACTTATAACATTAACTGATGACAGCTTGAAAAACATTTTCTTTGACATTTATCCAGTGTGAACTTAAAGCAAGTAAATAACAGTATGAAAGGTGTGAGGCGTGATGAATAAACTCTGCTGCTGTCAGATTTTTCTGTATCAGAATAACATATTCATCTGTGTTTACCTTGAAGACAGGCAGTTATAAAAGAGCCCATTACACTCACTTAGTGTTATTGTTATTCGCTGCTGTATTCTGGAGGCCATTTTGCATTTCTCCTCACAAGCATTTGTTTTAATTTGAATCAGGGAGGCTAAGAAATGGCACACGTGGAGGTTAGAGATTTTGAACCTTAGCCCAGGGGATTTAGTTACTTCCCACACATTTTCATATCTTCCTTTTTAGCCACCATTCAAATCCTGGCAAGTGGTGGTAATTGTAGCATTGGGCTGAAAGACACAGACTGCAGGCAGCTTAAATAAATCTTTGAAAGCTCCCGCAACAAGCTGAAAGTGATAGAAACAGCCGGGCTATAAATTGCACTGCCTTGCCCCAAAACGGAAACAATCTAAACCTGTGTAGAGACATTAGGGAGGTAATAATGTTTGTCGGATGCTGAGAAATAAGAGAGCACAGTCGAGATCATATCCCTGGAAGCGTCTTTTAACTGTAGCTGCTGCAGCTTTAATCATCAGGCTACATATTGTGCTGTGTAGCCTGTGTACTCTGTGTCCAGCTATACAGAATAAAACATTATAGACTGCAGATCTCTAAAGAACAAGAGCACAGAGCATAAATATTGTTTATTGATGTAAAATAGCTGCACTCACTCGGACAGTGTCTTAATAATATTTGAAAGCTATTATCTTTATGGCTGTGTGTGTCTGGATTGAGTTGAATTGTGTTCCTGGATGTACACTGTAATGAGGGAAGCTGAGGGCTTAATGCCAAATACAGACACACACACACACACACACACACACACACACAGTGTAACACTCAGGGGCATTGACAAAAACACACAAAGTTACTTATGTTATACACACACATGTACAACATAAGATCTTCTAGACCTACACGGGAGCTTCTCTCCTGACCTCTTTCTTTCTTTCTCTCTCACACACAAACACACACAAACTTAGCACATCTCAGCACTCTGTCCCCAGCACAGAGTGTATAATAAGCGCTATGTTGTGGCATCATCACAATAGGAAGCTAATAGGAGAGTAATGGACTGATGCATTAGCTGCCTACTCCTGATATCGCCTCTGCACAATGTCACACTCTGTTACACTGTTTCCCCTGATGTTGATGAATTCACGGTTATTGCATATGTTTGTTATAAAGGTCATTGTGTGTGTGTGTGTGTGTGTGTGTGTGTGTGTGTGTGTGTGTGTGTGTGTGTGTGTGTGTGTGTGTGTGTGTGTGTGTGTGTGGTGTGTGTGTGTGTGTGTGTGTGTAGTGTGTGTGTGTGTGTGTGTGTCAGCTGGACAGAGTCATCTTCTGTGTGTTCTGCCTACACACACACACTACACTACACACACTACACACACTACACTACACACACACACACACACACACACACACACACACACACACACACACACACACACACACACACACACACACACACACACACACACACACACACACACACACACTAGCCTATCTACAGTGATGACAGCTCAGCTCAATTTAGCTACACACACAGTGGTGTGACAAACGCTCCATCCATTGTGTGCTATTTGCACATCAGTACATTAACACGTGCAAAACACTCATTAGATCCATAATAGTGTATATATAGCACACTTAATTGTGTCTAAATACATCAAATAAACATGTACATGCTCCCACCCCCCACACACACATAAACACAGTGACATGATAAAACCTCTAAATACACAAAATGTAGAAGCAAGCTGCTTGAGCCTAATTGTTTGCATATTGACTTCAATGCATAAAAGCACACACACTTGAGCCTAATTATAAATGCAATTATGACATGTGATGTTTATGGGATATACTCGCATAGCCTTTTTCATAGCTGACAACCTGAGAAACATTGTTGTTATTTGAACCGATAATTAATTTAATCAATGAAATCTATTTGAACACAAATTTACATTTGTTCTAGTGAGCAAAGACAGTGTGTTAAATGCCAGATATGATGCAGGGCTACAAAAATAACATGAAAGTGTTGTGTTTGGAAATAGCTTTAGTAGGCGGCAAAGCTTAACAAACAAGATTCATATTTTATTTATTATTTTAGATTTATTGCATTACTAAAAATGAGGCATTCTTACTTTCCATTTCTGACTTATTTATCATAACAGCCTTTCCTGAGATGAATATATAGTACTACTGTAAGTGCAATCCACATGACAAGCCTGAGGATCATAACCAGAACTTCAAACATATTCATCATTTTAAAACTATCTGTGGTCCAAACATTTAGCGGGTGACACGATAAAGAGGTAAAATAGGTTCAATAAATATGCCTTTTTCCTCTCATTCTGAGAATAAGTTGAGAAGATGATGAGTACTGAGCTGGAGTCAGGAGATGGTTGGCTCTATTTTCTTTTGTGTCCCTTTTTAGATGGGTTTGTTTATTGATAGTTCGTAGATAGCTATCTATCTATACCTAACTGCTAATGTGCATGAGTTATTCTTCTCCCTAAGAATTTAAACTGTTACCAAAAAAAAGTGGGTGGATTACCAATCCCACTGATTTGCATATAGCCTATCCCTGGATAACTAGATTTAATCAAATATGTGATCTGGCTAACAAAACATGTACATACAGTGTATGAGAAACGTGAAGTGATGGTAGTGACGACAAGACTCAGGGAAATGGTTTGCAGTCACTAGGTGTGTTTCCATTTACCTTTGTTTAAGCCTGTGTTTGAAAAGTAGTAGATGGAAACATCCACTCAGAGCCCTCTAAAAGATTCTAGAGGGCTCTTTGCATGGGTGAAATGTGCCATCAGAAACATGTAAAATTCAAGTCTCTTTGTTTTGAGATCACCCTTCAACCATGCAATGACCCCTTTACAAGATGAAATAACACACCTGAATTTTTTGAAAATTCAGTTATGTCGCTACATTTAGAAACCTACTTTGCCCAGATATTCTAATATCACTCTCAGGAATTAAGCGAATAAGTACTGTATGCGTGAGTGTGTTTTTTTTTCCTTTTTTCATTTTTGAAATTCAAGGACTTTTATACTTTTCTTAGACACTCATCTGTGTTTTGCTATAATTTGCTCCTTTAGCCTGACCAATCACAGCAGCTTATTGTTCAGGTAACCAGCATGGTGTGTTTCAAAAATAAATAACTACCTTAAGTCTGTTTGAACCCCTATGTGAAATATAAGTGCTGTGTGCAGACCGGAAACCCTGACATTTCTTCGAACTAGCACACTTAACAAATATTTACACTTCAGTTGAATATAAATGTTTTTTTCCACTGCTGACCCCAAGCTGACTAGTACAACCAACGCTTGCAGAGGAAGAACATATTAAAATCAATTTCCTGTCCAACCATGTTGTAGGTCTCCAAGGTTCCTCTTTCAATTTCAACATTCTCTCACATGCTTTTCAAAACGAACCGAGAGAAAGTTGTGTGCCTTCATTGCAGATTAATCTCTGTGGTTAAATGAAGTTGAATAAATATGTGATATTCATGTTGGCTCAAGCTGTGACATGGTGACTCCACCCATTTGTTTTGATTACCCCCGTGATTGATAGTGTTATAATGCCAAGCAGTCCGAGCCCCTAAACATGATCAGTCATTCACTCAATTATTCAAATTAAGCATTGGTATTACAACTGCAGCCTTAACCTCTAATGTCCTGCTGTACCGCTGCTATAAATCAAACTCACCTCCCGCCTCAAAACATTTTGAGAGAGAGGTCTCCCCCATCTCGTACTTTCTGCTTTTATAAAACTGTTTTTTTCTTTTTAGCACACAGCTGCTATCAAACCTTTCCTCAAAACCAACAACACAATCAGAAAGCGTCTGCAAAAGTTCACCTTCGCGTTTTGCACAGCTGCTCGCTTAAAATCTTACATTTGAATGAAATATTCAGGGTCACTGAGTCTCATGTTGTCAACACACAGTAAGAAGGTGGTGCAAACATCTGTGGACCTGAATTAGTGCCTTTACATCCTGCCTCTGTTTGTGATGTTCACCTTACAAAGCAATCAGTCTTTATTAATTACATATTGATCAATTTTTCAGATTTGTTTGATAAAAATAGTAGCTCACAACTAACTGAAATAAGAAAAATGTAACCCCAAAGAAACATTAACCACAACAAAACCCACTTTCAACAATATATTGCAGCTTGAACTCAACAGAAAGACATTGCATTGAAATAGGTTTGACATTGAAATTAAAGCAGAGAGTTGAATTTTGAATGAAAGGAGGATTCTCATGGTCTCAGTGGAAGTAGAGTGAAAACAACAGAGTACTGCCTCTGGGCTCTCAATGCATCTCTCTGTATATAATTGATATGCATGCTGCTATCAAGGCTTTATACTGTATATACCGCTTGCCGGATGCATGACATTTATCATAATTGTCGTACTTTTACAATCCCGTATTTTGAAGATGTGTTGCCAAAAAAATCTGCAGAAAAAAAAGCACACTTAATTATATAACACAAGAAGTGAACATAACATAAATGTGACATACAAGCAGTGAAAGCAGACTGAAAGAGAACAGAGGAGCTTCCTATTAAAAATAAGAGAGGAATCCAATCAACTCTGCTGCCGTATCTCCAGCATAAGCTTTAAAGTCACACATTGGGTTAAGGGTCTTAATATTTGTGTATCTTTTTGCAGACTGATCCGACCAGTAGTGCCGATACAGGGAAGAGTTTCTCTCCCGTTTCTATGTCGGCCTCAATGAAGATCAATGGCTAAAAATAATGGGATCACGCTGCGATGCCCTTTAACTCTACTTTATACAACAGTCTAAATATGAAAGAGTTTACTTAGAAGTGTTTTGTGGATAAAATGTTGCATTGACCATGTTAAAGCATCAACTTCACACTAGCCTGAAATATAACTAAGAGCCTGAAGGATAATATTCTAGATGTTCTTAATGTCAATAAGTGCTATAAATATGTCAATCCAACAATGACTTGATAATATTAATAATAACATTATATATTCAAAGTCGGACTTTATATTTGTTTTTCCTCTCATTGCTTAATTTGGAAATTATTATATATGTGAATGCCCTAAATAAATCATTTTCGAGTTCCTAATTATAGCTGTTAGGTGTCTAAATAAATGACTTTACATTATGCAAATATAAACCTATCTGCTTTCATCTACACAACATCCACAACGCTCCCAAACCAGGTGGGGGTGGCAGGAAGCAGCAAATAGCCACGCCACGCCCTCTTAGGACACAAGGATTGATAAGTAAACCATTTCAAACCATTCCCAGAGCTAATAATGGGTCTTCTTCGTGTTAGAGCATTTTGATATTAGACTTGTATTTGTCAGTAACTTGACGTTATGCCTCGACTTGCAAAGTCATGCAAATGTTGTGTTTGCCAACATGTTTGCTTAAATGTTTGCGAAGACATACAGTAATACACTAGTGTTGTGTTCACAGCTTGTTCTTTTGCCCCTTGCTAACTAAAAATAAATTAAAGCTGCTTAAAGATGTGTAATATTAGCTTTGATTTAGTGTTCAGATTATAAAGTTATTTTATACTATCAATAAATACTGAACCATGCATGCAACCATCTGGCCTTAGAGACAGAAGGCCGGTTTTAAGTCTTCTTTTATGGGATAAACTTTAGCTTCCACTCAACAAGCTCCAGTCTCAAACTGTGACAACTTTTCACCTGAAGCATGAAATCAGCACTTTCACATCTTCACACAGGCTGGTTTACTGAGGAGGTCATTTTCCAAGACATGCAGGAGTGTCCCTTTTTAAAAAGAAAAAAGTCAGCACTGTTGGTGTGTCTTTTTCCCTAATGGATGTACAGCAGATTTTGAAGCAGCAGTGAGCGAGCAGCGGTGCTTGGCTGGTAGATGAAGCGTAACTGTCAGCGTGTGAAAGAGCGGCTGCAGGCAGGCCTCCAAGTCTACACTATAAACCTTATGTGTCTCCAACACCTGGTCCCGCCCACACTGGCTGTCGGTTTGGCTTGTGTGTGTGTGACTTTGCATGTTGTTTATTGTGTCTCGAGCCATGTTGGACTCATAGTGACTAATCCGCGCTAACGGATCCCTCTGAAGCCACCAGACGATCCGGCCAAAATGCAATTAACCGCTGCATGACCAAGGCAAAGTGCTCTCTCCCCTCGTTTCACAAGTTCATCTTTTTTCTCTCTTTTCTCCCACAGAGGACACAGTCAAGAGTAAACTCTAAAAGAGTCAATTTGGTTGCTGTGGATACTCGCCGCTCAACATCCAGATTCATCCTCCTCGAGGTCATCGCAGATCAAGAACTTTTTGGATGATTGCTTTTTTAAAGTGCACGCTGGCTCTTCTGCAGATGTTGATTAGTTCCTTTGTTGTCCCCACTAATGGTTAAGAGAGGCATCATGATGAAGGTTTGAAATGACATTCATAATTCTTGTGAAAAATGGACCCTAGGTTGCACTCTAACTTGACCTTCACTGTCTGTGATAATTGGCAGCTTTGCATCAGCTATGAGTTATGTGTCCTGTGCTGTTTGAATAGTGGCATAACTGTGTGTGTGTGTGTGTGTGTGTGTGTGTGTGTGTGTGTGTGTGTGTGTGTGTGTGTGTGTGTGTGTGTCGTATTACTTACGTATATAGTAGTANAAAATGTAGTACTGCTGTCCTTACTTTACAAATCTAAGTACTTTTTCCACCACTGCTTGAGAGCCTCAATAGTTAAAGACTGTGTGTGTGTGTGTGTGTGTGTGTGTGTGTGTGTGTGTGTGTGTGTGTGTGTGTGTGTGTGTGTGTGAGTGAGTGAGTGAGTGAGTGAGTGAAAAGGTCCACTGCTTGTTCGGTTGACAGTATCCGACGGCGTTGAACTCTCAGGTGTTGGATGAAGAATTATTTCAGTCTGATGACTGCTGCTGCTGACTGTGTTCCTTGCGCTCTATTACTGATTACTGCCTTGTCAACATTTTTCTTGGCACTTAAACATATTTGTTGCTGTTCTCCTTGAGATTCCCTCAGCAGGGAGATTGAGAACATACTCTAAAATGTTAGTGTTATATGTGAATTGAAGACGATTAGGTGTTCAGCTGAAGGTTTTTTATATTTGTATTGCAGCTAGTTCTCTCAATGCATTTCATCATGCTGTGTGTTAGCTGATCAGTTTGCTGTGTTAAAGACCTCGACAGTTCAGATCTTTGTATCTCTCATTCAGTTATCTTATGTCATATCCTGTTCAGTATGTTGCTTTGTTTGAACAGTAATGGGTTGCATTGCATTCCTGGTGCGCTGGAATTTAGATGTATTTAGGGCTGAGTATATACTTTAAGATACAACACATAAAGAAGAAAATCAACCAGCGCCTTAAAGGGAACATCCACAGTCTTCCTCCTTCAGTTATGTGTGTGACTGACTGTTGCACACATTTCTCTGCCTCTCACTTCTGGCCTGCTAGCCTCATGTCTGCAGTGTTGGGATGTTTTCTCCCTGAAGAGTCCTGCAGGCTGCTGGCAGACAGGCGCTCCTGCTGTTCAGATTCAGGTTGTCACACATTCCAGGTGGGAACCTCAATAAAGAGCTTTGAATTAATAGGTTTTTCAAAGTGACAAGATGAGGTATTCTTCTGGATTCTTGTTAGGAAGAAGTGCACTTTACCAATAATAATAAAATAGATGGTTTTTAAAGGCATTATGTAACACAATTATGTAATTGCACTTAATCACAATCCTTAACAGAGACTGTTACAAAGGTGGCTCATTGACAAAATGCCAATTAGCAGTGACAATCACCACAGTGGGATGCGAGCTCCACAGATTTACAAAAAAAGCAGTGTCACTTCATCTTTTTGTGAAGTGTGACTTCTGTATTTTTCAACCCTATTTTCCCATGTTTCTGTGTCTGACTGACTAATACGTTTTTTCGTTGTTAATGAATTCCAGTATAGAGCAGTACAGAGAGTTCTGCAATGTATGTTATCCTATCGGACAATCACACCAGCAATGTTAGTCCACTAAAAGTGCTTATTTTCACTTCTGACATGCCTGCATTGTTTTTATTAATGTGTGAAACCTTATTCTGAAATCTCACGGCAACATTGAAAATATTTATAAACCGGTATAAGTTTGATCTACTCCAACACAACAAACCTTTCCCAGCCTGCACCATGGATAAAAGAAAAGTTGGCATTCAACTTTTATGAAGCTCATCATTGACCTTGGAAGAAGAAGTTTAGAAACCAATCTCGGCACAAAGTTTCTTTAAAAGTTTTCTCATTTCAAAAGATATTGCCTTTACATCCGTTCACATTGACAAGTGTTACTTTAATACAGGACGACCCATCACATATAGGTTTGTATAAGTGAAGAAACTGTGAATGTGTTCATCTTCATGAGCTTTTCAGCGTCCTACATGTGTGTACACACAATATTGTTTATGGTTTTGTTCATGTTTACAAACGTCTTACCCTATATCCTAATATAAAATATATTATGTGTATTTTAATTGAGCAGACATATATGATTGATACTTACACCGTTTAACAGACATGAATATGAGTCAAAGTTTCAGATTAAATGTGCTTATACAGAGTAAACAGAAAATAAATAGAACGTCTGTCATTGTCCAAAAACTCGCACTGTATGCCACAGAAACTACAGCAGATGTTTAAATGCAGGCAGGCACATTATTTATAGAAACTTGCAACACCAAGATTAAAATGTAAACTGAATGTATATCCTCCAGAGTTTAGAGACAGATCTCTAATATGTGTGTGATAAATATACCTTTCTTTGGGGACAACAGCATCTCTTGGCTGCTTTTGCTTTGTAGCATTCCCTGCAGATTAAAATACAAATGTGGTAGAAGCTGATATAAATCCTGTTGGGGATATGGAGATCTGTTTGAAGAGTTTTCCTACACATGTTTTCATTGTGCTGATGTCAAACAAATTACAGGGAAGTCAAATTAGTCCTGACGTTGCTGGAGTCAGACACGGGAACCAATTCAAGAAACCGTGCCGAGCTCTGGACCGTGGCTGGGGAAGAGTGTAGGGTATACAAATATGTGGTTTTGTGGGCAAACAATCAGAATGTATTAGTGGAATGTTTCAGGCCTTCAAAGGTATTCATTTTCTAAGAAAATTGTGAGTAGGCAGCAAAAAGTGTGAGGGAAACAGCGGCCGGCACTCAAAGAGAATGAGAATCCGGCGGTTAGGTGAGATGGGTGATGTGTATGGATGAGGCCGTGATGGAGCGAGAGAAGAGGGAGGAGGGCGATGTTTACGGGGGGAGGGGGGGTAGCGAGGCCAGTAAACTGCTTGTGAAATGAAAATGGCTCTTTAGCAGAATCCAGGACACTTGGGCGCTGCACTGGATCAATGTCTCTGATTTACTGTCTGAAAGCCTGTCAGAGTGAACGAGAGGCAGAGGGGGGAGACAGAGGAGGGAGGGTGAATAAGGGAGGAGGACGGACTGGGAGAAGTTCGAGTTTAGAAGTAGCAGAGTCCTTTAATGGAAGGAGAAAGAGGAGAGACGAGGAGCGGTAAGGATGGAGAGGGAAATTGTCCATCAGAGTGACAGTGCGAGGAGGCCGAATCAGAAGGATTGCTCCTCAAGTCCTCACGGCCGAGATACAAAATCAATCTGTCAAGGCGATGGCGAAGGGCAATCTTGTTTTGTGCAGGGAATTGGTGCGGCCATTTGGGGTAAAATCAATAGGGGACACATGGCGCTTCTTAAATCCTTACCGTCCCACAGAGGCCATTCCATATTGACTAACAGGGGCACGTATAGCAGTACACACATCTTTAGCTTGACCTGTCTTCAAGAAATCTGTATTCTGCTGGTGTCCAAAGCAGAAGGTGGTGATTCCAGCCGTGCACTCAGGACATACGTAAATAATAGTAAGAAGACTTTGAGGGGAAATAAACAGTTTGTCTTTCTATCAGGCCTGCTGATGAGTTGTCTGTGGGTAAAATATTCTATCCATCTATCTCTCTATCCATCTATCCATCCATCCAATGGTAGCAAATCATCTTATGTCAAATCATGTTGGTAGAAACAACATTTGAACTGAGCCATGTATGATTTCAAAAAGGTGACTTTTCAAAAATGAAAGAGATATCTTTTGAGTGTTTGCTACATTGTCTACTGTCATGACCACTGATGTCAGCGATTTGTCGGTGTGTGTTTGTGACAATGTTGTTCGATTATCTAAACTGTGTCAGACTGCATGAGTGTGTGCATGAAGGGAGGAGTGTGTTCCTGTACATATCTCTACTGCTGAGCTGGTGACACACACACACACATATATATATACACACACACACAGGTAGTCCTCTGGGCCCGGGACGACAGGCAGGTCGTCTCGACAAGAGTGTTTTCCCGCACCCTCGGGACACGGGGAGTCTGGGTGGTGGGATGGGGGAGTATTTTATTTTTATTTTGAGTGTTTAATGTATTAAAAGGGGCTGGGGTAATGAATTATAATCTTTAATGCAGAAACCGATCGATACCACCAAGAGAATAAATCAGCTTTTACTGAGAGCGTCAAAGCCCCTTAATACACTAGGGGAGAGAAAGGGAGTGCATGAGGGAGGAGGAGGAGGGAGGGACAAACTGTTAGGGGAGGAGGAACGATCCCGAACCAAGCAGGGAGAGAGGAGGATGATGAAATAGAGGAGAGGGGGGTGGGGTGTAAAGGGATGGGGGGAAGCAGAGGGAGGGAAGTTATAGATGAACAGCCTCACCTTTGGGCTAACCTCATTGAGTAAAAGCCCGGTGAGAGCACGGAGACTTTGACAGTTTTGTGAGGAGGCGAGGTTGCAGGGTCAGCCGGTGTGTGTGTGTGTGCGTGTGCGCACACACTCCACTTACTTGTTATTTTTCCACCTTGTTGTATTGTGTTTCCTCTCAAAGATCTCCTCCATGACTTCTGTTGCCTGGAGCAAAATATAATCAATTGAATAACACCACCACTTCTCAATCAAAGATTACAGCGCTGCTCTCTACGGCCGAACCGGACGCCTCCCTGGGAGAAAATGCCCAATAACAATTTATGAATTACAACTTTGTATTAACCCAAAGTGAAGTTTCTGTAGTGTGTGCTGATTTTAAATCAACCAGACTGCAGAACAGATCTGGGAAGTTTTGAAAAACAACTTAATATGGATTCAGTTAAAAGTTGCATAAAGATGAATCTCTGAAAGCACAGGGACCCAACAAAAATCTGATGCACCTATGAATATTTAGGATGCCTAGTCTGTTCAGTTAGTGGACTAAGTGGTTTAAGTGATGTCGCCGGAGGCTTTTTAGAAAGACACATTCAAATGTGATAGCTCAGGCAAGGACTGGAGGTAAAGTGGAGGGGGAGATGAGGAAAGATAGAGCTGTAGAGGTAGAGAGAGTTTCTTTAAAAAAAAAGAAAGAGGAAATAGAAAGTGAGAGTCATAAAGAAGGAGGCCAAAAATATTGAAAAGGGGGGTTGACAAAGTGATGTTCGCTGATAGTGTCACACCCCTCAAGCGCTCAATAATTAAGCAGCTGAGCAGACTCTAGAGATCCAACCATGATGTCAACCAAGGCAACCATCCATCATTCATCCCTTTAGGAATCTCGGGTGGCACTTAATCAGTCATCATGTGCCAAGACTTTTACTTTCTATAATGCTTTTCTTTGACTGTTTTTGTTGTTGTTGCTGCTTCTTGTGTTGCTTTCAACGACAAAACCTTTTCTCAAAAGATACTGTATCCTTTGTAAGGCCAAATAAAGAAGGGTCAAATTCCAGGCGAATTGTGTTCTGAGTTTTCTTCATTGTCCTTTTCAAGTGCAGCTTTTTAAGAATTTCTAAATAAATGACAAAAAAACAACAACCTGTGGGCTCCTTTGTTGTGAAAGCCTTACCTTTCACTTTTTTGTCAGTGCGAGCTGTCTGTCTGTGTGCCTGAAGGCGTGTGATTGTTGCATTGCACTCATAATAAGCCTCTGAGTGACTGGCAGAACCAATATCTTGCTATCGCTTTGCCCTGCGCTCACTCAGGCGGCTCGGTGTGCAGCTCCCGTCATGCATCTCAATTCCACAAACACAATGTTCGGAGCCCAGAGAAGGGGGTCTGCTTTTTGATTAATATCACCATGACAACTACATAATTCATGAATTGTATTAGCGACCCATTTGTCATTTGCAAATCATAATTCAGGATGTGTGTTTGGGGAGGGCATGCTTGCGAGCGAGCTTCAGCCTGACATTATCCTCACTGTTGTCTTATGCACTCACACACACTCAAAAAAAACCCTACCGGAAACTCTGACGTATCCTCGTCCTAATCTGGCAGGCACAGCTCTTTGGAGGCTGCCCGTCTTATACGAGGGCCTTTTTAGCTTCGTGATGGACTCTCAGGTCTGCTCATTTGGAAAGCTGCATGCTAATTCCCCTCTCTTCATCTGTCTGTCGGCAGAGGCCACGGCCGGCTCCACACTGACACCATTTGGTGCAATAGTGCAAGGAGTTAAAGAGGATTCTCATTAAAGCACTAGTGCAGATCATTTGCTATTAGATCAATGACTGGATTCACACAGAAACCCTCAAATTAAGTGGGATTTTCAGCCATATGTGAGCCAGATGGAGGGGTTCATCCATGTTTATCCCGCTGTGCACTGATATGATCCAGGGTTACAACAAGGAGCTTTATCATTATGTATTTGCTTATACCATGAAACCTACCCTCAGTGATGCCTATAACTAGACTGCAGATTATTGCAATTCATCTAATTTCTTAGTTCTTTGTGTCAATTACAGCGATTTTTCGGCTTTCGATTTGCCTTTTATTGAGCTAATATTCCACATTAAAAAGCATCTGGTAATTGTTTTCTTTAGCCTATATCTTGTTTCAAGTCTTATATGAATGTGTATTCAGCTCTCAAAATATACAGGCTACGTTTCTGAATCTAAAAAGGAAGGGATCACAAGGAGACCCCACCATTTTTACTTCATCCCATCAAGTTTTATGGAGGACAAAATGAAGCGCTTCTTGCACTGCACTTTAAATATATGGCATCCCTTTGATTTTCCTAATGTCTTCACTAAGTAGGCTATATGTATATGGGAGGCCCCATACACGCTGCAGAGCTGCTATGTTTGTCTCTGCTGAGGGATTTGTTGTGTGTAAACTTTGAGTATGGAGCCCCAAAACCAACAGATTGTAGTCAAGTTTGAAGTAAAACATGTTGCTGTTTACAATAAAACTGTCAGTCAATAATTAACATAAAGAAAAAAAGAAGTTGTATAAGTGCAGTATTGGTGGCAACTGGCAAGTAGCGCTAACCAGCAAACTTAGTAGTACCTTGTTGTCTAAAATAGTTTAGCTGATGTAACGAGAGATTAAGCTGAATGTTGTTCAGTATGATTAAAATTACGTGAACTAGCCTCTAGTTTTATGACTAAAGCTAGCTTTAGCAAGGCCGTTAGCGTTAGCTGTAAAGGCTCGGTGCGTTTAGCCAACAGTGTTTTCGGTTAAGTTAGCAAGCTTTCTACTTTAAACAAGTCCTCCCAAAAAAAGACAAAACACATACATATTTTGTTAGGGTAAGGGAATGGTTGTTGCTGTTTAAATAAAACCAAAGAGGGCTTTTGGTAGGAAATAGTTAGCAAATAGCGTGTGTAGGCATTAAAAATACATAAATCATTACATTTGTAGGCTACTGAGAAAAAAAAGTATGAGTAAGGAGATGTCAAATAAAATGATCTTGCATTAACATTTTAAATGAACTACTCAACAGATATTTTTGGTAAGAGGTTAAATAACACAATTATTTAGTAATATATTTAGTTTTCATCAGTGACCTGTGCCCAATAACGCGTGCAACATTTTGAGCATAAAACATTATTTTCCTTTATTGAGTCGGCTCTCTCAGGTCGTTGCGGTTTCATCACTGGAGTGTTGGCCGTCTGGAAGTCAGAACAGACCAACAGGCGCACGCATGTTTTATAAAAATAATATTAGCTCTACTTTGAGTGCCTGTTAATGTTATGGCTACTCTAGGCATGGTCTTACTTTACAGACCTATTTTTATTTAGCTCGAGTTTATAGGCTACTTGTTACTTATCCTTTTACAATACTGTGCACATAGCATACTTGCAAACACAGAAGAACACTTTAAAACAATCTGAACAAGTCATTTATTTATTTTAATAAATGTACAGTTCTTTCGGAAAAAAACATAGGCATGTTCTTAATATTTTTTTCTCTTAAAAAAAAAAGAAATATTATCGGACACAAATCTGACTAAATGACTTGTTGGGGAGAGGTGTTTGAAAGTGTAAGTACATTCTCCTTAATCCACTTTCTCCACCTCACCTCTGCCTTCATCCGCCTCGACACTCTCCTGACTGTTCAGCGGTGCGTCTGTGTTTGTTTCGCCTCCCTGTCCCTCCCAGAGGACACTGGAGCTGCTGTGGTCAGAGCGTACCCTCAGGAGGGGCGGTGTTTTGTGGTCCCCAGGACTGAAGGATTGGGATACTCCAGAGCCTCCTCTGGTCAATCCAAGACCCCAACCGTGACGGGATCCCAGTTTACGACGGGCCCCGGAGCCAGAGCGCAGGGATGGAGTCCCGGGAGCCGAGATGTCCTGCTCTGTCTGGGACGGAGCCTTTCTCAGGGGAGAGGGAGAGACGGGAGCACTGCGGGGATCTGAAACAGAATGAGATGAAAAGTTATTAGTACTTAAAACCCATATGTGTACAAAGGCGAGGGAGGTGATGTATAGGTGATAATATTTTTGACATCAGTAAATCATTGGCTCATTTAATCAACACCCAAAGCCTTTTTAACTTTTGTTTTGCTCTACGCTTTATCTTTCACTGTGGGGCACCAGGTGGGACTAATCTACAAAACATCTTCACAGCACAATCAGGAATGAACATAATACATTTTCTTCAGGTGCAAATGCAATTTCAAGGACATCAAACAAGGGCGGGTGCAGAAAATAAATTAAAGAAATGTGATGGCTGTGGCTCATGTGGTATAACTGCTCTTTCATTTATCATAGGGTTAGTGGTTTGATTCCTGGCACATGTGGTGGTGTCCTTGAGCAACACCCCCGAAAACATAAAACACTGACAATTGTTACTGTTGGACGGACGGGCAGCTCTGTCAACCATCTGGCTGTCTGTGTGTGGATGTTTGTGAGTGTAATTGTAAAGAGCCCTGTCCTGCTGAGGAGGAAAAGCACTGTGAATTAAGTGGTATTATATTTATTTGTTGTACTGTGTACGTTTTTGATTGTGTTGCTGACTGTGAATGTATTGCTGCTAAGCCCTTTGTTTGTTGTCTGAATTAATTGATTTGTTTGCAAATGAGTGTCCACAATGGGGATTAATAAAGCTTTGTAATCTAATTCAACCCCTTATGTTGAAATCATAAGCAGTACACCAACAATTATATGCACATGCTTTGGACCTGTAGTTAAGTTAAACACACATGTTAAGTATTTAATTTATTTAAATATATTAGCACTTGCTGGTCTCCACTGTACATCTACAATCAGTTCATAACCCATAGCAGATCTCTCACAAAGTTGAATCACCTGAATGTGCCCATAACACTTTCTAAATCCAGTCAGATTTTAAAGTATTTAAGTAAGAGTCGATCAGTTTACCTGCTGATGTTTAGTCTTGCTGCAGCAGGATTTTTCAAATCCAAAATAAAGACTTCCTTTTTCACTGGAGCAATTTCTTCAGTGAACAAACCAAATTTTCCCAGATAAGCTTGTTTGTATGTGTGTGTTATGATGTATGGATGTCTGTTTACATCATTTGCAATAATATTGCTGGTGTTATTTGTATTTGTATGTATAGCACTCAAAACAGCTTTTGTATTGTGCAATTCAAATAATTAAATGTACCCATTGTCAAATGCGATTCTTCCTGGGATGCATCAAACTGTTTTTTATGATGTATGGCAGGGCTATTCAACTGGCGGCCCGCGGGCCAAATCCGGCCCCGGGGTGATATTTACTGGCCCTTTGAGTATAATGTTAAAAAGTAATCTACTTTTTTTTCCTTTTTCTTCAAGATTTGTTTTTGGGCCTTTATTCCAGAGAGGGTGTTAAATTGAGAGATAGAGGGGAAGACATTGCCTGAAACTTCTGCGGGCTCGGGTTTCGAACCCACCTTCTAGCTACTGTAGTGACAACTCCTGTCATTTATTGCATCTCTGCGTGAAGGATTAGATAATTTCACTTAAATTAAATCAAATTAAATTACGTTGATGGTTAAATTAGCTTCACATGTACAGTAGGCCTACTGAGTTCTGAACTTGCCATTTAGATCTCTAAAGGCCTTGGGGCTATGTTGTTTGATTGAATTACGGTAAACACAATATATGCACTCCACTATGCTAGTATTTACTGTATCTGAAGCTCTTAATATGATTGCTCATATTTCAAGCTATCTTTTTCCCGGCCCCTTGCTTTGTATCATTTTCATCAACCGGCCCCATTCCAAACTAATTGAATAGCCCTGATGTATGGTATGCTTTGTTATGGTGAAAATGTAACTTTAAAATCAAGTTGTGTTCATAGTGCTATAAAAACTGTAATTCTAGGTTTATTAAAATGCATAAAGATTTTTTTTTAAATCAAAGTTGAATAAACAGCTCAACGCGGAAGCCTGACCTTTATGTTCAAAAAGGCAATCATAACATTAAACATTAAATTATGTCAAATTTAAATATTTTAAATCATTCGTAATGTCTTAATGTTAATTGGATAAGGAGCTGCTGTGGCAGACCTCGCTGTGCCTCGGTGCGTCAGAGAGTTGTTAGCCTGGCTTCATCCTGAAAGCTGACCAGAGACCAGGGGTAAAGGTCAAGTTAACCTGACATAAAGCCGGCTAGCCTCAGGGTTAAATGTGGGTGTTATGGGAAATGTCACCTCAAACATAAACAGACACAAGCCATGAAGTGCAATATATCTTGTCTGGCTCGATGTCTAGGCTGGCTCAAACAATCTCCAGATTAGAATACAAGTCATTTATTTATAACAATTAAACTGGGATGTGAAAATATGATTTCTGTGTAGAGATATAATCTATCTGAGAAACAGGCTCAATAAAAAGCTAGGAATCCTCTTGTTGAAGAACAGAAATACCTCCCAGTGTGTGTCTAAGGAAGCAGGCTTTAGGCGGTATATTAAAAAAACTATGTGAGTGAAAATAACATTAAAAAGGGGCAACAACAGTATGTCAAAAAGAGAGAAAGGAATATCAATGAAGCAAGTTCGGGCTTAAATCTTGGCTTTGAAAGTGTCTGCAGAGACCTTTTTTCCCCTCTCTCAGACAGTAACATTCATTCCACAGTCAAGGTGTATAAAAAGAGGATGAAGCCTTGTGAATCCTTTGCTTTCAACATATGGTTAGCAGAGAAAGCCGGCCTCAGTAAGTCTCGGCTCTCTGCAGGGAGAGATCTTAGCAGAAGAGAGCGGTATCAATGCAGACCACACTTGGTAGTCATGAGATGATTTGTATGCATGCCTGTAGCCTCGCTTGATGGGGTGAGTATGTGAGCATATCTTTGTGAAAACCATTCGGCTGGTGTTGTGTGTTTGAGAGAAAGAGACGTAGTGTGCTGGGCTGTGTGTGTGTGTTCGTGTGTGTGTGTGGTATCACCAGGGTGAGGTGTGTGTGGGTCTGATGTGAATTCAGTGCTGTCGGCCAGGTTTTCCACGCTGCCTGCGGCGGTGAAGAGGGCGCGTCCGTCTCTTCCTCCTCCCCGGGGTTTGATTAGCTTCTTCATCCTGTCCGCAATCCAGTTAGATTTCCTGCGAGGACACAGAGGACAGGGACCATTTACAAAGACGGATGGGCTATAGTAAGTGTGTGCATGCTCACAAAAAAAAGCCTTAATTTTCCAGAAAACACTTGGAGGATGCCAAGTGTAACAAGGGCTGCATGTTTTCAAAATGGGAATAAAATGTCGCTGAAGGTGCCAACTGTCATTTATTATGCCAAAAAGAGCACTTTGTAATGTCATGTCATGAAAATCCATTTGGAAATGTTATAATTAAAATGTCATTACCATATTAATTGGTAGCACTAGAGACAAAATGCATGACACTTTGGCAAATGTGTACAACAATACTAATGAATAAATGTTTGTTTATGTAAAAAGTATTTCCAGCTGTCCCACAAATGTAAAGTAAGCTTTATCTGGATGAATTGGGCGTTTAGCTGAAGTGACAGCAATATATGAACTGAGATGATTGCGTCCCAGTTTACCAATTTATTTTCTTATTTTGACGGATTTCTGGAAACAAGCCCTCATGAGAGCAGCACAACACTGATATCCTCCTCCTTAAATATATGATACTACACAAGGAACAAAAAGAGACTGTCCTCATACACCAAGGTTAATAGACATGATGGAAACCACAATGCAACGGAAAAAACTATACATGGAGACACAACTGTATATACAGTTGCAAGAAAAAGTATGTGAACCCTTTGGAATTACCTGGATTTCTGCATAAGTTGGTCATAAAATGGAGGAAGCCACTGCTGTCCAGAAAAAACATTGCTGCACGTTTGAAGTTTGCAAAAGAGCACCTGGATGTTCCACAGCACTACTGGCAAAATATTCCGTGGACAGATGAAACCAAAGTTGAGTTGTTTGGAAGGAACACACAACGCTATGTGTGGAGAAAAAAAGGCACAGCACACCAACCTCAAAACCTCATCCCAACTGTGAAGTATGGTGGAGGGAGCATCATGGTTTGGGGCTGCTTTGCTGCCTCAGGGCCTGGACAGATTGCCATCATCGACGGAAAAATTAATTCTCAAGTTTATCAAGACATTTTGCTGGAGAACTTAAGGCCATCTGTCCACCAATTGAAGCTCAACAGAAGATGGGTGATGCAACAGGACAACGACCCAAAGCACAGAAGTAAATCAACAACAGAATGGCTTCAACAGAAGAAAATACGCCTTCTGGAGTGGCCCCCAGTCAGAGTCGCTGACCGTAACCCAAATTGAGTGCTGTGACAGCCGACCTCAAAGAAGAGCCGATTTACACCCAAGACTCCGCAAGAATAGCTTGCTGAACTGAAACAGTTTTTGTACAAGAGGAATGGTCGCAAAATTCCTCCTGACCCGTTGTTGCAGGTTCTGATACTGGCAACTATAGGAAACGTTTGTTGAGGTTATCTGGCCAAAGGAGGGTCAACCAGTTATTAATCAAGGGTTTCATATACTTTTTCCACGCCTGCACTGTGAATGTTTAGCATGGTGTGTTCAATGAAAAAACCATATAATCTGTTTGTGTGGTTTTAGCTTAAGCAGACTGTGTTTTGTCTATTGTTGTGACTTAGCAATGAAGATCAGATACAGCATTTAATGACCAATTTTATGCAGAAATCCAGGTAGTAGTCCAAGGGTTCACCCTACTTTTTTCTTGAACTGTGATAAAGAGACATTCTCCTAGAAAATCAGCTTAGGAGATGTCCTCTTTATCAGGTTATTTTTACCCTATGAATAATACCATGTAAAACACGCTTTCGATCATCTATGGATTATATAACCACTTACATTGTACCGAGCAACTCTGCAAACCTCAACATCTTAGGCAATTGGCAGATTTCCAAGTATGAGTGCAAAATGCAGGGCTACAACCAAACACCAGTTTGTGGGCCCCCAATTTGAAAATAACTTTGTGCACAAAAGAATAGCAGTTTTTACTTA
>NW_011357369.1:3810492-3870806 GCF_000735185.1 Notothenia coriiceps
GTGTGTGTGTGTGTGAGAGAGAGAGAGAGAGAGAGATAACTGTGTGTGTGTGTGTGTGTGTGTGTGTGTGTGTGTGTGTGTGTGTGTGTGTGTGTGTGTGTGTGTGTGTGTGTGTGTGTGTGTGTGTGTGTAAGACAATAGCAAAAGCTTATTAAAAAGAATCACACAGGCTTCTGTTGTGTTTGAATTGATTATGTCTCGGGATGCGATATGAGCCAGTGAGCTGTGGCTTCACGAGGGAACATTTTGCATGAATGTTTCTCATTTAGTTTTCTCGCATCTCAATGTGGAAGAGACGGTAAAAGTGGATTTGTTTATCAGGCAGCAGTGGAGGAAAGTAACTAAGTAAATGTATTCAGGTAATATACTGAGGTTGTTGTTGGTTTCTTCAGTAATTCAACTTCCATTTAGTTTATACCTCTAACCCAATTCCAGAGATTTTACTGCGTTTTAATTATGTAACCCCTGTCTGTAATATTTATCTACATATCTGCATCTGAAAGATAATAATCTTTCAGATAAAAATACACGATATATAAAGGTCATGTATATATTGGCAGTTGTAGCATCAGTAGGGCTTGCCAGCATCATATGGTTTTCGTGCATGGTTTCTTTTTCTCTCCGTGCCTTCTCTCTTCCTCTTTCCCGGTCAAGATTTATGGAGATTAGATTGGCAATCATAAATGAACGTTATGACAGCATTTTGGGGGAAATCAGGATGCTCATCTCGCTGCACAGCATGGAGACCCATTTGCATAAAAAGCAAGCTCAAATCCATCATAATAGCAAAATCCATCTCATTGGCAGATGAGATGGATAACACGCATGGCGTCTTTCTTCAAGCTCAACAGGTTTGGAAGGCATATAGCTGGCTTGCTCTTGTCATTCAGGAGGCGGATGTTACGCAGAGCCATTCACATCATCAGGGGGATAATGTCAGTCAATTTGAGTAAAATCAGGGATGTACTATAAGAACTGGATATGGCGCCGTCTGCTCTTTCCGATCTTGTTCTCTTTTCCCTGAGAACATTTTCTCCAACGGCCACAACTAAAAAAGAGATGCCTGTAACACTGAGAGACACCTTGACCTGCAACTAAGGTTGATAATGTCTCTTCGTATCGTGAATCTTTGCTCCTTGAATGTAATGTCTTTTTTCACAAATGTCTAGAGAGGAAAAAGCGATAAGCAATCTTTGACCTCCTCACAAAGTAGAGTCCTGGCCGACTAGGAGTTTGCGGTTTTGACCAGCAGGAGAAACGCTAATGCAGGCCTCGAAACCAAAACTTTTATTTTTGCTTATGAGCCAGGCAATCAAATCTCATTGGATTGGTATCATTGTGACTGTAAAAAAACACACCTTGCTTATCGGTGTGAATAAGGGTATGAAACAAAGACAGATGGGCTAATTTCTAAGTCACAAGGACCCCGGGTAATGTTAGCACTTAATGCCAATAGGGCATTAAGTTCCTAATTTGAGTAAAGCACCTAAAAACATTCCCTGCCAGCAATATTATTGTAAAATGTTTCACTTGTTTAGCTTTGCTTCTTCTTTTGCACAGCCTCAGCACCTGTTCATTTTAAACAACAATAACCTATCCTCCCCCTTTCCCTCCCTTTTTCTCTTCATATCATTTTTGTCTCAAAGCTGTCCAATTCCTCTCCACCCTGGCTCCCTGTCTGCTGTCAGAACTCACCATATGTGTGTTTATGCAAACGCCATCAAGCTTCTCCCCTCTGCGCATCTGTATGAGTTTTTAATTGTTTGTTGCAGGACGTAGCCCCAGTGATTTGTGTGAAGTGAATTGAGCGCTTAGCGAGCCATTGTCCCGCCCCGCGACTTTCATCTGCCAACAACCTTCTTTATTGATACCACACTATCTGCCACGATGGTGCAGACGCACAGGGAGGAGGGGGGTGTCGTGTTGGGACAAAGGGGAGGAGGGGCTGTTGAGGGGGGAATAAACTACAAAGTGGATCAACAGGAAATTGGGAGAAAGCCCCTCTTGTTTTATAAAAGCTTCATCTGTCACAAAGGAATTGTCTTTTCCGCTTCTGAGCTCTTTGATTCCTTCTCTGTCCGGGCCTTCTTCCTCCTCCTCGTCCCTCTCTACTCTACAGTATGGTGCAAAAAAATAAACAGATGGAGGAGGGAGGGATAAAGAGACGGAGAGAGGAAGGAGGTAGGAGTTCAAACTGAGAGAGGGGGAGGAGAAAAAGGTGCATGGGGCTGAGAGGATGCCGAGCCGACAGGAGGATGGAGATATGGAGGAGAAAAAGAGAGATGGGAAGCCTGATGAACTCATCTAAAGACGCTCTGGGTTTTTGAATAAGCAACAGACTGTGAAGCTACTCCGACCAGTCACTCTGCGTAATGACAGAGAGGGAGAGTCTGAGGATGAAAGGATGAAAAGACAACGAGACTCATTATCCTCTGAGCAATTTTCATCACTGTCCCGTCAGTAATCTCTCTCTCTCTCTCTTTCTCTCTCTGGGACTCAAACGGTCCACAGCTCTGTTTGAGATGACAGATGAAGAACAATTATGCTTACTGTGTGGTTAACTTAAAGGCTGTTACCCTGCCATATTCCTGAGCATACAAAGATAATTCTGCAGACCCTGGAAATGACTCTCTGCACACGGCCCGCTAACGTGTGTGCGTGTGTGTGTGTGCGTGTGTGTGTCTGTGTGTGTGTGTGTGTGTCTTAAGAGCAGTGGTGACACACACACGCACACACGTTAGCGGGCCGTGTGCAGAGAGTCATTTCCANTCTACTTCCTAGGAAATTACAAACATTGTTCATAGACAGAGAGTGTGGGTATAATTTGAGAGCAAATCTACATTTCAAACAACTCAAGGTCAGAACAACTCTGAGAAGTATGTGCACGACAATCTGTGGGGTGATTTTATGGAATGGTTTGGAGCAGGAGTTAAAACAAAGCACAAATATAATTCAGTTTAAAAGGATGTACAGAAACACTTTTTGGGAAAACTATAAGAATGAAGAAAGGTGATTTAAGATGAGAAATTATTGTAAATGTATGTATAAATGTAAATATGTAAGTAGGAATAACTTGCAGAAATGATTTAAAGGATAATCATTGATCAGCAGTAAGTATGGGGTGGGAATTAAAATTCCTCCTGCTCCCTTTCGGACTAATATGATTCATTATTATTATTATTATTAATATTTTTGTTGAATATATATACATATTAATATGAAAATTTGTGTTGAATATATAAATATAATTATTAATATGTGTGTTGAATATATAAATATTATTATGAATATTGATAAATATTGTATTTTAACAATACGGTATTCTGTTTTTCACATTTTTTATTAGTTTTTTAAATCTCGAAATAAAGATTGAAATAAAATGAAATTTGTGCAAACAACACTTGCATAACTTGCAAGTTATATCAGTGGGGTCGATTAACCGTTATGGATCCTGTGCGAGGGCCCGATCGATTGTCTCCTGTATGAGGACAAGGTCTCGCCCTTTCAGCTGGTTCAATGAGCGCCTAGCTGTTACATCAGGCGTGATGCAAAATCAAGCCACCATCCAGAATTTCATACATTCCTGCTCACAAGCTGGATTTTCATTATTCTGCATTCAGCCGCTGAGGGAGACGACCTTATTCATACAAACAATCTGGCAGCTGGATACTACTGATTACTGAGCTAGCAAGTTAAGCACATTATTTATTTTTCACAATGTGCAGTGGACCCGTGCTCTACCTACTCTTATGATTGGAAACAACATTGGATTGTTGTCTGGTCTGGAGGGATGATCTCTGCAGCTGACAAAAGTTGTAACTTCATTGACAAAAATATTTTTCTTTAAAGCAAGAAGAAACAGCTGATTGCCAACAAGGATCACCGTCAGTGACAACATATAGAAAAAGAGACAGAACATGGATACGTTTTTTAAGCCTGTTCACAGCCCCTCTGGCCCTGACGAGATCAAGGCACGGAGGCATCACCACCACCACCATCTCCCCCATCACCACGACCCGCAGTCACACAGGTAAGATTTCTATTTGTCAAATGGAAGACTTTTTGGAAATACAATTACAAACACCCTGAAGTTTGCCTTTATAGAGCAAAAGCCACATTTTGGAATCCAATATATAGATTCTGGCAAAAGTTAAAAGTGTGCAACCTCATAATACAGATAGGCGGGTTATTTTCATAGGTCATGAGAATTTATGCAGAGAAATGATTGGCACTGAATGGTTTGGAGCAAAGTATACATGTATGATCATCTATTAAGAACCATCCACACCTTTCAGGTTGTCTGGGACATGGAGTAAAAACTAAACACTGAGAAGCAGCATTCAGTTTTACGCGCCATATATCTGGAATAAACTCACAGAAAACGACAGGTCGGCTGCACCTCTTAACTCTTTCAAAACAAGGCTAAAGACATCTCTATGCCCATGCCTTTTTAAAATCAAACATGACTATTTCCTGTCTTGCACCAAACAGTAACTTTTAATGATTGTATTTTAAATATGTCTTATTCTATTTTAAATAGTTTAAATGTATTTCCTCTTTAGCCTAAAATGACCTTATGGTGTGTTTCTTTCAAAAAGTGTCTTAGTGTTTTGTGTAAAGATCTTAGAATTCTATTGTGGCTGAAATGTGTTTTATAAATAAACCTGCTTTGTCTCTAATCCCTGTGTCCTTGTGTCGCAGGTACGCAAACGTTGACGACACAGACAGAAACACGGATGAAAGCCACGGGCACCATTATCACCATCAACATGGTCGCTATCTTCATGACAATCCTCCTCATAACTCCCACCATCATCATCCAAACCGGCAGTTTCACCACAGCGAAGTGGATGAGATACTGTACAACAACAAAACACCTGTAACTCCCTCTAGGGCCTCCTCCTCTTCCCTCTCTTCTTCCTCTTCCTCCTCCTCTTTTTCCTCATGGTACACAGAGGAAAATGCATACGATCCATTCTCTCTTCGTCATACTGAGCAGCCACAGCACTCCCTGTCCTGCTCCAACATCTCAGAAGTGCGTAGAGGTTTCCGGGAGGACGACGGCAGTGAGCCCATTGTCTTTGCCACCATCAAACACAGAAATAACGGCAGTGTTTGTAGTGAGACACATGGGAGTGCACATAAGAGGGTCACGCGTGGTTTTCCTTGTCTTGATCGGGGCCACAGCAGAAGTGAAGAAGGCCTCCTGCAGGGTAATGAAAGTGATCTTGAAGGAGAACAATCCAGGGTACCACATAATAACTATGGACCTCTGCATAAGGCCGTTAGTTTGAACCGAAGCCTGGCTGTCAACGAGGAGGAATTTCTGCTCGGGGTCTCCAGGGGACCTAAGAGAGCTGTGTCCTCCAGTCAGCTACCAAGCAAAGGCATCCTCAAAAACAAGGAGCCCCATACTGACATCCGCAAGGCCAAGTCGATGGAGGTGCTGTCACCAAGAGTTACGAAACAACCCATTGGGCAGAAAGGGAAAAGGAAAGTGGTGCAGACAAGGTCAACTTTTGTGCAGGGAAAGTTGCAATTCTCAGCTTTTCTAGATGAGATTACAAAACAGGTCATAAGCCCGTCGGCTCTCAATATCCTGGGTGTGAACAAGGATAAAGCTACCGTGAAGACGCCTGCCCCACCACCGCAATCACCTGGACCAGTCAAGCCACAGCTCCCACCCAAGAAGCACAGGGGGAGTTTAGGGGAGGTGAGGGAGCAGAAACAGCACAACAACAGGCCGGAGAAGGCCCCTCGCAGCAGCTCTCGGAAACATTCGGATAGCTCCAATCCTGAAAAACTGATCTCATATGGGGATAGGGGCCACCATGGCAGCCCACTGCCTCATCCTTACCCCCGGTCTCCAAGCCAAAACTCTCACCACGAGAGCAGCCGTAAAGAGAGGAGGCCCTCGCCCACTGGGGGCTCTGTGTCAGGGGACAGATATGGTCGATGTGGGCCTCAGCTCACGGATGGCACCAGCACCAGCCCTGAATCCATCCAGCCCAAACATCGCCAGCATCGCAAACAACAGCCCACCACCTCCGACGGTCAGTCTACCCAACAGTACCCCCAGCATCAGCCTCATCCCGGCCTTGGGCACAGAGGGCTCGTCAGCCAGGGTGTGGGGCCAGTTCATGGATCTGAGTCTTCATCCTCAAAATCTGATTCTCCCAGGGGCAGAGACACGGCCTCCACCGCTACCAGCCACAGCTCAGAACTGAGTGGACGACACCAGCCACAGCAGCATGTGGGGCCACCACTTCCACGCAGGGTGAGTTTATTTCCGTCACATTTTTGCTATTTTGATAGGGTACAAAACTACAACGCAAGATAACTTTTTGACAGCGCACATACTTGGAATCAGTTTAGAAAGTCAAGAAACTTGAATGTTTTGGTTCATAACATCATGGTTCATTAAGTTGATATACATTTCTTGTGTTTGTAATTATAAACACGAAATTGAAAGATTGTGGGCCATTAAGGCTAGTGACATTTTGTTTTGTTTTCAGGCTTTATTTAAACAATTTAGATAGTTAAACATTTCTATATGCATAGACTATGTGTTTATTATATTTTTTATACAGTTTCATTCTATACGCCTATCTACTGACATTCACCACTTTTAAAGGGCAGGTTTGATGAATAAAAACCTGTTAAGTAACATTATAATTGGAAACATTGTTCACATGTATACATGTTTATATAGAGAAGTTTGATTAAGACTCTGTATCTGCTTCCATTTGACAATTTTGAGGAGCACAGTGGAGATACATCATTATAAGTGACATTTGAGTCAGACTCCTTAAATAGAAAGATGAATAATTTAAGTTAACATTCGAAAGGTGTCTATGAACAAGCTTCTGAAAGCCTTTTACTGCAATGAGGCAGTAAACAGTAGACAGAACAGGATGAATGTAATGAATGCAGTGTTGCTCCTCTCTTGCACAGGCGGTAGCTGAGTCACAGGCTGTGTGGGACGTGTCAAACACTGCACACTGAAAGCTGAGTCATTCTTCAGCAATGCACCAGATACTAGTCCTGTGCTTTTAGGGAAAACTCCATTTGAAACTACCTGAGTTACCATTCATTTAAATAGTGTAAATGTTTACCATGTTGGGCCTGAGCTACTATATGTTCTGTGGATCAACTGTTTACCCTTATTTTACCAGGATGCCACATTAAGAGCTAAAATCGCTTTTAGAAGAGAGACTTGGCAAATATCAAAACACCATACAGTAAAGTACAATATATAAATACCAATGATGTTGTCTTTCAATGAGACAAATCTCCCTCACACTAGCTGCCAGCACAATGTACAATATGAGAGTGAGTCTCACTTTGCTCTTATGTAAGAATCTGCTCAGGCTGTCAGTCTTTGGTACTGACAAACACACACACGCACGCACGCACGCACGCACGCACGCACGCACGCACGCACGCACGCACGCACGCGCACACACACACACACACACACACACACACACACACACACATACACACAACATTAGATAACATTGCCTTTTTCCATGTGGTCCCTGTATAGGATTTGAGTTTGTCTTATCAGGTTATGGTTCAGTGAATTCACACGTACATATAAATAACCACACACATAGAGAACGGCTAAGAGCTAATCGATTCCAACGAGAGTACATTCCCTGGCACACTTCTGCGATAACTCAATAGTTTATTCTGTCACGTCCTCAGTAATGGACTGGTTTCCCATCCAGGGTGTGTCCTGCTGTTAAAAAACGGCCTGCATAGGCCAGACTCCAGCTCCTGTAATGTGTTTAGAAAATAAACAGTTGCTACTTATTGTTCTCTATACATCTATGTTTTTCTCACCTAAGACTAAACCTGGAAAATATTCCCAAACTGCCAGGGTTGCTTGATTTTCTCTTTAGAATTAGGGAATCACCTCATTTGTTATTTGTTGCCCAATACCCTCTAAATAGCTTTCTTCCAAAGTTAATGCCTGAATATGAGTGCATGTTGTATTTGGAAAGTGAAATGTTTTTCATTGTTTTGGCTCTACTCCAGCAAACAGGAATTCAAATGAAACTATGAATATGAAGTTCTGGCTTAGCAAGGGTGCGTTGGGAGCGTTCAAATTCATATTGGGTGAAACACTGAATAACTTATAGCCCATTTCACTCTTTAATCTACAATCAAGAGCCACAAGTTTTACAGTTTTGACAAAGCAAATGTAATTTTGATTTAAATTAGCCAAACAAGACTGTCTAAATACTTAGGCATTGCACTTCCTGTTTACACTGTATTTAAAGTAACTCCCCTGTACTGAGTATTATTTACTTTTTTGTCAACCTTTCATTATTTTTCCAGGATACACTGTGTGATGCCGGCCATCTCCAGTAAGTTTGTGTTATTATACTTCCTGTCTACTCACTGTATATTTGAGTGCAACTTTTTAAACATTTTCTATCAGTCTCATGTTGTTCTCTCTGTGTCGATCCTGTGATGGGTCAGTGGTTATTGATCACACTAATGAACATCCTCTCTCCCTTCACTCCTGTTTTAAAGGGAAAGAGGAGGGGCAGTTATAAAACACTACGTCGTTAGAAAAAGGAATATATGATAGATAAACTAAAGAGAGTTTAGACATTGTAATAACGCTCCAAATAAAAAAAGACATTTAACATTTAAACTGTTTTGGTTCCAATAATAGTATTTATTACCCCCATATTTTAAAACAAAAATGTTAATGTCCATTGATGTTATTAGTCTATTCCTCTCATATAATTTTGTAGTTTGTAAAGTCGACACAGATTGTTTTCTTTGAGTTTTTGTAATTGTTAGGATTGATATTAATAATAATTTTACTTTAAAACATGCTAACGTGCTGAATAAAAAGTCTCAGTAGCTTTAAAGCTAAATGGTGCTAGCTGGCATACAACCTCTGAAACAGGCATCATTGTAGATTGTTTGAGAGGCCACTCCCTTTTAAATGAGGTATACATAGAATTTTGCCTAAGACTTTTTTATAAATATGATAATTATGCTAGTTCAAAATGAAGTAATACTTTATGAACATGCATAATGAATAGACCAAATTACAAGAGTCATTTTCCTTCATTTGTGTTCAGGGCGCTGCAAGAGGAGAATTCCGATCTTCACCAGAACTTGGTGCAGACTGTGGTTTGCATTGAGAGCCTGGAGGCAGAGCTGCAGAGGACCAGAGACGAGCTTGGTCACGTCAAGGAGAAATATAAAAGGTTTGGGATCATGAACAGAACACAAATCAACGTGCATGATGGAATTTACATTGTTTATACCCTATGACTTCGATGCACAAATAAATACAACATCTCAATTAAATTCAAGAGGCTTTTTTTGGCATAGCATTTGTCATGTGTTGCCAAACCACAATTACGATTAGGAACAAAGATGAAACAGTAGTTAAAACATAATGAAATACAATTTGATATTTAAGTAATCAACTTACAGTTACAATTTCAATGTGTCTTAAATTAAAGAATGCATAACAAACAAAAACTTTGAAGAGTTGATCTATTACATTTCACATGTACTGTGCTGCATTGCATGACAGTATAACTTTTATAAGGGAGTTAAATGGTGCAAACATTTCGACCAAAAATCAATAAATCCAACCTGTGGCTTTACATAACAGTTTTTTTTAGATTCATTGATCCATGGAACATACGTTCTCCCCTGTGCATATCAGCAAGTGTTGTGGTTCTGCAGTGACATCTTTTCCACAGCCCACAGAGACAGTGGGACTCTGGGCATATGTCATGTCCCTTCGCACTCACCAGTGAGAGTCTTGTTGCTACCCGAACCCTGTCAAGCCTGTATCTCACCAAACTGCCACCGCGGCACAACATGCACACACCACACATTCCTCAGTAGACCGGAGCAGCTGGAGTGAATGGTCCCCTCACACTGAGATCCAGTTTGGTGTCAGCTGCTGCTTGTTTGCAGAAGAACCTGTGGTGGCCACTTGGCCTGAAAAACAACTGTCTCTAGCTTCAAATAAGAGTCAAGTCAGTTTACATATGTTAAAAAACAACAAGTGTATGACTGACTTGCTCTACACAGTAAAACAGAACAGAGACTGGCAAATGTTGAAGGAGTCGGTCCACAACGTAGGCCGAGTCAGGGATGGAAAGCAAGTTAATGTAAAATGAGAAAGTGATATCCAAATGTAATCTGCGGCCACATTTTGCTACAGCTGAAGGTGTGACATACTAGTAAAAGACTTGAAATGACCTGGTGACAAAATGGTGAGTGTATTAATAATACTGAAAATAGGTATTTTTAATGGTTGTCTTTCTTTTTCTTTCTATTGGTCTTGCAGCCTTTTAGATACCCACACTGGGACCAAGCAGGCCAACAACCTGCTGGGGGAACACCTGCATATAGCGGTGAGAACACTTGCATGAAAATAAGATTGGGGGAAAACGATAAAAGCGTATCTGATCTTGTACCTATTTCACTGCACTGACAATGAAGAGATACTTTCGTGTAAACCTGACTCAATGCCCTGGTGTGTGTGCAGTCGGAGAGCCTGACCAGTGAGAGGAAGTACCTGCAGACCCGAGTGTCACAGCTTAGCTCAGAGTTAGAGGATGCCCACAGGACCATCGCAGGCCTGGAGAACATAAATGTGAGCACAGTGCCGCCTACTGGACACATGTTAACACCACAACTTTTTACTACATGCATAAATTGGCATGATCAGCCCATGCAAAAAATAGTAATAATACAAATAAGATAGTAAAGCCGGACTTTTACTTGTGACATATATTTTTTTAACACTTCAGTATTATATGATTTTATGAAAAATCTGAGAACTTCTATGCCTTCAAGGCACAGACCTAGGGGCCCATAGGGTCATGGGGTGCTGGAAATAGAGACTCTATTCTATGCTGGTCTGACCTGCAGAGAATTAACTGAAAATTGAAAGAGTTCAGTAAAAAGTTGGGATGTCCTGATCACAGTTTTGCTCATGATCCTCTTCATTGATGGAATAGAAATTCTAGACTGAAAATGTATGTACAACAAGTACCTCAAAATGTTATTATATTAGTTAAGCGCGTACATTACATTACACATGGTTAACATGCATGTGTTGCTAAAAAACACAATCAGGGAAGGGGAAGTCTAGAGAGGGCCTTACATTCATAAACACTAGTCTAATGTGTGCAAGAAAATCTACTCATGTAAGTAACACATCTGAATGTCTCCATTGGGGAAACACTCGTTTGAAAACCAATGAGGTAGAGATTAGGAAACCTTTATAGAAAACTCTCACATATTTACAAAGTGTTAGTGTTATACTTAGTTTTTTGCATTGACTCAGTTCTGACAGAGTTGTGTTTGTGTTTCTCAGGTGCCGTGCTTGATAAAGGATTTATTGGAGAAGCACTTTGGTTCAGCCGATGCCATACAGAAGCTCCTGGCCACTTCTGCTCCGATCAGCCAACCTGTCGCCTCCCTGCAGGCAGGGTGCCAATCACACACGCCTAAAGTGGAGGAAGCAGTCAATGATTGGTTGACGAAATCAGAGGCAGCTCCGAAGAGGTTCACAGCCTTCATACCTTTTAAACAGGGGGGGGCAACAACAGGAACTGAAAGCAGTGTTTCTGCTCAGCACGAGTCCAGGCACAGCCCACCTTTCTCTGTAGCTGACATCAGCACTGCTATCTATAAAAAAATGGCTGCCAGTTATGCTGCCAGGCCACAGCCTCAATATCCCCATAGCCAACAGCAGCTTGCTTTGGGCACCAACCACACTGACACCCCTCCCAACCTCCAGCCGGCCCATGTGGGTGGGGACAGCTGGGCTGCGAAGGCAGGGGTAAAGGTAACGCGTTTGGAGCAGGACGTTGTGGATGTGACCGCCGTGTCAGCCCAGCAGATCCTGGATGAATTCCTGCAGCAGCTGCAGCCCCATAAGGAGGCGGGAGGAGGGGAACAAAGAGGCAAAGTGGCAGAATGAAAATGCCTTCCAACAACAGGGCAGGACCAATGTATATGATTGTGTTATTGCATTGAAATATGTAAGTCATTATTATTAGATGTCATTTATCAAGACCCCAAAATACCAGAAATCTGTTATTTTTGGGTTGTACATAATGTACGTTTTAGGTAGGCCTATACTTTGATGGGTTTTATAAACCAGAGGAATAATAAGGAAAGTCTTAGCACGATGCTGAAGCATAAGAGTTGCCAACATTTGAAGTACAACATTATTGGATGCAAAAAATAGTCTATATTAAGAAGAAAAAAACGTGTAGTTCACAGTGAAAAACAACTGACTACTTTAAATGCTAAAATGTAGTTAAAATATGTGAACGTGCAGTAGGCCTATAGAGTAGATAAATACACTAATGAGAAACTTTTTCAAAGTATGCTTTATGAATATACTTCCATTTTTTTTTTTTGGGAAAATGCATTTACTGTGTACTCCCATATTCTCTTGTCCTCTAATTTCCCTTAATTGAACAAAGAAGATGCCAATCAAATGTTGTCTTCAGTGTCCCTGTTGAGTATCAAAAATGTACATAGTCTATAGTCATTCTTTAAAAAAGCCTGTTGTACCATTATAAAAAAGTGTAATTTGTATTTTAAGCAATAATTGTTCAACCAGGGAGATATACTGGATATGTGTTAAGAAATGACTTTTGTAGGCAGTGATAAGTAACGCATGTAGAGGTCAGATACAAAAATGCATGTGAGCTGATATGAAGATAATTGTATAACATTATTTACTGATTTATGTGACAATTTAAATTATTATAAAATGTCTAAATATTTTTTTGAATTTGAATATATGATACATAAATGTATAAGCCCTTAATTAGTGCATTCATATGGGTTAGATGTTTAAAGCTGATCTAGTGGGCAGAACAAAAGTGAAAAAGTGCAGCAGCAACACGTTGGTGTTATGTTAATTTATAGAGGCCCTATCCCTCATCAGTGTAAATGTAACCCTATGTATTATACAGTTATAGATATAGTCTACACCACTGTATTATTTCTATGTATCCTTATGGCTGTTCTACCAATAAAAATGCCTCATCTTAAATTAATACATTAAGTCAGACTACAGACGTCTGTTTTTTCTTCATCATTTATTGTTCTCTTGTTCTTGTCATATATCATAGGAGTAATATTTCATAGTTAATATACTATAGTTTCCATGTTTGGTTGTTATAGTTGGGAATACCAAACTCGCTTCATCCTGACTAGCTGTGACTCAGGCTGTCATAAATACTTTTTAATAACAGCTTAATCCTATTGATCCAGCTCCACCATCCTCCCTCTTTATTGCACTCACATGCATCTAATCACATGCAGGTTTCCTCCAAATGGTCTTACTTAAACTTTACATGAGCGAGCCTCTGCTAACATCCTCCACAAAATCCCTGACAGCATATCAATATTCAGTTATTTTTTGTCAATAAATCTCTCTCTCTCAAGGTCGTGAATCATATATTTATATCACGTATATGTGAGCTTTCTCGTAATTTAGTCATCAAGTTATATTCAGTTGGGTGTTAATAGGAGAATACATGATACTGCTCACAACACAGTCTGTGGATTAAAATGTATATGTTTGCCCTCTGAGTACCACAAACCAAGTAACATCTTGTTTGTTCATATCAGAGGGAAGGCAGACATCTCTGACCAATAACTCCAACACTGTAATTCACACCAAAACATCTAGATTGATAAATAACACTACAGGAGGAAAGATATGTGTTCATGATTTGATGGTGCACTATCCCTTTAGGTAAATTATCTGAGTACTTCTTCCCACACTGAACATTTTCCAGTGTTTGATGTCAAACCTGGGACTTTTGGGCCCGTTTGAATTAATCCGTCTCTGTTCTTACTGCATACATTTACCTCATTACACAATACAAAACATTCAGTAATGCTCACAGTGAATTAGATTTGATTCTCATTTTCCCACACTCCCAGATTTAATTATATTTCCTCCATTTAGCCTCAGCTATAATATCCATTCTGTCCCTGAGGCATCCATAGAGTCCAGCTTGTGCGGAAGGGATTCAGGTAACAACAGTCCCATACTTTGTGTCTATCAGGACAAGTTTGCTGATCAGACACTGACCTGTTTTCCTATTGGCCCCTGGACTTTAATAGGATTCAAGAGACTCCGTTAGGGGGATTATGGCTCCAAACTCTCAACTTTGGCCAGTTTCTGTGTCCTCCAGTCATGGGAACAGCGGTTTAGGGGGTCCTTGAGGGGCGCCATCAAAAGCAACATCAAGTCAAGAAGAAGAAATCAGCTTGAAGGGGAAACTCAGCAATGTGAAAGCTACGCAGGAACATTTTTCATCTCTGGAAAAAGGAATAACTCATTCTATCCTTCATTATTTGACAATTATATCCCTTTTCTTTTTAGTTTTTAGTTGACCTGATTTTGATTATATCATCTTTTGGGACAATTTCAGCATCCGAAGAAAAACTTTTGGATTATCTTCCAAGGTTGATTGTGCCCTTTACCATTTTAGGGATTTACCTGCTAATCCAGGAATAACTAAGATGAGCTCAACCTTATAATAACTCACCAAATAATGAAGACAGACCTGCATTGACCGCTGTGTTTCTTCAACATAGAAAACTACCTCCGCTGTTTGATTTGACTCTTCATGCAGCTGTTCTCTTCTGTATGATACTCATCTTTTGACCATCATTGCAGGAACTCCCTACTTTTCTCTCCTGTCTTTGTGTTGATTATTGCATGGTAGTGAGCTATGTTGCTGTTGAAGATAAAGTTCACCCAGCAGCGGCGGGTGCATCTGGCCCAGGGTCTGTGGCTGCTGTCCTGGACGGCGGTGATATGGGGGGCCATCATCTTTTGTCTGGGTGTTTATCTTAAGATGGAGCTTCTACGCAGAGACGAGGTAGAGAGGGCAATATACTCATATCCACACAAATAATCCAATGTCAACTTAAAAACAAGAAAGCCACGTTTAAAAACTATAGCATGAATTTATTCAAAGTTATACAAACATATGTTTATATTTTCAGACCTTTTTGTTGTTTACTGAGTCTGCTGTGCTGCCGCTTATCAGTGACTTTTATTTAAACTTAGCTCTAGAGTTTAATCCACAATACAAACACGCAGCACACACACTACTTGTGTAAACATTCAAACAGTGACACTCATGCACACTCATGCATGTTAAGTTGTGAGCACGTTGGGTGTTAAAAAGCTCTTATGAAAATGATTTGTTCCCAAAGTCAATGGCGCTCGATGTGTATTGAAGTTAGTTAACTGTTAACGGACCCGTAGGTGAAGGTCATGTCTTCGACATGTTAGTCATCGGGCTAGATTGACCAAATTGATTTGGATAGGTTGCCTGCATTGACATCCTGTAGGTTGCAAAGGAAACCCGCAGGCAATGAACACACAACCAGTTAGTTGTGTAGCAAATGTTATTGAGTTATTGTCGACATGGCTTAGATGAGAGCAATAATGTCAGAAAGAATCTTACAGAATGATTCACAAGAGCTTAACCCTTTTTATATATGTAAGACTAATATAACGTTTAGACAGATTGTGTGTAGAGTATTCTGCATGCAAAATCACATAGTTTTCATCTGTAACTCACATATTGCTGGATAGATGTTACATACTGATTGTGTTGAATAGTGTCAGTATTGGCCTGAGTAATTTAATGGTAATTTAAAAACAACAATGGGGCAAAGGTGCTTTATCGCTGACAGGCCCCAAAAAGCTCAGCCAATGATAAACTCCGTCTATATTTGACTTTTGCTGTAGCCAGGGTAATTAATCAAAATGTGTCATCATATTGCCATAGTAGCCTTCGATCCAGTATATCAGCACCTAATTGAATCTCTTGGGTGCCAAGGTCATCTTTTCAGAATAGATAAGGCTAATTGAAAGCAGGATTATTATCTGCTAAAGTGTGTGGAGGAAATGAAGTGACCTGCAGTTGGCTGCTGCTCTTGTATGTAATTATCTCCAACTGTTTTCTTCTTTCTTGAGGTGATGGACAACACAGAGATCCACGTGGTGCCCAACATCCTCATTATAGTGGGCCTGGCCTCCATCGGCACCAACTGGGTTGCCGGTTGTGTGTGTCAAGACTCATTAGATGCAACCCGCTTCCCTCGTTGGAAAGTTCTCCTGCTGGGTTGGTTTGCTGTAGCTGCAGTGCTCTGTTGTCTGCTGATCTCTGTCGTGGCGCTCAGCTTCGCCCTGCAGGGACGCCTGGAGGAGTCCCTGAAGGTGGGTCACTGGAGGGGGACAGGTCAATGGGGAGAGTGGGTGTCAGTATGCACTTGTTAGAAAGTCTCAAAACTGGTTTCAACCTCAGCTGCTGTGGCTGAAAGATACAGATTAAAGAGTTTCAGCTGCAGAAAAAAGGTTTTCTCACATTCATGCAAAGAGAGCAATAAAGGCAGATAACGATTTAAAAGATGGATGTAGATAATTAAAGAAAAGGAAACAAAATCTTACAAACCAAATGTATCAATATTTGAGAAAACATTAACCATATTGTATAACGGTGAATGCAAAAGCGATCACTCTTGCATTGATCCATCAACTCAAAATGAGGTTTAAAATCTTTGGAGGTTGTCAATTAATTATTTAAATAGTAGTAGTAGTAGTAGGTTTCACATTTGACTGAACATATCATAAGTGTATAGAAAAGAAAACAGCATGTCTGAAATACAGTGGCGTGACACAAGCTCCTTCTTTTTTCTCTATACAATCTATCCACTGTCAGGTGGGCCTGAGGAATGGCATTCGCTTCTACAAGGACACAGACGTGCCGGGCCGTTGTTACCAGAAAGAAACCATTGATCGTCTGCAGATGGAGTTTCGCTGTTGTGGAAACAACAACTTCAAGGACTGGTTTGAAGTTCAGTGGGTCAGCAGCAGATACCTGAACTTCACCTCCAAGGACGTCAAGGAGTGAGTGGATCACAGGGAGCAGAAAGTTATGAGATGCAGGGAGGCAAGAGGTTGAAAGAAAAACAAACTTGAAGGATGAGTGATAATCATGAAAGAAACAATACATTTAGATGAATGAAGGATTAGTAGACTTCACATCCAAAAGGTCAAACATTCTGTTACAGAGGGGATGGGGGACAAACAAAATGGTGTGCAGGTAGAGTGCATTAAAAATAGAGCTGACCTTTACTTTTGAAGAGAATGACATAAATGGATGAAAAGGTTTGCCATGAAGCAAGCGGAGAAAGGTTGGTCAAAGATGAAGTAAGTGAAAAGGAACGAGTCAACAGAAAGGTTATGGCTTGATGACACCTGCACTGCTCATTCCTCCCTAATGTGAAGTGTGCATTGAGCTGAAAGTCAGGCCTTTAACTATCTTTCTTCATGTACTCGTCTTCTCGTATTTATGTTGTTTTCTAATCTGTTTCCTCACTGTGCCTCCCTCCTCTGTCTTCAGTCGTATCCGGAGCAACGTGGACGGCCGTTACCTGTTGGATGGCGTTCCGTTCAGCTGCTGTAACCCCTCCTCCCCTCGCCCCTGCCTGCGCTACACCCTGACGGACAACAATGCCCACTTCAACTACGAGTACCAATCCGAAGAACTCAACCTGTACAGCCGTGGCTGCAGGCAGGCTCTGACCGACTACTACATGGAGCTGATGAACTCAACCGGTCCAGGTGTGCTGTCAGTCATCCTGATACAGGTGGGAAACATGATGATGCACTTCATTTATTCTTCAAAGAATTGAGACAGAACATTGTATTCAAGACACAGGACTGTGAGGCGACTGTTTGCTCACACACACACACACACAGACACACAGACAGACAGACAGACACACACACACACACACACACACACACACACACACACACACACACACACACACACACACACAGGCGTCACGCTGATGCAGACAGATGCACTCCATGTCTCTACATGCTCACATGGCTCATACAATCACTGCGTTTGCACTCCTGCTGCTGCCCCAGATTTGAAAATAACAAACAGGGCCTCGGGCTGGAACAGGACAACATGGTTTGCATCATTACACACAACCTCGCTAATGAGGCCTCAACCTGAGCTGTAGATAATGTCTGATAATGATTTCCAAGAACAAAACTAAAACTTATTTGAAACATGTGGCCCTGAGATCAAACAAAGAGGGAAGAAGAAGAATGTCCTAACACTTAGTATGTTGTACAGGACATCATATTTATTTTTTGCTTTAGTTAGTCCACAGAAGTGTTTACTGTCAAAGCTTTGGGAATGTGAACCAACTTTGTTTAAGGTATTGTATGAGCGTGAGTAGGGAAGGCTTGTTAGACCATATGTTTCACTTTTTACAAGATAGAGTACTCTTGATTTAGCATTAACATTTAACCTTAAAACGTTAATGGATTATCAGTCCTGTAATATAATATACATTTGAAATGAGAACAATTTAAAAGACCCCATTTTTCCCTGCCAAATAGGTCAGACTAATTCATTATTCAAAACAAGTTTGAATATTGTTTAATACAGATTCAAGTTTACACTATATCATCTTCATGCTGGCAATCATGCAGCCAAACAGAAATTGAAATGACCATGTTGGTTCTAAGGACCTCAGTTTATGTGATACTATAAAACCATTTGACCATTTCATTAGGGGGCAAATTACTTTTTTTTTGATTGTTTCTTTCTCTCCAGATGTCAGTGATTCTGGGCATGCGGTACCTGCAGACTTCGGTGGAAGGAATCATGGCTCTGGAGGACCCAGAGGGCGAGAGTGATGGTTTCCTCCTGGAGAAAGGTGTTAAGGAAACCATGGAGGACCTCAAAGTCAAAGCTCTCATCATGCTACAGTTTTGGCTGGATGACCCCATCGCCACCGAAGGGTCATCTGAGGATGCAGACTTAGAGAAAGCGGAGAAGGAAGCGTCCCCAACTCCTGCCAGTTAGAGGGGATTTTTGTTTTTAAATATGAACTGAGGAGGAAGGGATGTGTTTGAGGTTTCTTGGATGTGTGAGTTGGAAGATAGTGGTTACAACACGTGTGGGGTTTTGACACGTTAGGCTTGATTTACACACCACCATTGCAGCAGTAGCAACTCTCTCAAACAAGGCCAAAAAAAGACAACAAAAAGAGTGTTATCAGGCGCTGCACAGAAACGAACATCTCCTCTGCAGGACTCATGAATGTGTAGCCAATGAATAATCTGTTCAGGAGATGTATAGTTCTTTAAGTTGTACCTAGAAGAGGATGCAATCAGTTTAAGTGGATGTAGAGTTCACAGATATATCTAACAAGTTTCGACTGCTAACTACTTAACTGCAATGAAAGTCTTAGGAACCTGTTAAAATGGCACATTAATTATTTATTAAAGGTAGAAGTTTTTAACTGCTTTGTGTCGGCTTCCGAAAGTGAATTCCCCTGAGTATGGGTTATCTGAGTTCAGCAAGGAGAGTCGGATTAAGTGTGTGTAAGTGTGTTTGTGTGTATATGCGTTAGTGAGTGTGGTGTACTATAAGCTGTCATCTTGTCTATTCTGGCAGCTCATCAATCTGATAATCCCGGTGTGGTTAATCCAAGAACTGCTGCACAAGCGATATTTGCACACACAGCAGCACACATGAACACACTGTCATACAGGGACAGGAACGACACACTGATACAACATGTTGGAAGACATTTTATGAAGTAAAACAGTTTTTAAATGCTTTTTATTAGCAAATTAGGAATCATTGTGGTCTGCCATTGCCATCCAATGTTTGCTCATTCTTCTTAAATAAAATCATATCACAGAGTAAGGTCTCTGAATGTTTTATTCATAACTAGCAGATTAAGAAGTGAGGATGAAAGTGTGGCTTCAGGCTTGGTCATGTCTTTCAGAAATATTACTTTAATTATGATATTATAAATATCCCAGAAGCAAAATGAGAGATACAAGGTTAGCTACTGTTTTTTTTAAGATTATCAAAAGCATAGTACATTTGCAAATGGAAAATAGAAATCAATAATTCAGTGAATACACAAACATGTTTTCAAAGTCAGTTCATACTAATGTAAGATTCCCAGTAATTAAGTAAAAGATAACTTCTATTGTGTACACATACCACAAACATGATATACATCTATAAACTACCTGGTTAGATATCACAACACAGCTAAAATAACTCTTTGCAAAATGACATATACTTTGCTGCAGAAAAAGACATAATTTCCTAAAATAGTGTTCGCTGTACAGGATGTGCAGCACCTAAATAAAAGTAGGGCTGCTTGGTTACACTTCCCCCCAGAGATATTGTTATGGAAATAATGATGTAATGCACCATTTAAAAAAATTAGGAACTTTTATTTCAGACCACCAGAGCTCGCTATTGCACAATGCTGAAATCTGTATTTGTGTAGACATGACCATGGCAACTAGTACACTACAGCTCTGACAACTTAAAGGTAATTCGAAGCCTAAGTCATTTTCACCTGAAAACCACGGAATTATTGAGGAGAAACAGTTAAGCCGTGTGTACATAGAAATGACATTCATTCAAGTTTTATCTCTTGGATAAATAATAAGGCTTGTTGTCATGGTGTTTCAATCGCACAACAGGACATAGGCCCAACTCTCCACAGCGTCCAAATAAAAAAATATCTATCTGCACACAATGCAGGTTAGTAGTTGTTGTATGCTTTAGTCATATTGTGTATTTAAATATAGATCGGTGTGTGGAGGGCGTGTAAGGATGTCGTCAAAAAAAAAGCAACATGTGCGTTTTGAAAATTCCGGTGTGGTTTTGCAATGAAACTGTCACACAGTCAGAGAGGAAGAGAAGCGAGGGAGGGGAAGGGCCGCAGAAATGTCAAACTACTTCACTTGACGCAAGATGGATTGTATTTCTCTCTCATCAATTTTATACTCATTGTGATAGTTTTTTAATTAGCTATCCTCTGTAGTACTTCACGGCTCTCGAAACACAACAATGGACTCAAACATTATGGAGATAATAGAGGAATTCATGGAAAGTGCGTTGGCGCAATGGGTACGTCATTTATCATTTATCGCGTATAGAAAAGGTCATGATTTCAAGAGGCAGTGAGAGGAGAATTAAACAGGAGGATTGTGTGGAAACTGTTCAGAAATCCGCCTTTGACAATAACCAGTAATGCAATAAAACATCAAGTCACAATATATTTATAACATTGTATCTTTTAAAGCACTCTGCTCTCCAGTTCTATTCACCCAAATAAATATAAATGTAGGAGTTGAATAGCTGTAGAAAAATAGCCTGGATACTGCTTTCTGGCTGTTGTGTACAGCAAAACAAACAGCCTACTTCTCCTTTTGGCAGCTTCCCCTGCCTCTTAACGACCAGCTTTTATTTTTCTCCGAAAGCCATGACACTTCCGTGTCCTTGGGCTGTTTCTTATTTGAAAATAAAACAAAGTTATCTACTGTGTATTCAAGAGGAAACGGACTCACAAAAATCAGCAGAGGACATTTGTCACAGACTGGATTTCCAGCTGGGCTTTCCACATGGGAAACCAATCAGCCCAAGGGGTTTTTCACATTCTGGTCAATGAACAGTATTTAGGATATAATGTGATAATGTGCTGAACCTTGTAGGGATACTCTCTTTATTTTTGCCAGACTCCAAAGAGGGGGTCAGAGGTCAGGTAGGCAGGATGCCTGCAGCTGGCAGAGGTTTAGTTTTTGCTCAGGGGCACTGTGCCGTCATTCACTGACACGAGTGCTTTCACCCTGCTTCACATATGTTGAAGGGCATCACCCGCTGTATGTTACCCTGCCGCTCTGTTTACCCTGTCGTGCGCTCAGGGTCTCGAGATGCTCTGCCTCACCTTATCAGCTGAACCTACTTCAGCTTGTAACTCTTGTTTACCAACAGTGCAGTTTTTAGAAGGTGCAGGTGGGAATACACCTCATTATACTGCAGTTTGCATTGGCACAGCTCTTCTTAGCAGAGAGAGAGACCTTGGCTGCTGTTCTGCTTGGCTGGCTGTCACTGTGAAGTGCTTCCCAGTGTGAGAGCACAGATCCCACCTGTCCAGACAGGTGCTACTCAAGCAGCTTTCGGTTTGAAAATGCTTGCATCTCTCCCCATCTCTCTCTCTCTCTCTCTCTCTCTCTCTCTCTCTCTCTCTCTCTCTCTGTACCTTCTCTCTGCTCCTGACTCGGTCTTTCTTGTATTTGTCCAGCTAAGCACTCCACAGACCATAGTTTTCTCCGCACACACATAGGCCTACACACAAACCGAAATAATAATTAATCTCTGTCTTTCCCAGGTTCAGTTGTTTGAGAAGATGGTGGAGACGGAGGATGGCGTCCCGCTCTACAGCCAGTACATGGAAGTAAACTCAAGTTCTCAGAGTGCCCGGGATCGTTACATGAGGCTGACCAATGGGATTTTCCTCAATGAGATCATGAGGGTCATGTAAGATTGAATAGGATTTTCTTGTTTAATTGCTTTACAGCCATACTAGACGCAAACTAATTTCATAAACATTGGAGGATATTTCCCTGTCAATAATACAAATAAAAGGCCCATTTGAACTGTTCTGAGATAATACAAATAAAATAATCTGAAGTGTTCATTTTCAGCCATTTGTGGAACATAAAGAGAAAAACTGAAAATATTCATATTCTCGAGTATCCTTAAAGATAAAAAACAAAAAAAGGGTTTTTATTTTTAGTTACAAAATGTAGAAATGGGCCCTCAAATACATTTTCAATTAAACACAAATCCAATATCGGGAAAACTATATAACAACATAAGAAATAACTAATTTCACTTGCTTTTTAATAGGGATGTTGACAACTCAACAACTATTGGATGGATTGCCATGAAACGTTGCACAGACACATTCATGTTCCTCAGAGAATGAGTCCTATGAGTTTGGTGATGCATTGGTTTTCATCTGGTGCCATCATGACAATAAAATGTATGTTCTGGATGGATTGGCACGGAACTTTCTAGACACAGTCATAGCTGTCAGGATATATTGTTATCATTTTTAGGAGAACCATTATCATGCCAACATTTCAATTCAAATTTGTTTAATTTGTTTTATTAGCAAATACCTGCAAAAAAAAAAGCACAGTGGTTTGTGTTTATTGCTCACTAGCAAGTTTAGCTAGTAAACATGCTAAACTAAGATGAAGAACATGGCAAACGTTCTAAACATCAGTGTGTTGTTGTTGTTAGCATGCTAGCATTGGCCTTTAGCTTATTACAGGCTCACAGAGCACACAGCTGTAGACTCTTAGCTCAGCTGTATGCTCTTGCATAACATTTGATGTTACATTCATCTTTTCTAACCATGCACTGTTCTGCAACCTGTGATGCCATAAAAGTAGGACCAATTCATGTTTGCCACAAATGTCAGGCTAATCATGAATGGAGGTTCTGCATACATGCCATCCTATTATTAGTAAGTGCCACTGAATTCCTTATCTACAGCTCAATAAAACCTTTTTCTCTTTCAGCAGATAAAAGACCTTTATCTGTATTTGCCGAACAGCTGACTAATTTGGCCTGTCCCAAGCTACGTTATTTCAACAAATAATTGCATGTGGAGTTTCACAGCCTGCTTCCCTGGCTCATTAAAATTGTATTCACTCTGTTTAAATGCGCCGTTGCATGAGGATTTCTCATCTGAAGAGATGTTTTGCTGGGCTGTTTGATCGAGCTCCACTAAATACGCTGTTGTGTATTTCTGTGTTTGTCTCAGAGACCCAAACCCCAAGGTGGAGCGGCTGTACGGCAGCGACAGAGAAGATCACATGCTGAGGGTCCAGAACTTTTCTATTTTAAATCGACACATCAGAGCCTTCTACCAGGTAGGGGAGGGTCACAGGGGAAAGGGTGAGATCAAGGTGCTACATTCAATAATCAGGAGCAAAAAGAGGAGTGAATAAAATAAACACAAGATGTGAAGTTTTTGAGTGTTAAATATTTCCACTCTCAAAAGGAAGAAACCCTTTGAATGTTTAATGCACTTTCAGTCCAATTACGCACTTGAACTGTTTTTTCTATTACTGAGCTAGATTTTGTAAGAGGTTTTAAAACCTTTTTTAATAAATTAGTTATTTTCATTTCAGTGATTAACCTATCGAGAATTTTCATCCAACTTTGCAGTTCACCTCAGCACTAAAGACATTTTTTATGTCTTTTAGCTAATTGTTTTGTTTTTATAGCCTGTTTTACTCATTTGGTTCACCCTCACTGCTCTCATCAACCCATTTCCAGGTGTAGCAGGCAACTATTTTCTGCAGAAAAGCTTGTGATAAACCCAATTATACGCTACGTGCCCAGCAGTAAACGGCCGACAATGTTAGCAACTAGTTGGTAAACAAAAGAAAGCATGCAACTGCAATAACAGGAGGAAATCTTTTTTCCCAGGAGGTTTTGGAGTCAAAAACAGAGGAAGATTGTATATTGCACTTTTATTCGTTGGTAGACAGAAACACTTCTGTCTGCTTGTGAGCATTTGCTAACAAAGACCACCTGTCAAAGTTGACAAACAATCTACTCATGTTTTTTTAAGAAGGGAACACATTGTACATCAAGAAATCATTATAAAAGTCTCTCAAATTAAGTGCAGTTGACAAATCTTAAATGAATGTGTTCTAATCCAAAAATCTAGCCATTTGTCAAATTTTAAACTTTTCCATTTGTATCCCTCATTTCTCACAGCTTTTATGAATTAGCTTGAAAACATTGCTATCTTACATGTTAGTAAATGTCCGGGACATTTACCTTAAATTATTCTCCTTTTGAATTTAAATTGTCCGTTGAGTAATTCCTTTCAAAATATGCATATTCGCGTTCTTGCAACAGTTCGCTTATGGCTTAGCACAAAGGCTGGATACAGGGTACACATTTAGCCTTGATAAGAACATCCATCCACCAGGACCATTAAAGCTCACAATTAATACATGATATATTGTTTATTTTGTCCATTTAAAACCCAGTGTAAAAGCAACTTCTTGGAGTCTGTGACGAAGGTATCTTCGTCACTGTGGACTGACGGCTTCGGGCCTTGTAATATTGCACATGTGGGTTGCACTTTATGAAACAACTTCCCTTTGCAGAGATAAAGTCACTCAGCACTTTAGTGAACAGTTTGCAATTTATTAGCATGATTGCACAGTACAGTTTGGCATTGCATATTTGCACATTTTATATAATTTATACTAATTATTGAGGTAGTATTTATTAACTGATTAAACCGTATTGATTGGAATGTCGTCTGGCAGGTGCTGGTTGGATCCTCGGCTCCGCCTGAAAAGATAGGGGAGTTAGCGAGAGCACCGAGAGTATTTATGCTGGTGTAAGAATGACAGCGGTTGAGAATAATCATTGTGCAAATAATATGTTGAGGGTGTATTAATCATGACGTTAAGTTGCATTAATTGTACAAGTTACCACTGTGTAAAGTTGACATATCACTTCCCCATGTTGCTGCTGATTGTGTGCACAGGTGTGCCCTGTGTTGTCTCCTCCCCCCTCACCTGTGTCTTGTTGGTTGATTAGTCTGTGGGTATTTAGGCTCTGTGTTTCCTGTTTGTAATGTGGTGTGAGATCCTTGTGGCTGGAGGATGTGTTCAGGGAGAACAGCAGGATTGAGGCTGTGAACTATGTGCACATGATTTTAATAAATGCCCACACCGGGTTGTATTTGGGACGTTTTGCCTCTGCCTCCTTGCTTGGTCGGGCCGCTCAACGGTCAGTCTAACAGAGTCCCAGACTTACATTTCTGTGTGAGCAAAACCTTCAAAAAGCCTAATTGGATATTTTTATACCTTGTGAAAAGCTCTCATTATTATCTCAGCAGTGAAGCAAGTCGTCACACAGAGAGGTGATACTGAGGCAAACCCGAGGCACAGACTCGATAATTTGGAAATTATCCGGTCCTTGATTAAGACACATCTGATATGTATTTTTAAAAAAAGTATTTAATTGCCCTATTGACTTTCTCTAGCATTTTCAACTTAAAAACACTGGTGTAAGGACTTTTTTGGATAGACTGGAATGACTCAGCTCATTATAAATAGAAAAGTCTTGTATGAAAAAGTATCCTGCTAAAACATAACTCGGGGCCAGACCAAATGGCGAGGGAGAGAGGGTAATGCAGGAGGGCTGGGGAAGCAGTTGTCTTGCTGTAAGGTACTAAAAACAAGGGGACAAGATGAAGCTCAACTATCAGTCTTAGCACGTGAATGTTTCGCTTGAGGATATTGTAGAAAGATTGAAGTGTATGCACGTGGTGATAAAGCATTTGCACAAAAAAAAGATGAAACACTGAACATTTCTCAGCAGACATGTCCCTGCTTATTATCAGGCAAACAGGGTGAGGAAAAAGTGGAAGAGTGGCGAGCTTACATTTTTAGCTGCAGTTGTGAGGGGGTTGAGGAAGGAAAGTGAATAAATATAAAACATAAGTATCTCGCATTTCATAACGTGCGTTTTAGGCGCCTGTGGCCATGGGGGAAATGACACATTTCTTTCCCTGGAGGATGATTCCTTTTCTCAGCAAAACAAAAAAACCTCCCCATGCGCTCATCAGGTGGACTGAACATGCGCAGCCCAGCTTGTCACACAACATAAGAACACGGGTCTACAAGGTTTCACTTCTTAATTCTCAGTGAATTACTAATGTCCCTTGAAAGCTCAGAGCAGCAAAAGACTGGCGATAATTGGGTAGCTCATATCAACACTAGACTTTCACCTGGAGCACTCAGAATAGTTTCCTCTGTTGCTGTGGAAGTTTAGTTCCACATCCTCGTGGTTTTACCTCTCGCTGCCTTCCTTTAACTTGAATTTTCTGTGTACGTGTTTAAGTGTGCTTGTGTGTGCTTGTGTGTGCTTGTGTGTGCTTGTTTGAGCGCTTTTGTGTGTGTGAGTTTGTTGAGTGTTAGCCACAGCAACAGTCTGCATCCTTGCAGGACCTCATTTTCTTTGCTTTGACCTCAGCTGAATCTCTAATATATAATACCACAGATAGTGAGCTGTTTGCGGAGATGATACATGTGTGAAGGCAGAGCACGTTCACAGCATATACAAATATATACAGACGTTTATCTGTACTTAAGTGTCTCTTAAAAGCAGCGTGTCTGTACTCCATTCTGCTTGTTTTATTCAATGTTTCTGATGTATTTGTTCTATTGTTTTTTTTATATATTCTATTGTGTTTTGCTCTAGATCAGGGATGTAAAACATTAAATAATCAGTTACATTCATTTCTTATGGCTCTATCTGCAGCTTTTTTTTTCTTATGATTACATTTTTCCACAGGCCAGCAACAGCTTCAAAAAAACTATTTCCCTCAAAGAAAAACCAAACATGCCCTGTTGTCGCAAGAAAAAAAGTGCAGAAGGAAACATCCATTGAAACTCAGTTTGCACACACACACACCCACACTTCAAGCCAGATACTTGGCATCTGATCTTGGGTGCAAGCTCATCAATGTTTGGGGTCAGGCTCTGAGCTGAGGAAATCCTCAGGATTGAGTGAAGTTGTGCATGCAATATACCGGCGGGCCAGATCTAATACTAATAGTAATTAGAAATTATCCTGCGGGCCGAAATTAAATCCACCAAGGGCCTGATTTGGCCCCCGGGCCTTGAGTTTGACACATGTGCTCTGGATTGTATTCCATTGAGCAGCCTTTTTTATGCCTCTGAATGGAGACACTTCGTTTTCATCTTTCTGTTAATCTTAATTGTTAATGTCTCTTGCCTTCAATGTATTGACCTTTTTCATTTAAATATGTCCTTAATACACTGGGGTATTTTGAAGGCTCCTAAACATCAACAAATGATGTTTGAATTGACATGAAATAGTCAGCAGATGGAATTCGGTTTGCAAGTGTAAAAAAAGGCAAAGTAAATAGCTTTGAAAAACAAAACTGTCTGAGGGTGGATCGAAAACGAGCGCCAATCGAAACAACATAAAGTGGAATTATTATTATTATGATAGAAAGATTGAATTTGGATAATCTAATGTTGCAGATGGACTTTAATTCTCTTCAGCTCTGCAGCCAGCAGCTTGATGAAATTTCAGGACTTCTTTATGCAACATTATATTATTTTAAGAGGTACAATCACAGAGGGATATAATTATGAACAATATATAAAGTACTTAACCTGGAATTCATATCACAGCAGGGATAATTGCATCATGTATTACCCATAGTATTCATCTATTTCTTGAGCAGGGGGTATTTTGGTACCAAATGGTGATGCATGTGTTTTGGCTTTATGATGCGATAGCCTTAGCATGCCGCCAACAACAACAAGCTTCTCTATAATTCTTACTCTGGCTAATCCCTGCAGAAGTCTGCTTGGCATTATGAACCATGAGCTGCACAATGACCAACACAGAGCCGCAGTGGCTCATACTCTGCATACCCTGAAGGAGCACACACTTCAGGTTGGCTGCACATGCTTCTGATGCCAACCTCACACACAATGTTGCTGAAGGCAGTGCCTGGCTCTTTGTACACGGCCTTTCCCACTGTACACTTTATATATTACAGTAAGCAGCAGAGAGAGCTGTAACTGTGACCTGCTTCTGGTGATTTCGCACTGATGCGTCGCAGGAGGATGTAAACAGGATTTTGTAGTTATTTTTCTGGCAGATTTAATCCAAGTGTATTTAAGAGTAAAAAATATGACTGCAAACAAATACAAAGCCACTATGAAGGGAGAAGCTCTGGCGGCATGTAGGAAGCATCTAAAGTGTGTGGCTCTTTGACAGAAACATTTTTAATTAACAGGGAAGTTGTTCAGAACACCAAGTTAGTAAAGTCATAAAGTATCAGGCAGATTAATTGACTGAAATTCTATTTGCGAAGTCATCCTCATGATGAGCTATTATGGTGTTGCGTTATAAGGTTATGTACAGTAGGAGGAGGAGCAACTCACCGCAGGTCCACATGACAAATACTTGATTTTGCTGCCAGAATAGCCAGGTTTCTGGACAGGGGAAGTCTGAGCCGTCTGCCATCCAGCTGGACTAAACGTCATTTAGAATCTGCCAGGGGATTTGTCCAAGATCTTTAAGCAGGAAATACAACTCGATGAAACACGCTGACCACAGTGTTGGCGGACTTCCTGCTTGTCCTGAATCTCCCATTTACTTTACAACACATTATAAATGCTTGCTAGCTCAGGACAGTAAAAACAGGAAGTTTCAAGAGATCGTATGACTTTTCACTTGAGGGGATTTTGGAATTTTAATGACTTTAGGAGATTGAAATGTTGTTTCTATATTGAACACTAACTCACAGGAGAGATGAGACAGTGTCTAGGGGACTGTAACAAACTGTTTAAATATCAAAAGCAGAGGTTGATTAAAAAAAAAAACCTTTACAAAAATGAAAAAAAGACACATTCAATTTTGAAAAGAGCACTAGAAAAACAATTACGGTAGAAATCGTATAAAGTTTCTCCCCATTACTTTCAACCAGGAAGCTACAGACAAACCTAAGCTGGTGAAAACAAGTGAAGAATATTAATTATAATTGTACCAACATATACAACAGACAATGACTCACTTGGGGTACTTAAAGGTGACTATTTGTCATGAAAAAACTCCCTCTCTACTCAACATGGTACAGTCTGAGCAGGCAGGTATTATAAATTGGAGCTCATTACAAACATCTTGGTAGATTGGAGTTTCATATTACTAATAATTGCACTTGAATAGAAAATAATGAGTTCTTATTTAATTAGCGATGTTGCCAGAAATAAAATGAGTCAAAACATAACTATATCAAATAAATTATATTAAAGCCGACAGGTGAAACCATAAAAAACACAATCTCAGTAAAAATCAATAGCAGAAAGAGAAAGCATTCAGTGACTGGGAATGAGGTTTATTATTCAGGACATAAACAATTGTTGTGGAGGAAAAAGAGTAGTAAATTTAATTATTGTGACCCAAATATATTCTGAGCTGGACACTTTAGTGCTGGCAAAAAAATTCTCTGTTGGACAAACACATTTAATAATACATTCAGCTTTTATATAATGTTATTCCTTGTAACCTGTCAGCAAACAGACAAGTACTGATTCATGTTTGACAAGCCAAAATCAGCCAACAAAAAAGTCATGATTATATTCTTGTCAGGTTCCAGTAGGTTTTTGTTTTCTGTAGAAATCTGTGGTTTGTTGCTGGGTTGTGCATGACGATTACTCGTGACTCTATACATTGTTAGTATGCCGTGCCTGCAGTGGTGTCACATCACCCATATTATGCATATCCTTTAACCACAAGACATAGAGAACATGTCAGGGGTTTGTTGATTGCGTTGCAAGAATAACAATCTTGCTATTACATCAAGTGAATACTTTGAGTGAGCTACACTGAAATATATAATCCTGATTTGTACAATGACTCGTTGTGGGGAAGTGTGAATTAAAAGTTAATCCTATCAGATATCAGCTCTTTGTTTACACCGCAAACTGCAGGAGGCTGGTGGAAATGTTTCTGTTGTTTATCAAGCCTCGCTGTGGGTAGACAGACAGGACGGGCCAGCTGGTCACTTAAGGTAAAAACACTTGCGTAACGCATTTATTCTGTTGTTCAGGAAGACCTGCAGCAGTTGATACTGATGGCTCTCCCAAACGTCGCCATTCTGGGGCAGGACCCCCTAACAGGTACACGATAACATGATCCTATCAGTGCCAGTTCTCTCAGCAGCAAGAAAGTAATTATACTTTTTATACGAGTCCATATCTCTGCTATCTGCGAAACACATTAAGGTGATAATGATAGGGAGGGTGGTGGTGGGATGCAGAGATGATGGTGATAATGATGATGATGACACTTATTTCCGTGTCCTCAGAGGCAGCCGTGGAGGAGCTGAGGCGACTGCTGCTGCTCTTACTGGGCTGTGCTGTGCAGGTGACCACACACTCACATGACCATCATGCTTTCCCAAGGTCGATAATGTCACCATAATGAAACCACGGACAGCCAGTAGTTTGTACTAAATGTTCAGTTTTTTACAAAGGTCTTTCTGTCTTTTGATCCCTTTGATGAGTGAAATAATTATTGGATGGATTATCTTTGGTCCCCATGAATCCCCTAATGAATCCTAATGACTGAGGCGATCCCCAGATCTTCTGGTCCAGTTTTCTACTCAACCAACACAATACATGACAGGATAATTCCTGTAGTGTGTTTCAATTTATTGTAATGGACAAAGTATTTGTTTTAAAGAATACAAATTGTGATAATTGTCATACTTGTATTTTGTACAAGTTAAGAAAATACATTATAATTCTCATACTATGTGTCTAAAAGTACATGTAATTGCAACAAAAAAACAAAACAAAAAATATATATAATAAAAAATGAAAATACCGCTTTTTTTAAATTATTCAATCTTAAAAGTACGTTTTGTTGTTGTTTCTTATGACCAAAAACCCAAAGTCAGTTTACAATCAAACTAAAAAGGCAGGACTCACTGCCTGTATGTCTATCATTGGATTTCTGAACATCACTTCATGTGATCGACTTCACACATGGTGTATTACTAAGAACCCAAAGAAGCGCAGAATCGAGGGTGAAGTTGTTTGGATGACTGATTCTCCAAAAAGCTGCAAGCAGTAGTACCGGAGCCCCAGTTATTTACCAATCAAACATTAAATGAGTGATATAAAACAGCTGAAAGTAGCACATTATTACAGATTAAGAGCAGAAATATATTTATATTATTAACAAAGTGAATAAATTATGGACAGTCATTTGCACTACTGTACATATTTTCTTCATGTATTTTTATTTCTACTCCTCGGGATTTGTGAGAAACAACATTTCGATCTCCCTGTCTGTTTCTCACAAACAGATGATTGACAAAAAGGTTTACTTTGACTTTTTGGATTTGAACAATTATCAAAATAGTTTCAGAATACATTTCAGTCAATCAATACATCTTCAAATGACTGTAGATTATACGGTGGATAGTGTATTTTACAGATACCCAGTGTTTTTATCTAACACACACACCCACCCCTAATTTACTTTCCTTCCTGTGTGTTTGCAGTGTGAGGAGAAGGAGACATTCATCCAGCAGATCCAGTCTCTAGACATTGAGACGCAGGCAGCCATTGCCAGCTGTATCCAGCAGGTACGTTGAAGTGCAAAAAATGTATCAAATCAAGCAGCCCCGGGAATATGACACACATTCAGTGACTGACCGTCAGTACGTGGACATATTATCCAGAGGAGACACTGCTAAGAGGATTTTCTTTCAGAAATATGATTTGGCAAAGAATTTCTTCTCTGTCTGGCCTCTGGGCAGAGAGAGAGAAACTATTATACCTTCTCCTGGCGCTTCAGTAAGTGTGAAAATGAGCTGCTTGTTATTCTGCTGGCAGCCTTTTAAAGGACCTCTGGGTACCCCTTGCTGCCACCGTTGGATGGATCCTCCACCCCTCGTGTTCACCTCTCCACCTCTACCTCGGTCAAATCATCCTCTCTCTTTTATCTTTTTATGTGATTCTCCGCTGTCCTCTCCAATATGTCCTGATTGCCAAATTGTATTTTTTTTTAAATATCCCCTGTGAATTATTGCCGGCATTACAAAAACAGCATGTTGAATAACAGCGGGTCTGAATTACAGTAACAGCATGTTGCCCACCAGCTCTTTTGTGCCAGGTTTCTTGGCCTCATAAATCACAGAAGTGAGAGGTGCTCTTCCTGTGTGGATGCATGCACCCCCTACTTGCTGTTCATATGCCTTCCACCTGGGGACATTTTGAACGTGTCTACATAATCATTAGTGTTGCATGCATTAGTCAGGCATTTTTGGACACGCTTCCCTAGCAGACACATTCCCAGAGAAATGTGAGAATTGTTTTTTTTCTCTCTTTGCTTGGTATTCACATAGATATTCATGCTGCCTGGATTGTTTGTCCCCAGATCTGTCATTTTAATGTAAGATTCCCCAGACGCATATTGATCTTATCATGTGACCTGAGCAACTGTCCTTGCTGCAGGTGACTCAGGATCCTCGCATGGTGCTGCCGCTGAGGTGGGAGGAGCTGGTGGAGTTTGAAGGTGCAGATTTACAGCTGGTGTTCAGCTCCATGGCCAAACAAATCCAAAGCCTGCTGGCACAAAGAGACACACACCTGGAGGTATAAATACACACATATAACAAATAAATCTGACATTTTTGAGAATGTGCTTCTTCTATTTCTTGATGAGCTAGAAATCCCACATTTTGTCTCTTCTGTAAATATAAAGCTACAGCCAGCAGCCAGTTAGATTAGTTTAGCATAAATTCTGGGAATAAGAGTAGGCTCTGTCCAATGGTAACAAAATCAGCATACTAGCAACTTCAACTGTTTCTTGGCACATAACGTCCTCTAAAAACATGTTTTAAAACTAGCTTTTAAATGGGCTGGTAGTCAGATTGTTTCAAACCATTGAACAGATCCAGGCTAGCAGTTTCTGCATGCAGTTTTCAATTATGTGTCACGCTAAGCTAACTGTATATAACTAGATATAACCATGTATACACACATCTACACACCCACACACACGTACCTATCCATAGGAGTACATACTCATGATGATGTAATAAAATAAAACAGGGAGCTTGAATAGTTAAGTAGATTGTTTCATCAGGGCCTTATTGCTTCACATATATGATCATTATTTTGTTTCCTTTGCTGCTCAGAGCTCTTATTCAGATTGAAGCAATTATTTACCACCCACAGTTTCTGTAATTCTGCCTTTTGGCAAAAAAGGGAAAAAATACGGTATCTCAGGGAATCAAACTCACAAAACATGAGAATAATTTTAATGCAGAAATACAAATATCTTTGTGGTCTCTGTTTGTATGAACTGATTACTAATCAAATTGATCTCAATATGAGATCAGAGAATCTTAAGATATTACATTTCGATCCAATAATTTCCACTGACTCCAATAAGCCCTGATGAAACATTCATTTTAGTATTGTTACCAAATGAAACAGAAGCGAAAAAGAAAATCATTTAAAACTCATTTTATAGAATAAATTGTTTAAAACCCAAGAGGTGTATAAACACGGTAATCACACTGTACGTACAATCAGTACAAAATGAACAGACATTATTTCTCATTATCGAACACATTTTGAATATTCAACACTTCCCTTTTCTAATCTCTTCTTAGTTGCTGTAATTCTCCCATATTTGATCTCGCATGTCTCATTTTCTCTCTAAATCTTTATTTTATCCCCTCTCCCAGAGGATGGCAGAGCTGTGTCGGGAGCGGGAGGTCCAGTCTGACTCGACCATGGCGCCCCTGGGTGGTCGCAGCGAGGAGCCACCCCAAGGTCTGGTGCTCCAGCTGGCAGACAGCAAGGCCAAACTTCGGCGTCTTAAACAACTACTGTGAGTGTGTGTGTGAGTGAGTGTGTTTGTGTGTGCATGATTAAAATAACTCAAGATAACCTTTATTAAAGTTACAATAAAGGTCAGGAAAAATGTGCAAATGATTTTGTCACACAAAAATATGTTGTTTCTAAGCAACGTTTCAGGAAGAATCAGGTACTCACTGCTTTTACTAAATCACAAAGGTCACTGTTGGCAGATTAAAATGTCTGCAAATACATTCCTTGTATTTCTCGGATACATCATCTCCTCTAATCCCTTTTTTTATTTAATAAACCAATGTAACACGGAAAAAAGTAATCTGCAAAATACTGTTTTTAAAAATGTTGTAATTGCATTTTGATGGTTTGTTTAAATTATTTTTTAGGGAAGATAAAGGTGATCAGATATTGGATTACAACATGGAGATTCAAACCATGGAGGAACAGCTCATGAAACTTCAGAAAGAGGTAAACACAGCCTGGTGGAAACTGAAACCTGCTGTTCTGATTTAGTTATTCTTCTTGCTTTGGATACACACAATGATTTTGCAAAAGAGCAAACAATATGGTTCAGCCAACAGCACGAAACACAGGAGGCTTTTAATAGCCAATGAGTGGATTCCTCTTAGGACCACACACACAGACCACAGACCACACACACAGCAGCCATCTACAATTCAATCAGGAGAGACGGTTCTGATGTAAGAATACATATTTAATGCCAAGAATACACGAATGAATGTAATGGAGTTTTGGCGATTAGGCCCCTTTGTGCAGGTGTATCATTCGGGAGGGGAGAACCGATCCGATGAAATCCCCCCGGGGTCTAGACACTGGTGGTGGTGAATGGATAGTTGGGTTCGGTCTGAAGGATAGTTGGGTTCGGTCTGAAGGGGAGTGGCTTGGCTTGACCCTGGATTCAGAGGGACAGGAGGTGAAAGAAGGGTTGGAGGAGGGTTGTGCCAATTCACCTGAAATGACAGCTGTCAGAGGGGAGAGCAGATTTAAAAGGTTTAGCGGAGCGCTAGGATAGGATTCTGAGAATAGAGCGAAGTGATTGGTTAAGCGGAAGTGACGCCCCCGATCACTTATTGAGAGGAGAGATAGTAGTAACAGGGAAATAGTGAATGAATGAGGAAAGAAGGTCTTCCTGGTTGAACTTACGCTGAGCTTCATTTGTATCCAGAATAGCATTGTGGTTAGTTTTTCTTTCCCAGCTGAACTTGACAGTGTATACTGTCCAGTAAAAAACAAAAGTAAAGTTATCCTTGGGTAACAAGAGGACTTCCCCAAATCATTTCCTTATATGTTTTTATTGGTTGTATTAATTAAACCATGATCCCAAATTAGATTAGAATAGATGAGATATACTTTATTCATCCCAAAATGGGATTTATTTTTTAATCACAAGATGTGTTGGCATTATTTGCAGCTACCACTAAATATGGGAAATGTCTTCTTGAAAATTATGTACTTGAAAATGTTCCACTATCTTGCAAGATTTTGGACATCATCATCCAGGAATCCATCTTTTTTTTAAATATATGTTCACATTATAAATTCTTGTCATTTTGGATTGTACATTCTTTTCAAATGTACACACAACAAGCATTGCATGACTTTATTTTCTCGGAGAATCCTCCACTGTTGCTGTGCTTGAGGTTTCTTACATTTCTTCCTCGTTTATTGTGGGGTATCTTTGGGGTATTTTTCCTTGAACGCTGTACACACACTAAAACCCCCTGTCAAAGATGTGCAATTTGTTGTATTCGGCTATATGAATACAATACAATTGAATTGATTTAATGAATTTGAATTCTAATTAGTATCCAAACCTAGTCCTAATGTTCACCTTAAACAAACATTTTGGAGAAAAGAAGGCAGCAAAATATTTTTCCCTAACACCCTTATAAGGACATATCATTCTCATGCAGCACACCCAGTCAAAGAAACCCACATATCTTCCTTCTTCCTGCATTAGACTTTGTCAACATTTGCTGTACTGCACAGCCCAGATCTGTTCACAACCTTCTTCAACCTCATCCCCACTGGTTTGGTGCGTGTGTGTGTGTGTCTACGTGCTTGCATGTTTGTGTGTGTGTGTGTGTGTGTGTGTGTGTGTGTGTGTGTGTGTGTGTGTGTGTGTGTGTGTGTGTGTGTGTGTGTGTGTGTGTGTGTGTGTGAGAGCAGAACCGTTCTCTGCAGGGAGAGGTGAGGGGCATGCGTGCACTGCGGGATGAGCTGGACTGCGCCCGGGAGCGAGCTGCGCGGGCCGAGCAGCTCCAGACTGAGCTTCAGAGCTGTAAACACAGATTGCGCAGCCTGGAGCTCACACGCACTCAGCTGAAGGTACACACACATTTTCACAAACACAGACTACTCATGCACTATACATTCTTCTAAATCAGTCATTCGCAGCAGAAAGAAAAACAAGCAGCATGGCAGCATTGAAACCATGAAATACATTCAAATTGTTTTGGCATTAAGTTGGATATTTCAATCTCACATACACAAATACAGTCAAACATACAATGCATTTATACATGTATACACACAAACACCCACACTTCTCGCAAGTGAAGACCTCTTATGAACATTACCAGTGAAGGTCAAGAAGATCTTCTCTTTCTCTGGGTAAGATTATAATTTAAGTAAAGTAAAGTACCACTTTATTTTAAAAGCCATATATTCCCTCTCACAACCCTGAGCATTTCAATCAGTGGGTATGAAAAACTTTGATTCTCAAAGACAGTGTATGAGATTATATTGTGTGGTGTCGTGAGGATGTAAAGCCCGGGGCTGCTTCATTGACAAAGAGCAGGAGTACGTCCTCAGTCATTGGAGCTTTTACACCCAAATGACATTTATTCTGAGGTAGTATAACTGTTTGAGGCAGAAAATGTGCTCATATCCTTGTAAAACACCTCACAGTGTCCTCACTGTCACCTTCTCAGTCTTTTTTTATTTATTCTGGCTTTATACTGCATCTCTGTGACAACCCACATTAGCTGGCGGCATGATGTTTTTCTCGCATTTTGGTTTATAATTAATTTTTCACAATTTCACAGTGAACTCTTGTGTGCTTGTTGAAACCAGCGGAGCTAATGTTGGATGTTGACATGGCGAGGTGTTAAAAGAAAAAGCCAGCCAAACACTTAGAGTATTTTCATTTTATTTGCATAGTTATATGCAAATCATCATCATCATAGCCACTATTCCTCCCTGTAAAAACAAAATTGTACTTGTAAATTGCAAAGATCTAAGACTTTGAGGATGTCAATAGAAGGAAGCCTCGAGGGGAAAATCAGTTAGCTCATTACTAGCATTTTGGGTGTGCTCACTTTTTGTGTTTAAAGTTTAAGTTTTTTAGAAAAATTGGCTTAACTATCACCATGTTTACAACCAGCCTCATCGTCTAATTACTTGTTTTTCTTGCCCCGTCTGACTTTGTTACAGCTGTGTTATAATTCTTTCCTAAACTCAGTGTGCAATACGTATTATAACTGCTAGCCATGATATTATTAGACCCAAATTGTCCTTACATGCCACTGAAGAGGACAAACAATGTGATTGTCTTGGCAAATGTTTGCTCTTAATATCATCTGTCTAAGCTCTGAATATAGTATGAATACTGAATATATTCTGTTTTCTGATTCCCGTCTCTTCGTGCACGGCGCCCCCTGCAGGAGCAGCAGCAGCTGTGTGCGGCGCTGCAGGAGACCAAAGTTCTTCTGGAGGAACAGCTGGCAGACGCACGGGCTCGCTGCTCCTCGCTAAGGGAGCTGGAGAGGGACAATCTTCTGCTGCGTCAGAAAATCATAGATGTGGAAGCGGTGGGTGTGATTAAATGTTTGAGTATTTGTTTACATATATGTCTAAATATGTATCTTATTTTCTGTTTGTGTGCATATGCATGTGTGTGTTTAATATGTGATGAAACGCAAATCTATCCTAAGATCTGGATCTGAGTTTGTGCACATACTGTTATGGCATACTAGTAGCACTTCATGATGAATGAAAGTGTATGTGTGTATATCTGTCTGTGTAGGAGCGAGACACTGAAAGGCAGCGAGTTGATGAACTGCTGGAGATGAATATGAGCCTCGAGGCCAACCTGAGGCACAGCAGCAGCGGAGCCAGCGATCCAGCTCTGCTACACCAACGGTTCCTCCAATCGGAACTGGACTCTGACGAGGAGCTGAGCGAGCTGATTGGTCAGAGCACTTTCCTCTATACACCTTGTCATTTAAGACATTTTAATTAACTGATAAGAGAACATATGTTGAGGTAATACTGGCCCACAGGTTATCGATCAATATTAACTGAGTTAATCTCTTCCTATATCCATTTTCCTGCATTTCTCTTTCTAACTCTCTTTCCTGATTTATTTTTTCTTCTTTCTCCCTCAGTCTCAGATCAGAGGCCGCTGAGCGTGGAGGTTGGCGAGGCCTCGACTCTGATGCTGCTCGGAGCCGAGCAAGAGAACGCAGAGCTGAGGAGACGACTGGAGGAGCTGCAGGCCCAGCAGGAGGTCAGGGTTCAGGGGTTTCAGGGTTACGACTCTCAGAACAAATAAATAACAGTTTACACTTCACTGCACTTCAGAAGCACATCGCCAACTCAATAATACCAATTGTGATTAAAACTTCTCATGTTCATGTCTTGGTTGGAAGATGTTTTTAATAAAAAATACCTTTAGACACACCTTTACATGGCATCACTAAAGTCAGGCAGGAGGCACGTCACTATAGGGGTAAATGAAACGGGAAAAGCCGGAGTTGGAGGAGTTAAATACCCATTCCTCTCTCTGCAGGCGGACTCTCCAGATCCAAAGGATGAAATGGCTTGCTTGGAGACGGAGCACCAGGGCACACTCAGAGAGGTGAGCTGAGAGGAGAATAAAGTTAGCTTTAGACCTTAATTCAACAGATTTGACTCGTGCAGATAACATAGACTAAAGGGATGGGGAAATTAAAACTTATATAATCTTTACCACTAAACACTCATCAATCTTAATCCTAGTTGTCTGTCAATCAAGTGACATTTATTGCTAAAAAAGGTTAATCATTATTGCCTCTACACACATATATAATATATATATATATACAGTATATATAGATGATTAAATATTCAATTAATTCAGCTCTATATATGTCACATAGTATGATATCAAAAATATATCTTAGTGTTGTTGTTTGAACTACCAGTTATTACTGTACTTTTCATAACAATAATATGAATGCTGATTCAATATGACTCAAACACAAACACCTACAGAGGCTGTGTAGGCTGTTTGAAATGTCAAATAGATAGATCTCCAGATAAGTAGAAATCACCGGTAAGTTTTGACAGCTGCTCCAATGTACAAATGGTGTATGAATAATATACGTATTTATTTTTACAATGTGGTAAATATTTTCTCTAGATTAAACCAATATTTATGAAGGCTGATACCTGTCATACCTTATAGGAATAAGTTACAACGATACAATGGAGGACCAAAAGAAAAGACACAAGGACACTTAAGAAGCAACAAGCTTTAAAAACATCCCAATATCTCACTTTTATTATGTTTCTATTTTTTCTTTCAGTTTCAAAACATGAAAAATGAAAATGCCACTTTGAAGCAGCACCTTGAACTGCTGGTGACCAAACTCCAACAACTAGAAGATAAGAAGAAGAAGGAGGAGGAAGGAGTAAAGGAGCCAGACAAACAGAAGGTGGAGGAGGAGGAGGAGGAGGAGGAAGAGGAGAAGAGAGGAGTCCAGGGCTCTGAATCCTGCAGGGGAGAGGGGGAAGGAAGGGTGAGGATGACGGGGGTGAGGGAGAGAAGAGGAGAAGTCATTGGGAGTCAGAGGGAAGCAGGAGTTGGGGAAGAGATTGTACATGTTGAATCCATAGAACCATGCAATGAGGAGGTCGAGTCCAAAAGGAGGGGAGAGGCAGAGGGAGGTCAGAAAGACAAAGAGAAAAAGGAGAAAGAAAGACAAATAAAGAATGAACAAACCTCAGTAACAACAGACTCAGAGATCCAAAATCACCCCAAAAGTGAAGAAGATAATACAGAGACTACAGTTGCAGATCAGGCTGTTTGTGCCCTGTCTGCTCCTGATGTGGAGCTTCTGACACATCGGCTCCAGGAGGCCCAGGAGGAGGCCGAAAGGCAGGCGATGGTGGCCCAGGATCTGCGCTCCAAGCTGGGGGAGCAAAGCAGAAGGAGCTGGGAGGCAGAGCAGAGGCTGGTGGTCCTGGAGGCCGAGCTGCAGCGTCTGAAGAGAGCGGCCGAGAGCCTGGGAGACGCCCGCAGGCAGATAGAGGTACGCATGGATGAGTGGGAGGAGAGAATGTGCTAATAGAGATATTTAGATCATGGAGGTTTGCCTGGTTGGATGGATGAATTAAAGACACATTGTGTTCAATAATATTAACACAAAGGAAGAAAATATATCTTAACAGCTTTAGAAATAAGTTTGAACTGAATTATAATAATTTACAGAATAATTTCATTCAACGCTCTAATGTAAATGTAAATTGTGTCATTCTTTCTTCGAAAATAGAATTACCAAATTACATATCAGTAGTAGCCTATACTTGTACTTATTTAATGTTGTAGTAATCATGGAGACAAGAGGCAGAGCTGAGTTATCTAGTTGTGTTGTGATGTTAGTTGGTTATTCACTGAGGAATACCCTTGTTTTTATGCCATGCTAGTTATATCTCTCCACAGATGACTTTGTTGACCGTTGTCTTGTGCACCATTTTGTTTTAGACTGAAGTAACAACTACCGGATGGGTTGCATTGACAGGGTCAAACATTCATGATACTGTTCTGCCTTTTCCTCTATCTACAAAGTTTCACATTTCCATTAAAATATCTAATAATGTACCAGATATATGGCAACAGATTTTTGTTTTAGCAAATGTTAGCTTGCTAAAATGCTAAATTCAGGTAGTAACTTGCTACACTTAAAGCTTAACTTTTAAAACAGTGCCATGTCAGCATTGTCACTGTGAGCATAGTAACTGAAAACCACTGCTGTGTACAGCCTCAATGAGCTGCTGGCATATAGATATGTTATGGACCTACATATATTATTTTACTTACTTAAGATAAGTTAATCAAAATAAATGAATTCATTATACCAACGCCATTTATTTGTAATAGCACCAAGTTAATGGACCTTCAATTGCAAATCATGCATGAGTTGCTTTCAAATAATCTATGTGAGCCATAAGATCAAATCTTATATTAAAGTGTTTGTATGAAAAAGATGACAGTTCCCCAGCTCAGAGTTTTCCTGTTGTTCTCTCAGGTTCTTCAGGCGGATGGGCTTGTTATGGAGGAGGAACTGTGCCGCCTGCGGAGCCAAGTGGAGCTTCACAGCATGCAGACCACGGTCATCGCCACCCTGGAGGGGGAGCGGGCCGCGCTGGAGAGAGACAGGGACACACTGCGCAGCACCATGGACGCCCTGCGCACCGCCCACCGCAAGGTTGAAAAGAACACACAAACACACACACACAAACACACACAATGCAGCTGTGACACCAAACATTTTCATGACAACGACAGATGTCATTTTAACTTCAGGGAAGATGGATGAGAGGCATAGATTTAGACATTTACAAAGCAAATGAAAAGGAGCAGATATTTTGTGAACCATCTCAAACCCCATGTAACAGAAATGCATTCAATTGTTTAATAGCGGATGTCACTAATTTTGTAATCTCTTTAGATAACTACTTGACTATATTAAATACAATATATGTGATAAGGGCTTTGCTTGCATGTGTTTTGTCTTGCATTTATATCTGAAATCTAATCATATTATTGCATGGAGAAGCTGTTCAGCGGGGGGTGGATTTGACTGTGTGAACCGCGATATTCACGCATGGTCAAGAAACTCCTCCACAGTCAGAGGAGAGATCTCAGGTGTTGGTACAACTTATTTAGTGTATTTCCCTACATGAGGGTTCAAGGAAAAGCCAAACCAAAGAAGAACTTTTTCAGATACTTCATTGCCGGATAAAGAAGTCTGAGATTTTCTGAAAAAAAATGATGAAGAATAACGAGCTAAGTGTGCTATTTGCTGTAAAATTGCAAGACATCAGAGAAATTGCAAGCGAAGGAGAAGAGCAGTGCTAAGTCAGCATGAACAAAATGTCATAAAAGTATTCATGAATACCTCTCATTCAGAGTGAGTCGTACATAATCCTTCTTCTGATGCTGCAATATTCAACTGTGTTACCCGCCTCTTCATGCAGAGAAGATCCTGTGTTTGTTGTGGATGTTGTACCTTGACAACAGTAACTTAAATACACAAATAAACAAATACACTCAGTTCTGCAATATGCAGTTTTCAATTCAATGTAAATGTTAAAAATGTTTTGATATCCAGCTATACAACCGCATGGAATCAGATCATATAGATTTATAGTAAACACTTGATACTTCCTTATATTTTACTAAAACAACACTCCACTCTCTAAATGTTAAAACAGGAGGAACCACTTTGCCAGCATTTTTGTTAACGAGTAACATAACTTACATCAGCGCAGTCAGCCCCAGATTAAGTGTTCATTTCATCATAAAACAGCAGATTCTCCATTTATGTTTGAGGAAGACTTTATATTCTGACCACCAGGATGAGAAGCAAAGACTCAGAATTAATGGAGACTATAACAGTGCGTGGTAAATGAATCATGAAATGCACTCTGCTGCTTTCAGCTGGGGGGGTGAATAAAACCCAAACAGGAAATTACAACTCATCTACATTCTCATTCTCTTGTTGTTGTTGTTGTTGTTGTTGTTGTTGTTGTTGTGGTTTACCAAACTATTTTGTTTTGAAACGTACTCAACAATATGTATTGATTTTGGCACACTTTTTCTCAGTTTATGATGAAAGATGTTGCATAGGTTGATTTCATTTGCATAAATGAATATCCCTAAGAACTCATGTTTACATTCAGTGCCACAAATCAATACACATTGTTTCAAACCTTGAGCTCAATTATTATGTAGAATGCAGTTTTGTCAATAGAAAGCATTTTCAAACAGATTTTAGTAACATATTTAAATCTTGATTGTTAGTGTTTTGGCACATCTCTGCCACCTGTAGTCAGTGAAACAGGGTACAAGTATTGACTGGCAGGAATTAGTCTCACATTACCTGCATACTTAAGTCAAATTGTAAGGTACTTTTCTGTTTGAATACAATATTTTAAGTTAGGTTACTTAAGGAAAGAAGAAGAGTCCTAACTATACAACAGTGGAAAACATCTCCATGAATGCCAAAATGCTCCTCTGAACAATTTAGCCTACATATCTTTTGAATTTGGTATTTGGGTTGTATTGTCAACATAATTGTAAGGTTCTGTTTCATACTTATTTATTGCCTGTCTCATTGGTCTAATTTTTAGATGCATCACGTTTTGTTGGCCTTTAACTATATTTTTAAAGTTTGTGGCTATGCAGTGCTCTGAACGTCTTCTGCTGAGAGCAACTATTTATTTTATTTGTAGTCTTTTGTGACCCTTTCTGATTCATGTTTCTTCTTTGATATGTTACTGTTTGTTGGTGACTAAAGCAGTTACGATTTCAGCAGTTACAATTCAAATTATTGAATGTTTGTAAAGTAGTATTAATGATCTACTTTGTCTCTTTTGCCAGAGCGACCAGTTCGAGCTCACCACTCAGACTCTCCGGGCGGAGGTGGAACGTCAGGGTCGCAGTTTGGAGACTTCTCGTCGCCGCGAGGAGGAGCTGGAGGCAGAGCTGCGCGAGGCGACCCTGGAGGCCGAATCTCTGGCGCGGGCGCGAGACCAGGTGCTGCTGGAGGCGTCGAGGCTGGAGCAGGAGAAGGAGGTGTCTGAGGCGAAGCTGGACGGCCAACACAAAGAGGGGAGGCAGAGAGAGAGGGAGGCAGCGAGGCTGAGGCAGCAGCTGGAGAGCACCACCCTCACCCTGGAGCACAGCAACCAGAGAGCTCGGGCTCTGGAAGGCGAACACAGGTACACAAACACTCCTGTTCACACACTTAACCTTGATCTAAAACTGAGGTATGCAATTAACTTTACAATGCATCAGAGAGCTACCTGGCTGCACCATGCATTTATCTTTAATGTCAACTCTTTCTTTATTCAACCTGTGTCTGACCTATGCTGCTGCTGCGGCTTGTGTGTGTGTGTGTGTGTGTGTGTGTGTGTGTGTGTGTGTGTGTGTGTGTTCAGGCGTGTGTGTCAGCAGTTGTCTGATTCCAAGGAGCTCTGCACTCAGCTGCAGGACCTGGAGAAGGAGCTCAGCACTCGATTAAGCAGCATGGAGGAGAATAAACAGCAGCTGCAGGAGCAGTACGCAGATGCTCAGGCCAAGATGAGTTCAATGTCCCAGGTGTGTGTGTGTGTGTGTGTGTGTGTGTGTGTGTGTGTGTGTGTGTGGTAGTTCAGTCACTTAGTCACTGACTGGGGATGTATTGAATGGCAAACTCGCCCACACTCATCTTTTCACCTTATCTAATCATAACAGCAGAGATTCACTTTATAAACTGATATCTGTACTTAAACTTATTTTGATGATAGTTTATTCTATGATACAGATCACTGCTTTATTTCCCACAGCATCTAATCTCTGAACGCTGCTTCTTATCTCTGTCTTATCAGGACTTATCAAATGAGCAGGCAAGTTCCCAAAAACTGTCTGCTGAAGTCGAACGTCTGAGCCAGAAGCTACAAAAAGCCGAGGCCAAACTCAAGAAGACAAACGATTCTTTCAACAACTCACAGGAGAAAATAGAGTCGCTCTCCCAGTGCCTTAAGAAAAGTGAATCCCTTCTCCAGTTGGAAAAGAGAAGAGGAAGTGCGGAAGTGGAAGCTACGTCCAATTCAAATTCAGACTCTTCTAGCCAAATGCACAATTGTCAGACTCACACCCAGGAGACCTCACATCTGGATCAATCCCCAGCAGCTGGCAAAGGTCGTGACCTTTCCACGACCCGGGAATTCGCCACAGGAGAGACAGAGAGGCAGCTGAGTGAGAGGCTGATAGAGCTGGAGAGAGAGGTGTGTATCTGCGTTGGAATATAGTGCCGTGAATGTGTGTAGCAGCCTTTGAATCTCATTTGCAGGGTGTCTGTGTGATGGAGATGATCTATGTTATGTTGAAATTCTTGCTCTAGGGGTGCTTGACGACTATCAACTCACAGTGGGCCTCCACTTCCACGAGTGCAGCACTTTATTTCCAGGACTACCGCTTTATCTCTGCTCATCAGTTTTTATAATGTCACCTCGGCTACTGTTAATCTTCCTTATCTCGTCTGCTGCTCTCTTGCTCTAAAGCTCTCACCTTCTCTCTCTCTCTCTCTCTCTCTCTCTCTCTCTCTCTCTCTCTCTCGCAAACACACATACACAGACACACACACAGAAACTCTTACATCAAGCACAAGGGGCAGCTCCAGCGTTGGCAAGGTCGAGAATGACTTTCAATACATTGCTCAGCAGGTGACCTTAAGTTTTAGATTAGAAAAGGATAATGTAAAAACTGTAACAACAGAAATGTTAAAATACTCTCTTAGAAAAGTTAGAAAAAGTCCAGAGGGTTTATCAGGAAAAATTCACTTTGAGTATTAAAAGTAACATTTAATCTTGTTAGTGATGTTAGATGATTTAATACTGATGCATTAACGTAGAAGTCATGGTGTGGCTGCTCAAGGTGGAACTGGTTTACACTACGCAATATACAGCTGGGCAGATTAAATATAAATCTGAGGTGTCACAAGATGATCAATGAGAGAAGAAACGAAAAATAAGAAGTCTCCTAAACTCAGTCGTTTAAATTATTTTTTGATTTTTCTCTTCTTTTCTTTTCTTTTTTGAGAAATGGCTCAAAACATTAAATATTTAGGGGATATATTTGAGTCTCAAACTGCTAACTTCTCATTTGAAATGTGACAACATACAACCATTTTTGTGATTGTTCAAAAGCCAAACATGCTGAGAGCCATTGGATTAATGTTCAACAAAGTAATTTATTTAAAAGGACTTTGTATGATTTTAAATGTAGTATCTTAAACTGAATCATGACTACAAACTCTAGCTTCCAAACAGCATTAGAGGAGTCAAAGTAGAAAGTGCCTCAAAAAAACACTGAAGCACAGTACTGGAGTATATGTACATAATAACTTTCCTCTACTGACATTGGCAAGGGAAAACAGTGAAGAGAAAAGAAGGAAATCTAAAAAAGACCGTGAAAAAAGTTACAATCCCTGGTGTAGCAGAACGACTCAGTCAGGTGCCGGTAGGAAATGTGAAGAATCCAAAATGAACAAAATAAGAATTGCTGCACACAAAGAATTGAGCTCCAGACCCTCCAGATGACTCACACATGAAGTGTGTGCGTTGTTGCTGTGCCAGAACTTGGATAAATGTTCAAATATATTCACATTGTTTAGTGGGTGTAGAGCCAAGATTTTTTGAGCGGTAAATTCGTCATTTTGGACAAAAACACCAGATTTGATGCCCTCAGAAAAATGTTGCTACATTGTCTTTTTTTATCTTTCCAACACAACGCCAGATTAATGCAGTCCTTTCTTTATGAGAGCAGATTTCACTGTTAAGAGTCACAAATAAGTTTTAAGATTTTATAATTGGATTATAAACGCTTGTGCAAAGATTACACCCACCGAAATCTTGCACTAGGTGTAAACAACAGATGTGAGCTTCTAGTGTACATGTTATGCGTTATATATTTCAGCAAACTGTTAGACACTGGATGAATTTCATCTCTGTGTTTATAGATTCACACTAATGCACATAAAGCTGCTGTACCTGACTGAAGTGCTTTAAAAGGTCAGCTGCAGATGAGGTGGTAGTTCAAATGACATGGATATTTCCAGGCGTGTCTGATGCAGCTGCCTCTGTACAGGGACGCTCTCTCAATATTCAATGTCTCTCCCTCAGAGAGCTGTGGCGGTTGCAGGACGGGAGGCTTCGCTGTCGCGGTTGTCTGAATCCCAGGAGACGGGTGAGCACCTGAGGGAGCAGCTGGAGGCGCTGCGGCGGCACGGCCTCAGCCTGCAGGACTCCTGCACCAGTCTGCAGACACTCAACACCCAGCTACAGGTGACCAAACACAGAGGAAGAGCATAGCATGAGATACAACTTCATTGATCCATTGCAGGGAAAGTCACAATGACTATGGCTGAAACCATTGTTCAACTTGGAAACAATTGACTCCACATTGTTTTAAATGTGGTCCTTCTAAATTAAAGCAAATGGATGCGGTTTAATCGTTATACCCTTGCAATGTGTAAGAAAATACTGTAGTTTTTATGATTGATAACCTCTGGACTACCAGACTACTTTAATGTAGGGAGATTACATATTAGTTATCTATTTTTAAAGGTTTGTCAGGCTTGAGACTAATTAATGATTCAGTTTTCCATGCTATTTGGACAAGACATTGCGTCTTCACATTCTGAACTTGGGTAGATCATCAACCGATGCATCAAGTGCCACCATTAAGTTAACATTATACAGTTTCAAGTACTTTATGTTTATGAATAATATGCTTGATAACTACTAAAATTGCTATTATCCTTAGCTGTACTTGGGGTTTAATAAGCAAATATACTGTATGCATGCCAACACGCTAAACTACAATGTTAAACGTTATAACATTATAACTGCTAAATATGTTAGCATTGTTCTTATATGCTGTGTTTGCCTCACAGAGTTACTTGTGTGTGGACTTCAGACTTCAGTGGAATTCTCCACAGTGTACTTGGAATGTTTATATTTCTTCTTCATTATGTTGTAACTTTTTATAGCAGTATGTGAAAGTTCTACGTAGTGCTAGCATACTGCATGTGGGACTATGAGGAAACTTTAAATGGGTTGTTGTTTTTCTGCTGATGTTGCTGTTTATAACACACAGGTGGAGCATGCATCCCTGAGCTCCCAGCATGCAGCGGTGCTGGCGCGCTGCAGTGAGAGCGAGGCGCGGTGTGCGGCTCTAGAGGCCGAGTCCAAGGTATGGGCGCGGGAGCGAGAGGATTCAGTGGCCAGGATGGAGGCTCTGCGGCGGGACCATGAGAGGATGACGGCTCTGCAGCAGCGGCAGGAGGTGGAGCTGGAGGATCTGCTGGAGAAACAGTCTCAGCTGAGGAGCAACACCCGCAGCCTGGAGGCCCAGCACAGGGAGCTGGAGGCCAGGTACACACACACACACTGCATTAAACAAGACCCTTTTATAGACTGCAAACACATCAAATCCTGACTGCTGAGTATTTTTCTGACCTTGAAATATACACACTCTCTCTCTCTACAGTTAAAGCCATAATTGTTGTTTTTGTTGGGCTGAATGTTATTTTTGCAATATCAAGGTACAAGGAGCTCCTGGATGGTAAAACCAAGCTGGAGGAGAGAGAGCAGGAGATTAAGATGGAGAGAGAGGAGATGGAAGCAGAGGCTCAGAGGAGGCTGGAGAGGGAGCGAGAGCTGGCGAGGCTGAAAGAAGACAGCGAGAGGTAGCAGATACACTCACCAATTAGCTTCATCAGAGAGATCTGATCATCCTTTCACGCCTCTCCCTCTACTGCATGATTGTTGCCTTACCTATAGGCAAGCAGCAGCATTATTGTCCCTAAATTAGGCACAGGGACCGACACAAGAATTGGTTTGGATGCAAATGTGCACAGCATGCATATTTTATTCCTGATTTAAAACCTTTTTGGCTCAAAACAGAAACACAGACTTATAAAGCAAACCCACAAATACGATGAAGAGCTCAGGCTCACTTGTAGGATGGTGGTGTAGGTAGTTTGGATATTTTACAACATCCACAAGCAGAAAATATAATGCTTTTGAACTCAAATAATTTATTCATCTTAGATGTTGAGTTATAGTCTCAGCCCTGATTTTTTTTTCCTTTTGATCACACTGATGTGTATTCAAGCCACTGATTGAGGCTTAAAATACTTAGAAGTGCATCTGATTACATTTTATCTTGGAGGTTAGTGGGTATATAATGATGATGATCATCATCATACTGATACTTATGTACCCTAATTACTTAGTCAACCAGGATTTCATCGTCATATTTATGTGAATGATTACTCTTGACTGTCTCAAATCATGGGTTGTCAAGCTGGAAACAGGATCTCCTCCTCCTGGTTGTCAGATGACAGTTTGTACAAGACAAAAAATAAGCATGTCCATGCAACTTCTTTTACATGATGAGCAATGTAATGTTCTAACTGAATCAGCGAAATTACATATACATCAATTTGTCAATCGCAAAAAATGAACAACAGATTTGATCAATAGATAATCTTAAAATATCCCGGTTTAAGAAAAACTTGCAGAAATACAGATAAAACGTCCCAAACTAATATGTTCATTAGTTTTTCCTCTGTTATTATAGTAACCTTAATATCTTTCGCGGGTTCATTTTTAACTAACATAAAATGTTTTATTCCAAAACACTTTGAATCCACATTGGGAAGATAAAATGCTTGAGGTTTACTACTGACTATTACCATATTACAATTTCCCCCACAGTGACCATTCAGAGTTTCATCTCATCTAATTGCTGTTCTCGTTACAAAATGAAACAAAGAAATATTTTCTAAGCAATGGTCTAAAACCTCTGAGTGACCCCGTAATGTGTTCTTTAGCTAGCTTTAATGAGCTGATGTCAGTTTGATCTGTTGTTGTTGTGTAGCTTTGTGAGGACTCCTCATGTTATGTTACTTATAATATAATAATGAGCTTCAGTTAAAGAGCAAACAAATCATACACAACACTTTTCAAGAGTCAGGACACATGATAGTGCCAGCATTGAGTAAATGTTGTGTCTGTGTGTGTGTGTGTGTGTGTGTGTGTGTGTGTGTGTGTGTGTGTGTGTGTCTGTTTCTGTGTTTGTGTGTGTGTCTGTGTTTGAGAGAGAGAGTGTGTGTGTGTGTTTGTGTGTGTGTGTGTGTGTGTGTGTGTGTGTGTGTGTGTGTGTGTGTGTGTGTGTGTGTGTGTGTGTGTGTGTGTGTGTGTGTGTGTGTGTGTGTGTGTGTTTCAGGCTGCAGGCCCAGCTGAAGGAGGGGTTGGCGTCCCAGGCGGAGCTGCTGGCTCAGGGCTCGGAGCTGAGGGGGGAGCTGAGCGCCTCCCAGCTGGAGCGGACGCGGCTGGAGGGGGAACTCAGCGGCCTGAGAGGATCCAACCAGAGCCTGGACCTCAGCAATGCCCGCCTCACCAGTCAGTACCAGGTATTAACCACACACACACACACACACACACACACACACACACACACACACACACACACACACACACACACACACACACACACACACACAGAAATGCACCCACACAGCTGCAGTTTTTCTGTATTCACGCCGCATTTATTGCGTCACAGCAGAGGCATTCAGGTACCCTCTTAAACATAAATGTGGAGAGGGAGGAACTGTGAGAAGCTGCCATAAAGCACATTTCAGCTTTATATTTCAGAAAATTAATACCAAGTAGCTTTATTTGCCCTCAAAAGATCTTAATCTTTCCATGTATTGCTGTCAAACATGCGCTGAATATTGAAAAAGTTCTTTAAGCAGGGAAGTGTTGTTTGAGGGACAAAACAGGTGGAAATTGACTTCCTTGTAAAGAGTTTAAGAAGTCAACCAGCAGCTGTCACATCATGCTGCTTCATCCAACTGAATCACAAGCTGGCAAAGGACTTTTGGCCCGTTGATATAAAGTATAAGAAGCAGAAATACAAAATCCCTGCAGTAAGAACAGCAGGAGGTTTCTGGATCATTACCATCAAGTTATTACAAATAGTTGAATGTTGGGTAAATATATATATGAATATCTTAATTATGTATATTTGAAAAAGATTAACCTTGAGCCAGCTTAGCTTTGTTTGGCATAGAGGCTGTAAACAATGGTAATAAAATGCTCCTACCAGCACTTCTAAACCTTTTAAATGACCACATTGTATCTCAATTTGGTTTCACAGCAGGTTATCTGCGATAATGCTTTTTGGTTCTGAGCAGTTACCAGGCAACCATCTCAAGGAATTTGCAACTGGCAAATAAATAAAAAACTTAACCGTACATAAACAAAAGGTTTTCAGTTTTACACATAGAAAACAAAGGTAATACAGTTTGTTATTCATTGAGCTTTAAAGGTGCTTGTAGGTGGGCTCTGATTTCATTCTTTATGCTAAGCTAATTGCTAATCACAAGCTTGCAGGAGCTTGATTTGTTCCATGCCTCTGAGAGAAGCCCCCTCCATCCCCTGATAGCAGAGAGAGTGAAGGGGAAGAGGGTTCGGTCTAGTCTGTCTGACTCATCAGTGTTTTACGTCACTGAAGTACGCTGACCCTGGCTCTGAAATACCAGTAGCCCTCTGTATCGGAAAATCCATCCATCCATATTTGTGGAATTGCAGAAAGATTTGTAATTGAGAGTTTTTCTTCTTGCTTCCCACACTGTGAAACTATTCCTTTAAATTACTAACCAGAAGCAAATTAATGCAAGAACATTTTAAAAATGCAGAATAAGCATTCCTTGTTGAGTCTGATGAGCCAAATCGTCTCATCAATTTTAAACCTGCCCAGGGACCACAGATGTAAATTAGCAAGCAGCTAAATTAAAAGTATCTCTTCTCCTTATGTGAGATTAATGTTGTTGTATATGGTCCCTGACTAAAAAAGTAAATCACCAATTACATCATTTCTAGGTTCATTTTGTATACATTTTCCCCCCAAATTACTTCTTTATCCAAACTGTCCCTTAATTCAAATGTACCAGCGTTCCAGTGTGCCTCAGATAATGCATATTAAATATTCAGCACCCCACAATGTTATACTGTAGGTATTAGGTTTAATCCTGGTAATCAGACACCCAGGCTTCTCATTATGCTGTTTTGTGAAGTGAAGAAATGAAAACGTTTTGCTTTGATCAAAAAGTTTGGAGCCTGTTCGGTCCCACAGTTTCAGCAACTCTGCTAACTCATTTCACTGAAGTACATCTTAATGAATTGCGGCTAAGTAGGCTAAATAATTGGAACAAATTCCCAAATAGTAAATCAAGAGAGATGTCCATGTACAGGTGTGGCCATACCTCCTAAGTTTTCTAAGCTTAGACATTTACTCAGATGTAGAAAAACATGCCCTCTTTCTACTTTTCTCACTGCTTAGTGATTTTATACACTAGATGCTGTGGATCAGTGTGTTAGCCTTGGATGTTAGCTCTGCCTTAAACACCATCTTTAAAAAACTCTCACTGCTCTGGTTTTGTTCACACAGCTTGTAGAGCAGCTGAATTCATTATTTGGTCATTTATAAGAAGGCACTTTCTGTGTATGTGCTTTTCAGTCGCTCCGGTGAGCTCTGACACCTTGCTTCACACTTCTGTCAGGTTTTATTATTCAGTTTTTATTTTTAGACCAATGTTCTAGCAGTTCAGTCATCAACTATTGAGTATCTTTACCTTTTTCAGTTATATTGATGATGAATGTCTTTCAACTTTAAATGATATTTATACAGATACATAGTGTTTTGTCTGTCTTTAACATCTGTTGCTCTACTTGAATGGTTAGTGTAAAAATGGGCTGTAGTATTGGTATATTATGAGTCAGTTGATATAGAGTACAAGTGGAAAACTGCACTTTAAAATATAACCATCATTCTTGTTTTATTAATGCCAGTTTAGTTCAATATTTAATTTGTTAAAGAAAAAAGGATGGTTTTTGTTTTATTCAACAAGCTATTTATTTATTTGTGTGGCAGTCAAATCAAAACTGACCTCATATCTGTTTATTTATCACAAGTAATAGCTTCAGGGAATATTCCACAAAGTCATTGAATGTTTTCCTTATTTTGTATTAACATGTAAGTATGTTCTGTGTGTAGCTCTTGACCCAGTTAAAGGGGAACATGGAGGAGGAGAACCGACAGTTAGCGGAGCAGAACCAGGGTCTGCTGAAGGAGAACCGATCCTTAATGGAGCAGAGCCTGGAGCGCCGGGACCAGCACTACTCACAGCAGACGGAGTACCAGTCAGTACACACACACACACCCACACCCACACACACACGCACACGCGCACACGCACACACACACACACACACACACACACACACACACACACACACACACACACACACACACACACACACACACACACACACACGCACACACACATGCACAATAGTCCAGATTAAGTCTGTCTAGCTTGTCTTTAACTTTGTTTATCGGATTTTTTTGCAAATGAATTACATTACGTTTCGTGTTACTTTGGGGAACGGTAAGAAAAATACTCAAAATAATAAAATACGCCGTATTATTAGCACTATATACATAATAGTAATATTTATTTGCATTTACTTTATTGTCAATTAACTGAAGCATACAGTATTGAACAGGGAATCAGATATGTGTGTCAACAATATTGTGGAAAACAACAGTTATTATTTATTTCCAAGACATAAAAGCACTTGTGAAAAGATTGAGACTGAGACAACAATTTCACAGTCTAACAGCACCCAGCAGGAGGCCTTTTGAAATGACTGTTAAAAGATTAATCCAAGATTTAAACTGGTTTCACCCTCTGAATTTAATAAGACATATTTCTCGAAAATGTCATCTGTTTGTAGCTTTTTACTTTTATTCTGGAAGAGATATTTTTTTCGTAAAGGGTTATTTCTCCCCCTTTAATGACTGATAAAGATGTCACTGTTAATGAACACACATTTCATTCAGCACCCCACCACCAGGATTATCGACTGGTGGCTCTCCGATACAATTGAATGATAAACAGCCATGTTCACATTTCATATTCCAGATCGGCACAGTTATTATAATAAACAAAGGAATAAATCACACAAATTAAAATCAATCCACATTGCAAACTGGGATTAACAGGATAATCAAGAATCCAAGATGTAAAGTTGGATTTTGGTTTGATTAATATATGTAAATTGTTGCAGGATATCAATTCAGTGAGTGGAACAAACAGATGTTGCAGATTTCATACAGATAACGTACAAAAATATAGTTTTTTCTGATTTTTAAGCTTGTTAAGAATAATTTTAGGGTCAACTTTAAGTAGCTGAAGGTCAAAGTCACTCTGGGTACTTAATATAAATCATAAATAGTGCTATGGGGGAATGTTTCATGGAGTGGATTTACATTTTATTTAATCTTATTGATATAGGAGGACAGACAATACATGGGCAAGAGCTCACAATGTCTGGACACATATAACTGCATACTGTTCTGATCCACATTAATGGCAGTAATGCACCTAGCAAAGTCAAACTAGTAAAACACATAACAATCTACCATCGAAAAGCAAGGAGACACTGAAAAGCTAGTAAACATGGATTTAAACTATGCAAGGTCAAAATATATAACTGTTAGGTTCAAGGTCCAAGGTTCTTTATTTGTCATACGAACATAGCTACAGAGTAGTTATGTCGATGAAAATCTTAGGTCACAGGCTTCTCCAACAGTGCAACACAATAATACAGAAAAACAGAAAAATATAGTGCAAGTAAATATTAAAAAGTAAATACAAAGAGAAAAACTGTTTAAAAAAAGTGAAATAGTGAAATAAGAGTCTATATGCAAGCTATTGGAATGATATATTAGATAAGATAAATAATTACTAAGCAGCAGATGAATGTTATGGATGTTATTACAACAGTTCAGGTGTTTGACAGTCTTATTGCCTGTGGGATGAAACTGTCTCTGAATCTGGTGGTTTTTGTCCGCCAGATTCATGGAATCAAATATTAATTTGTCTTTGAATGTTTTACGAGTAATGAGTTGTACTACAACTTAATTGTTAGGTCTTAAAAAGTGTTTGGGTGAGAAGCAACACATGTAAACTTGTTGTTCACATAAAAACTGACTACCTTTACCAAGATGGGGTACTGGTGATCCAACATCAAAGGCTTACTGTGTAGCCTACTGTGTCTAATTTTTTATCTGCAGAGATTTTTTATCTCTTTCAATTTACATCTTAACACCTGAACATTGGGCAAACTGAGGGAGGAGTTCAAACTGCTCTAATCAATATTTTCAAATAGATCCAATAACTACAGGTGTCTTTGAAAAAGGGTTGTTAGTAGTCATCACCCAACTCTTCAGCTCCCTCTGCTCTAAAATGTTTTTTGAATTAGATATGTTTAGCTCGAAGCACACGATGAGTAAGGGGTTTCAAATATTAAGCACTGTGTTAGAAGGAGACAGGATTTGCTGTTCACTGTAGGAAAGATCTTCAAGGGAACAATCCTAAACTCCACACGCTCCGACCTCTAGGCGCGTTCATGCTAAATGTGCGAGGGCTCAGGGCTGTCCAGATGTCAAATGTTCAAGTGCATGAGGGCTCTGATTCATGCTTTTCAACACAAACATCGGACCTTTTGTGAGTCCCCATGTCTGCAGATTTGAGGGACTTGCCTATAGTTCACAGCCATGACGACTCTTTGTGTTGGGCTTTTCCTGCCCCAAACAAAATGTACCAAAATAAGCATGGATGGCGTAGGGAAGAAATCCGCTAGGACTGGGACATTAATATTTAACATTTACAATATTACTAAAAATAAAGAAAAATGAGATCAAATTGTGAAAAGTTGTAGCCACAGTCAAATGCTGCTTAAGGGACACTTTAAGGTTTATTGAACCAAATTATGCTATATTAATATATGCCCTACTTTTAATTATTCATTCATTATGCATTTAATAGAATATGCATTTCCTAAGATAATGTAAAAGATTTTTGGAAACCACACAGGACAACAGACCTGTTATTGCTTATAGTTTGTAAATTCAGAACTTTGTAAAAGACAAAGTGTTGCTCACCCTGTAAGGTAAAAGCCTGAATGATGTGAAAATCTGGCATTCGAGAGCACCTTGAGATGAATAGATGCAAAAAGAAAATCCTAGAGAGTACTTGTCAAATACATACCAGAGGTATGTTTTTATGGCGATGCATTTTTCCTTGTAATGTTTGATGTCATGATGGTGAGTCCCTTTTATCCTGTTTGGATAACCAGACTTTATCCAGTGTCGCTCTCTCCAGTCCCACTGTTCATTATTAATTAAAAAAATATTCGAACTTGTTAAAAAAGAGTGGTGTTTTGTGGGAATACATTTGTAATTGTTCTCAAGTAAAATAAAAATAAATAAAAATCTGTCAGGCTCTTGAAACCATTTCTGAGTACCCAAAGGTTTTATGCTTGTTCTAAAAGCTTTAACAGAAAATATCAAAAGATTCACTGAGCAGCATTTATTTTCTGAATGAATAGATTAGAGTTTTATCACCCCAGTGTCTGAAGTTCAAAACCAAATGTATACTGTGCTTTTATAAACCGCAGTGTTTATTCCTGCAGTTCTGGTTATTTGAGCACAAACTGCAGGTCTCTGTTCAGAGCCAAGTGCGCTGCGGTGTGGTTCATTAGGACTGAGAATGTAATCCAAACTAACACCAGGACACAAATCCAAACAGGCTGGATGTTATTGTTTTTTAACCTGCAGTTTGCCTAGCTTAGAAAAAACAGGAAATAAAGAATGAGGTGAAGGCAAACTGAGTCTGACTGAGGCTTATTTTCAGCTTTTTATTTGTGTCCCTTAGTGGAATGAGAAGCTTAAAGACAAGTTCATCATGAAAAGATAAAATAACAAACAGTATGACACAACAGTCCAATGACTCTGCTGATTTAAAGACTCACAAAGTGAAGTGTCTGGCAAATATATATTTAAGACCTTGGGAAGTGCAAAAGACAGTTTAGATGTTTGATTTACGAAGTCACTTTGTTGTGAGTGACGCAGAGCAAATGAGGCAGTGACTTTGTCCTTCCAAGTTTAATGTTGCAGGAAATGTTCTGAATTCAGTGAGCAAACATGTGAGGAGGCCTCATAAACTTTCATGAAATAAATCGAATAAGCCTTCGAAAGAGCTTCATCAAACTTTTAAAACGTATTTAATAAATGAGATCCTCATCTGCTGCTCGATTTTTGAAGAGGTTATCCAGAACAGATGTTAGGAGAAAAAATAAAAAGCGCTAATGGCCAACTTATTCAATAAAAAAACATCCAATAAACTAGACTTACCTATCAGAAAACGAAATAAGGAGTCTAAAAATGTAATACTTACCCGGTATAATGTTTACCATGTTCACCATCTTAGTTTAGCGTGTGCTAACAAATGCTAATTGATATCTGATACCTGATATCATAGAAACACACCTGTGAGTTTGCATTGCAGATATATGGTAAAAAGAAATAAAAGAAGGATATCCAAATGTTTTTGCAATTTTTTTGTGTGCAATCTGCATTAATGTTAACGGAAACTCATCCAAACAGTAAACATTACATGTAAGTGCAGTAGTGTTATGAATTAGATATCTTCCTCAAAACCACAAATGAAAATCTCATCGTTTCATTACAGGAAAAGTCTGGCTAAAAACAATCAAAACGATTTTCTGTGTTTAGTTAAAACATACATAAGTTAATACAGTATCATAAAATGCCATGTGTGATACTTAAACATGTGAATGGGTAATATACAAAAGATGTGTCTTCTGTTTTATGGCAAGGCATGGCACCGGAAATCATCTTTATGGTGCAGACCCTGCTTTCTTATTGTCCACAACAGTATTTTTTGTTCAGTATCATTTCAGTATTTTTCCAATAGTATAATATTTCAGTCTTGACCACAGCGGTGTACTCGCTGAACAACGGACCAAATGTCATCCCTAGATTCATGCCGCTAGCATGGCTAAAAATGTACCCGAGCCTTTGTACTGACCGTTGCTCACCTTGAATAACCTTCCTGATCTTTTCCGCTCACTGCTGTGCGTCAGTAACCAGCGGTCAGCTTATACTGTCAGACTTTTGTTGAGTCTTTTTTTTTCCAAGCCATCTTTTCTGTGGCATGCTATTTCTCATCAAAGTCCTGCTTTGTTTGTCCTCACACCACAGCTCAATCTCTGAGCCCTCTGCTGAACAGCCACACATTTTCAACATCTTGACATTGCTTCTTTTATTTTTCTTTGGATTCATTTGATTTACATGTTTTTATTGTTTTATATAATAGTATCTTACATTTATATAGTTTTATTTGGCCTCACTATTCGGCTTTTCTGTTGTTATTTAGCCGTGTATCCTGCTGTTGCACTTTGTACACTGTTTTTAAAGGTGTCATACAAATTGGATTATTTTTATTATTATTATTACCTTCCACACACAGTCTCTCTTGTGATTTGTTGGTTTAAAGAGAATCTAGTAAAAAAAACAACACAGCAGGCTTAATTTCTCTGTAGTGAGTTTACAGGAACTTGGTGATTCATATGCCATCAGCCTCGCAATAATCAACGGGTAACGAATGCATGAACTGAATCCAGCAGGCCTTCCTACTCAGCTGCTTTGTTCTGATGCTTTGTGTGTTTTCCTTCAGGGAGAAGCTGAGCGAGCTCCGTCGGGAGAAGCAGAAATTGGTGGAGAAGATTATGGATCAGTATAGGGTCCTCGAGCCGAGCATGCAACCTCCATCCAGCAAAGCCAAGTACTGTATAGAAATATATACCTTTACACCGTTTACTGTAGCTTACTATTTCTGTGCATCTCAGTACATTAAAAGATAGATGCTTTATTGATCTAGAGGGAAATTAAGGCTTCCAGTTTCTCATACACAACAAAACAAAGATACACAGAGGACTAAAAACAGCAATACAGAATAAAATATAGCATTGATAGTACAGTATGTGCTAATAATGGTAGTATTGCAAATGTATGTTGCTTAAAAAGTAATAAAACATTCAAGCTTACCTTATAGTCTGAATATAATAAAAACTGTATTTTTTGTGCACAAGTTATGTTCAATTGGGGCCACAAACTGTGTTGGTTGTTAGCCTGCATTTGCACTTCATACTTGGAATCTGCAATGTAAGATGTTGAGGTTTCAGAGTTGTTACAATGTAAGTTTATATAATCCATATGATCGAAAGCTGTTTTTACATGTTATTATTCAATAAGGTAAAATAACCTGGCATAAAGAGACATTCTCCTAGCTGATTTTCTAGGAGAATGTCTCTTTATACAGTTGCAAGAAAAAGTATGTGAACCCTTTGGAACTACCTGGATTTCTGCATAAATTGGTCATAAAATGTGTTCTGATCTTCATCTAAGTCACAACAATAGACAAACACAGTCTGCTTAAGCTAAAACCACACAAACAATTATATGTTTTTATGTTTTTATTGAACACACCATGTAAACATTCACAGTGCAGGGTGGAATGTGAACCCTTGGATTTAATAACTGGTTGACCCTCCTTTGGCAGCACTAACCTCAACCAAACGTTTCCTATAGTTGCATATCAGACCTGCACAACGGTCAGGAGGAATTTTGGACCATTCCTCTTTACAAAACTGTTTCAGTTCAGCAATATTCTTGGGATGTCTGGTGTGAATCGCTCTCTTGAGGTCATGCCACAGCATCTCAATTGGGTTGAGGTCAGGACTTTGACTGGGCCACTCCAGAAGGCGTATTTTCTTCTGTTGAAGCCATTCTGTTGTTGATTTACTTCTGTGCTTTGGGTCGTTGTCCTGTTGCATCACCCATCTTCTGTTGAGCTTCAATTGGTGGACAGATGGCCTTAAGTTCTCCAGCAAGATGTCTTGATAAACTTGAGAATTAATTTTTCCGTCGATGATGGCAATCTGTCCAGGCCCTGAGGCAGCAAAGCAGCCCCAAACCATGATGCTCCCTCCACCATACTTCACAGTTGGGATGAGGTTTTGATGTTGGTGTGCTGTGCCTTTTTTTCTCCACACATAGCGTTGTGTGTTCCTTCCAAACAACTCAACTTTGGTTTCATCTGTCCACAGAATATTTTGCCAGTAGTGCTGTGGAACATCCAGGTGCTCTTTTGCAAACTTCAAA
>NW_011357369.1:3870851-3883486 GCF_000735185.1 Notothenia coriiceps
AGATAGTACATTATCGTTTTGACCGAGTTTCGGTGTGGGTTTTTGGCTAAAGCCGGCAGCTACTCGCCAGGACAGGCGGGATGGTCTAACCACACAGGGGCGTGGGCAACACAGAAAAGCGGCACGGCTGTGGAAGGCGACGGTCGTTTTTATTTAGTGAGACCAGCTGATTTTGTGGTCTAAAAACCACACCTAAGGAATTTATTAATTTACATTTACTCTTTCTATGTTTATGTTGTCTAGTGTTAATTGCACCTGAAGATTTGTTTTATGTTTTCCAAATAGAATAATCTTTGTTTTGCTTATATTTAATGATAAATTGTTCTTATCAAACCAATGTTTTACTTTAATCATTCCTGCTGTTATTACCTCCATTAGCTGTTTCAAATTGTCACCAGAACAAAAAATATTAGTATCATCTGCAAATAAAATAATTATCAATATATTTGATACTCTGCAAATATCGTTGATGTATATGATGAACAGCTTTGGACCCAACACAGACCCCTGAGGTACTCCACAAGTTATGTTCATGTATTCTGATTTATGTTCACCTATTTCAACAAATTGTTGTCTGTTGCTTAAATAATCTCTCCCAGTCTAATCCCTCCCCTATGATGCCATACCTTTCCAGTTTTGTCAGTAAAATGTTGTGATCTATGGTGTCAAATGCTTTTTGTAGGTCTATAAATATTCCCACTGCTTGTTTTGTATTCTCCATGCAGTTTGCTATTTCCTCACTTAATTCCATTAGTGCCATAATGGAATATGTTTGTGCTGTCTCGCTCTTCAACATTCATAACTATATCCTGTAACCGTTAACTTTGCTTCCCAACTTTGCACAAAATCATTAAGTACCATATGCAAATTGTAAAAAAAAACGCCTTGATTTGCAAGTAGGCCTATACCACAAAAATGTCTTGATGAGCCTTGATTAGATCAGAGGCCTTAGTATCACATGAAAGGAGACGTCTCTTTTGCTAATGTGTGACTATCACCTGTCTAATAAACATTAAAAAGATCAACTTGTTGAGGTAGGGAGGGGTTGAAGCCTTTACAGTCTTGGTTGAAACTCATAAAGAGGAAAACCACGCCCGGCCGTTGCTGATCAATGACACTGTCATTATGACAGTAACCGCTCTTTCCCACCTTTTGAATTTAAACTGAGCTATTCTAAAATGTGTAATGAGGATATTTTTGCCCTGTGACTATAAAAAGGTTGGCGGACAGCACTGGACACTCTCCCAAGGCAACTTATGATTATGAGATCTGTTTTACCATTTTGCTTAAAAAAAGAATGAAGAATGTTGACTATTTCAGTCAACATTCTATCCACATAACTGAATGTTTACAACATGTATTATTTAGGAATGTTAGTTCTGTTTAGTAAATTAAATAAATAATGTTACTAAAAATGCCAGTGTCAATAACAAAGAGTTGTCACTTAAATAGTAACATGAAGGAGGTTGCCCAGAAATGTCCAGGATAAGCTACTGCAATCCAGTTGACAACCAGATCAGCAGAGGAAAACACATAGGAAGGTTTCAGGCATTGGGAGCATGAATACATGGCTTTCACTGCACCATCTACTGGTGAACAGAAGTACCTCACATGTTGGCCTTTCAGCACTGGTAATTTTCCACCTCATCACAGGGACAAACTTCCACTAGATGTTTCTGGATATTTCTAGTCATATCACGTACACCTTGCAGCCCCAAAGCTGTAGGCCAACTATTGAATCGCTAGTATATAGCTTGGTTGCAAATTAGAGCCATGATACACACAATAGAGGCTAGTAAATACAGGTCTCCAAAATACCAAATCATATTTGAAAAACAAAATACAGCCAGCCAGCACCAGTAGCTTTAACAGCAACTGCCAAATCTAGCAAAAAACAACAACAAACGTGATTGAACATAGGCCATCCAAGTTAGAGAAGATGAGTTAGCTGTTTTCTATTGTTTGTCGATCAAATGGCGTATCATTGCAGTAAAGGGGAATAAGATCCGGCGACTCTAGCACATTCTAGTTTGATCCGGTTTGGTCGGACCGCATTACACACAAGTAAAAACTCATCCGCACAGCAGCTCCTGTGACGTCAGCTATTGGATGTCGTGGTGCAAGGCTGAACATTTCCCTTTTTAATGTAAATAACTTATCTGTTTGCGTTCAACATATGTCCAACATTCTGAAGTCAATTGACAACATCAACACAAACTTACTCAGTGTCTGTATTGAAGAAGTTTGAATATGAACACATCTTTGGGCAATAATACTATGTTCAACAGTGCCCCATATTCCCACACTGATGCATATTCTTTCAAGTTTCAGCTTGAATCGAACGCCAAACTTTATTTTTGTAAGTTTTGTTCCTGTTAAAGTGGGACTACTTTTTTCACCGGATGAATACCACATCTTGTCGTATCCGGATCACCCAAACAGTATAAATACCGCTGGTGACGCCATTTCATCTCAGACTGCATTGAAACGAATCCGGCGCGGTTAGAGGTGTTACAGGTTAAACCGTTCTTTTTATTTCCTTTTATTACTTTGAGATTCAATCGTTAGCTTTGAAGATGTGTAGATGTATTCTACCTCACATTATATTCGTGTTTTCTTTCAAAGTTTTGTGTTTTCAGGGAAGCGTAAGTCCCTGTCTAAACGCTTAGCCTCAATATGAAGGATATGTTGTGCCTTCTATTGTCTTTTTAGACTAAACTTTTTGTGATCGAGCTTTATGTTTGATTGATACGCTTCAGTTGGCAAATGTCACTGAAAAATCTGCCTTAATCAGATATCTAAGTTTCACTTTTTTCGAAACTACTTAATGTTAGCTCGTAGCTAACGGCAGGGCAAGTGGGCCAAAAATAGACTCGTGTTTAATGCCAACGTTAAGACGTTACTCTCAAACGTTCGGTCTGTTAGCCTGACAGTGGATAGCGTAACGTTTATATTATATGACGTTACGGTTAAACGCAAAGTTTAGAAAAATGAATCGTAAACAAAGTTGTGCTTCTAACAGCAGTTGGCTCAAGATGGCGGCCGTGACGTAGCAGCCTGTAACGGTTGGCTATTGGTCGATTTGAATAACTTGTGGTGACGCACCTAGAAAGAGATGGAAAGGGCGTGGTCAGCTTCCAGTCAAGCTTTTTTTGCAAAGCTACACAGAGTTGGTGAAGGAATTTTGTTTTGAAGGCTATTATCTTACAGCTGATGGTATAAAAAGCCTCGTGACTAAACGACCGTTAAGTTATTACTGTTGTGCGCTATTAGCTGATGTTACTCGACAAGAAAGTGCTTACAGCAAGATGACAAGGGTAGATGAAGACGCAGACGTTGTTATAAAGTAATGTTTAAAAAAACTGATGCAAGACTGAAGTAAAAAAAAAGAAGAGGTGACTTCAACCTGAGAAGATTAACCAAGAGATAAGTTAAGATGTGAATGGCTAGACGCAAGTTAAACGTGCAAATTATCTGGGGATATTCTCACGCTGAAACGAGCCAAAAGAGGAGAACATTAATGAAGATTGGGTCAGATAAGTCAAATCTAATGATCTTATTAAACCAAAGAACCTTTTAAGACGATTTTTTTTTTTGGGTAAATGAATCAAAACCGTCGATGATGATCTTTGTCATGATTAGGGAACGCGTTGATATGCAATCCTTTTTTTTTGTTATGCTGCAGTATCTTAGTCATTGCGCTTTTTGTTTTTAAAGACGTTCATCTCTTTGTTTCAAGCGAATTCCTTTGGGCAAAGAAATGCACAAACTGCAGTTTTAAGGCAATTCGTAAGGAATCAAAGCTTTTATTACAAGCTGTTGCTCAGTGAATAAGAGGCATAGAGGATGATATGTATTTTTTCCAATCATTTAAATTACTTAGAAAGAAGAAAGAAGATTTTTTTTTTTTCATGGGGGGGGGGGAAATGGACTGAGTTATCGAGTGGACCAATGGACTTAGTTATTGTAGTAATTTTAAAAAATGGACTTAGTTGTGTGATGAAGATCGAAGGACCAGCGAGGACACGGGGAGGACCAGAGTGGAGCCAGGCAGGACAGGACCAAAGGGCTTGGGAGGACCAGAGTGTTTCCAGGCAGGAAAGGACCAGAGGGCATGGAGGGAAGAGCAGAGGGGGCCAAAGAGAGCATGAAGCAGCTGCAGCAGTTGTTGGCGAAGTGTACACCAGAGGGAGCCAGAGGGGCAGGGTAGCAGCAGCAGCAGCAGCAGAGCGGCCATCCTGAAGCAGTTCCAGAGCCAGCCAGTGATGCAAGGGGGGGACAGGGCGCACAGTCTTCTAGCTTCACAAGTTTAAAGCAAGGCGGTGGTTTGTATATTGGGTAGAGGTATCTCTCTAACATTTTCAGGCAGTTTTCATACTATTTCCTAGAAATGATTGTAGAACACAATTTCTCGCACAGCTCTCTCTTCCTCTTTACAGGCAAGCCGTGTAAATCGTTTTGTACCGTGGTCACCGCTCCTGTTGTGCGCTGACATGCGTGTGGTGGTGTCTGCTGTGATGAATGCCTTGGTAGTGTGCTGGAGAGAGGAACATCTTATCGGACTTCTCTACCCCTGCGATCACAAGTAGTTCCCCCAGCCGGATCGAGGCAGCCCCATGTTGTTCGATAGGTCTTCCCCCGAAAGGAGCTTTCGTCATTGGAGTGAGAGAGTGGATGGTCTCCTGTGCGGCCGATTGATGTGTGTATACAGCAACCCTTCAGTGCTTCAGCTGCGCACCATTGGTGCAGATCTACTTCTTAACCTGAGCAGTGAGTTAATGCATGAAATGTACATGAGGGTGTAACTATCCTGTACATTAACTCATCATTGCCTATGCTGTGTAGTTTACAGTAATGTTTGCTTAAAAAGGAAAAATATGTTTTAATTAGTTGATCCGGGTTAAGAAAGGTATTTGGGTAGGGGGAGGGGACATTTAAAACGTGTTTCGAGTTCTTCTTTTCACAGGCCTGCCCCCTAAAGTGGATCATCGAAAGAACCCCCTTTTGATACACATCTTTATTAACTATAGTACTATGGATCGGGATCATGTGCATCCACTGCGGTTTAAAGAGATGTAGGAAGGTATTTAATATTGTTCAATTAACCTATTGGGTTTTATTACTTCTACCTTGTTCAGAACATGTTGTAAATTGAGTTTCATGCACATCTTATTGGGTAATGGGAGGGTGGGGTTGTGGGACGTTAATCAGTCTCTTCCCTAGACTTCACAGCTCCATGTTACCCAACGCAAAATGGCCTGAGTAGGAAACCTCCAGGCGTACCCAACCGGGTTCGAGTGGACTCTTTGCCCCGCAGGATAGCAACTTCAAATCTAGTCTCCTGGTGTAGCAAGAAGCTCTGTTTTCCCAGAGAGGGTGGTAACAAATCTCCTTACTAGAAATCATTGCAATTCTGTACAGGCAGTTGCTTTGTTGGGTTGGGAGGGGCTTGTGTATTTGTTACTCTTGCAGATTAAGTTGTATGGCCGTCCTTCAAAAATCTACATCCAAGTCCACGTCTACAGTTCATAAGGAAGGAATCCCTCGCGTTCCGGCTTGCGGTATTTAAATGTTCTGGAAAATTTGCTTCAATCTTTCATGAATTGTATTTCTAGTCATACAGTTGTGTCGTTAATGTAGGGGCACTGTAATGCTAGTAATTGTCTTGTAGATCTGTGTTGCATCATTGGAGGGGTATTGTGGGGAGAGGGTTTTTCCTTTGCATTTTTCAGTGTGCTGTGTCCTGTGCGTTTTCCAATACCCGAGACCATCAGGAACTCTCCTAACTCATTGTTTGTACAAGTGTCCTTGCACATCGAGCTTCACGTAAGGTCCCTAAATGTGTTCACATTTCTCTTTTAACATTCATTGTCTGGCTAAATTCCTCCATTGCAATTCCTTTGCAATTAGTTACTATGCCTTGTATTGACAATACAATGAGTGAACTATCTGTAAAGGATTTTCTTATTGCATAATAAATGCATAGCTTGTTGTGATTGAATACAGTTTTGGTATGCATTTGTTCTTTTTTGGGGGGGCTTGTGTGGGGGAGCTTTTCTTGTGCTTTTTCAGGTATGACTTAAGCCTGGAGCTTTGTAGAGCACGGATGTGACCTGGGTTCGAGTGACATCCTTTTCAAAGTGGAAATTGAAGGCAGATAAGTTGAATCCATCAAAAAATGATGTTGGATAATTATCAACCCTAGAGGGGTCACATATCTTGAATGGGCTTCACTGTCCTCATTGTTCTTGAAATTAAAGCAACTTGCTATACTTCTCTGTAGAAATGGCACTGTTGTGCTTTCTTAACAAGAGTCTTGTAATAATGGAAGGATTTGATGTACCCTCTTTGATTCTGACGTTATCTGCAGTAAAGCATTTGGGTAAGGATAACAATAGTCAGTTCTACGATACTGTGAGGGGGGTGTAGGGGTGTCTCTTGTCTGCCTCTTTGATCTTACAGAACAGTCCAAAGGAAGAATGCAGTCTACGTAGGACAACACGGCAATCATCCTGTCGTTTGAAATCAACCAACACGCAGTTTGAGCAAATGGAGTCAGGTTCAAATGTGATGTTTCTGAATTATTAGCCCTCAGCTGCTTGCCCTTGCGCAACTGTGCAAGTGGTAGCTTGGTCATATAAAATTACTCCCAATCGTGCAACTGTGCGATTTTCAAAGATAGAGAAGAAAAAAAAAGCAGTTGAGGAAAGCTGTGCATTGTGCAGCTTTGTTTTGGTCTGTAATGCAGCGCAAATGTGTTGCTTTAGTTAATATTGTGCATTGGTTCGGTGTATTCCTACAATTCTCTTTACAGAAATCTGAGATCAGGGCGTGAGACTGGTTCAGCAGCGAGTGAAGTCCTCTAACCTGCAGCATGTAGTAAGATGTTGGGCTACCTTTTCAAAATAAACTTTTGCAATGTTGTAGTTATCAAAATGACATCTTGGAACTGGCTTTGTTAACCTCGAAATCATGAGTAACAACAATGCTTTACTAGCCCATTCCTCTTTGGCGCCGGGGCCCTATTGCTTTGCATCTTAAAACACAAGATGAGTAAAACTCGAATCTTTGAGTATTGTGTGGTGGGTGTTTTGTGTAGATCACTCTTTGTTTCAGATCATTTTCGTCTGTCTGCTCCGATCTCGCCTGCCTCTGAATGCAAAGCCATCTGTGGAAGCTGTCAGCGAATATGAGTGTGGCCCCTGAATGAAGTACCAACCCCTTGTGCGCTTGAGCTTAGATCCGAACCCCCTCCGACGTCCTTCGCAGAAGCCCCGCCCTCTGTGTTTGTGTGTGTGCCTCTTTTCTTTCCCCTATGGTTTCTCAGGTCAAATTGCCTAAAAAAAAAGTCTTAATTTATCCTCTGGGATGGAACGCTGAGAATCCAGTCACTATAAGATCAAGAGCTGCAAGCTTGTCTCGCTAATACTGCATCACTTCAGTCTCATGGGTGCTAAGTTAAGTAATTTCGGTTCCCTTGATTTATTTTTTCTTTAACATACCATGGCTTTAATGTGTAACTCAACATGTTGCATGCACCCCAGCTCTGCATAACATTTTATTCATAACACACAACATACTTTTCATGAAGATTTGTAAAACGTTGGCGTATTTTGGTCAAGGGGTTTCTGGGGGGGCAACATTCTCCTCTCTTCCTTTCAGATTTCTCGTTCAACTTATCTTGCTACTGAGCCAGGCGACTAAAACCTCTGCGGGGAGTCACGGGCTGACTTGGTACAATCTTTATTACTTGGAAGAATTGAGCATTACTGAGAAAGAATAGCTGTTGTAATGATCGTATTGTGATATTGGTTTTTAAGTGTGGGAATTCTATGGGGCGGGAGGTGGGGCGGCTTAATTGTCCTTTTTTCCATTACAGCTGTAAACTTGCCTGTCCGTGTGACCAGCGAGTCCAGCTGAATTGCAAAGGGAGAAACCGCTTTGGGTATCACCAGGGACGCTGGTATTGTGGCCTCGTAAATGTGGATAAAAGAGTTCGCTGGAATCAGTCATACAACAATGAAGTGTCGTGGGGAATGCTGGGATTGGGGAAACCAGTTGTCTTTCTTCTAGTTTCAGGCTCGTGACCATGCGAAATCCCCATGTGGTGACAACAAATTATAGCAGCCAGGTGTTGAGGGGTTTTCTTTTCCTGGAGGAACAAATTTGTTTTTGTTCCTCCAGGTTTTGCTTTTACCTATAACAGCTACAACAAAAAAAAGCAAAAGACTCCGGTGGTGGCACTCCTGACTTTGTTGGGACAGGGTTCAATCCCCTGCGGTGTCTTTGCCTTTCTAAAGTTGCTGTGGGGTAATAATATGAAGCCAATCAAACATATGTTGCAAATTTAAGTTAAATAAGACTAATCTATTTATTTTAACTATATTTGTAAAGACAGGGGGACAAAAGTTAAAACTGGCTAGGGATGATGAGCATGTTTACCATTTCACATGAAATGTATTACAGAAAAGTAAATTAACAAAGTTTATTGGGAAGCTGGAATTCCCAGGTACCAAGTCATATTAAAATGTTCCTGTGTCTTAATGTAAATGTATCGTATCCCCTGTCCACAAGATGTTAAAATAAGACAAATAAAACCTTCCTGTTTTGCATACAATTTGATGTGGTGTTTTTCTGCTTTTTGTGTTTGAAATGTGAGATTGTGCTGTTGTGACATTAGGGGTGTATATGTTTAACATAAAGAAGATACAGATTACTTATTAAATCGGGACAGAAAACGAAGCATAATCTCCAAATGTTAATACTTATGTTGGCACATGATTAAAAATGTAGTTCAGTTCCCTCGTGTGCTTTTATTAAAAAGTAATGTCTTGAAAGATCCTCTTATAATTGGCTTGTGTTAATTGAGCCAATTGTACATTACTGAAGCAATTGGCTAAACTTTCAGTTAGCCAATTTCAGTTAGAAACCTTAGTACCTCAATGAAAAGTTAATATAAGCCTTGATAAAGGGAGCCAAAGGGATAGACTTTTAATTGAGAAGTATTCTGTGTTACAGGAGTTTTGTCTTTACTGTTCTGGTCACTAAACAATATACATATGGCAAACTTAATAAAAATGGGTGACAATTTAACTGAGGTTGAAAGCTTATCAAAACAACTATTTTTGTAAAGCTAGAGTAAAGTAAAACTACATGTACATTAAATGAAAATGTATTAACCATTGTCTGGATAAGATAGTACTTTATTGATCCTAATTTGGGAAATGTTGTAGTAGCATAAAGACATGGCATTGTACAATAAAAATTCAAAGACTAGAAATAAACAAGAACGTTGAAAATATACATGTTGAATTAAGGTATTATGTATACATACTTATATACATAAATATATGACCGATGGAATATTTAAATATAGAACAGATTATATATATGTACCATGTGGTTTTATTCCAAGACAAACTATGTAGCAGAGAATTCTCTTCCAGCCAGAGGTGATTTATTTAGTGTTATTGCAGTGGGCAGGAATGTTTCGCTGTATCGGTCCTTGTGACAGCGGAGCTGCAGCAGTCTGTTGGAGAAGGAGCTCCGTTGACTGTCCAGCATATTACCAACCTTCACAAAGATTTATAAATAGTCTTTATATAACCTTGCAGTTTCATCTCCACAACTTAGCTCTGGTTGGTGATTTACTGTGTTCACTTCACCTAGGTCACTTTGGGGACATAAATGACCTTTTAAGATTTTGATGAGATCTAAATGCATGATAGATAACAAAACAGGCTAACAGCATGCTTGTGCCCTGTTTTTGTCGTACATTGGAAAACAAATCGGCTACTTTAAACTGAAGGCATCCACACTAGACACATGTTAATGACATTATCATTGTCATTATTTAACATTGACTTCAACTTCCATAGAGTAGAGATGTTGGCAAGAAATATGTTCTTACAAGGAGAAGTAATATATCAAAATAAACATTTGTATTAAGTCATGTTGTTGCCAAATGAGGCTTGGACATCATTCAGATTACGACTTGAGTTAGACATTGAGAGGAATCTATCCAGGGCGGCTATTATCAGCTAAAATTAGATATGATTTACCATGCAACTAGTGATGAGATAGAATAGAGGAGCGGAACCACCATACAGGCAGAACTTTTACCCGGAGCCATTTTACACTCGTACCAATTCGCTAGCTAGCCTCTTCTAGCTAGCGGTCTGTTTAGGTGTTTGTGTGTGTTTGATGTGGTGTGGAGGAAAGAGGAGATGTGGTCATTTTTTGCCAGGGATCCTGTCAAAGACTTTGCCTATGAAATCCTGCCAGACTTTCAGGAGAAGTCTGGAATATGGAGTCTACACAGGGGGAAGAGAAAGGTAAAAGCGGAAAACCGACACCGATCCTCGACTAGCTGTTAGCATCGCTATGGAGGCCTGTCACTGTCTCTTCGCTAATGTATTTAGCTTTTAGACGTGATGTCCAGTAGTTAATAGGCGTTGTTTCGGCTCAGGTCTGTCCGTATCTCTATCATCTTCCTCCCTGATCGAATGTCATTGTTTATTTCATTTTCTCCATTCTTTAGGTATCGTTTATTTATTGCTAACGAAGTGAGCTTCGGCTTTGTTTACTCCAAAAGACAGACACGTATTTCTCGCCACGTCACTCCGTTAAAGCCGAGTTAATTACTGTTTCTGAAATCGTTTTTAAGCTAATTTTATAACATTAATAAAGTCTCCGTCCCTCATCGGACATCACTTACAGCAGCTCATTTAAATATCTATCCATGTTATTATAACTGAGCAACTCAATCCTGACTGTCGGTGTCATCACCGTCACTGCAGGGCCAGATAAAGAAAGCAAAGCATCTGCTTTCTAAATATTGCAAATCATAAATGTGCTAATAAATATTTAAGGAGTTGTTCATACAGCAAAAGGAAAATTACTCCAGGAGGACGTATATTGAGAGTTCCCATTTTACGAGTATGCATTGCGAAACAACATTTTCCTAATATGTTATCCCTAACAAATGTATAGAAATACATTACACAGGTATGCATTGCGTAACATTTATCGCACCCATACGTTCATCTCAAGATTTATAGTGTTTATGAATGTCAGTACACATTAGGATTCTGTATAAAATAGACCCAGCTTGTTTTGTTATTCAAATAACATGGAAGCCTAGGATGTAATCATTTATTATGGACAAAAAACAAAAACGTTTGCACGTATTTTATTTACATGGAAAAAAGTTCCTCATCTGAACAATTTTAGTTTTTTTCAGTATTTTTTTAGTTTTTAAGGGCCTACATTTTATTGCCTATCTTTTATTAGTTATGAATATGTCCTTTTCTCTCACTATATGATAACTGTATCATGCTTGATGTTGTTAATCAGTTCGGATGTCATTACATGTTTTTACTTCTTCAAAAAACACCAGCTTCTTGTTTTCATCATGCTTGTTGTAATTCATTTGAACATGACAGGTTGAAATATTTATAGTATATTTAGTTTTTATTTACTTTTGTTTTAACTCAACCTCTGTCCTCAGACCAATGGAGAGCCGGTGTCTGTGTTTCTGTACGAGGTAGCGCAGGGGACGGAGCAGCAGACCCAGCTCGCCAAGGCTGCCTTCAAGCGTATGAAGACCCTGCGTCACCCAAACATCCTGGCTTATGTGGATGGATTGGAGGTATGTGTTTGTGTGTATTTTGCCCTCATCATCTTAAACCCAACACAAACACTGACATTGTTTATAAAAAGGTATTTCCTGTATTTGTTTTGTGGTGCCTAAACTAAATTAATAAAGGTTCAAAGCTGAATACACAAAGGTAATTAGGAGGCACACACACAGAGAACTAAAGGAAAATGTTGAGTAATCTCAAATCAACACATGTATTATGGTGAACACCATCAGGCCAAAACGTCAGCATGTTTGTCTGATTTTGTCCTGAAGACCTTGGTGTGTGCTACTTTGTTTACTTTTGGGTATTCAACATCGAAACTGTCACCCAGCTTGCTTAGTGACATGCTGAACAATTCTGTGTGTGTTAGTATCTCATCTCCACCATCTTGCTTTTTTCTACATGTTTACGTTCAGATAGAGGTGAGTGTGAATGTCACTGTTTACGAAAGTTGTTTTATTCTACCTTTTTTATATAAGCTGATTCTTAGACGGTTTTGTGTTCTCAGTAATATCATAGAATACTTATGCTGTACTTTTATTATGATAGCATGGTTGCCATTGGTGCACCTGTTAAAGGTCTTGCTCTAAGAATTAATTGAAAATTAAATATATAAAGAGACATTTCATACATTTTAGGATTCTTAAAAATAATGTTGATTATTTAACATTTATTGTATAATATTTATGTATAGTAAACACCACAATACTTCCTTAAAGCGGAGCTTTAATTTTTTTGTAAGGCGTTTATTGAATCATTTGTTGAGCATCGAGGGAATAGTTTGCGCTGGATGTGCCACAAGATGCCACAAGAAGACTTAAATATTTTGGACCATAGTAGAACAAAAAAATAAGAAACAATTAAGAACATTATAAACTTCGTCAAATTTAAAAGCGGAGCTGTTGAATTAAATTGTACGGGCGTATCCTAATGAAGTCGCCACTCACTGTCCTCTCACATCTCGGCAGGCTCGTCAGTCCCCTCCTGCTCCCT
>NW_011357369.1:3883719-3884469 GCF_000735185.1 Notothenia coriiceps
CCCCCCAAAGCCCCTTCCCCCTCCTCCCTTCTGTCAAGCGACTTTGTTAACCACTTTGAAAAAAAGGTTGATGATATTCGCTCTTCTTTTTCTGACTCACCGCTGGGTCACCAGACCCTCCTTTCACCCACACACTGACCTCCTTCTCCCCTCTCTCTCCAAGTGAGGTTCTTACCCTCATTACCTCTGCCCGTCCTACCAGCTGTCCTCTGGACCCTATCCCCTCAAACCTCCTTAAGACTATCGCTCCTGATATTCTACCGTTTCTCACCCATTTCATCAACACTTCTATAACTTCTGGTCACTTTCCAAACAGTCTCAAGGAGGCAAGAGTAAACCCTCTCCTAAAGAAACCCACTCTCAACCCGTCTGATGTTATAAACTACAGGCCTGTCTCTCTCCTCCCGTTCCTGTCTAAAACACACAACTCTCCTGTTATCTCCATCAGAACAACCTTCTGGATCCGCACCAGTCTGGTTTCAAGGCAGGTCACTCAACAGAAACTGCCCTCCTTGCTGTCACTGAGGAACTGCACACTGCTAAAGCAGCATCCTCTTCTCTGTCCTTATCCTTTGGACCTGTCTGCTGCATTCGACACGGCGGTGAATCATCAGATCCTCCTTCGCACTCTCCAAGAACTTGGAGTTTCAGGCTCTGCACTTTCCCTCCAACACCTGGTACCTCAAAGACCGCACCTACAGGGTAACTTGGGAGAGGGTCCAAGTCTGACCCTTGTCAATTAACTACAGG
>NW_011357369.1:3884514-3897062 GCF_000735185.1 Notothenia coriiceps
TCTTCTCCTTGTACACAAACATCGCTCAGTTGTCATTAGCCCGCAGTGGTTTGTTCATACACTGCTACGGATGACGACACCCAAATTAAGTTCTGTCCTTTCCCCGCTCAGAGACCCAGGTCGTCGCATGGCATCTCTGCTTGCCTAGCAGGACATCTCTCATGGATGTCTGCTGCATACTCAAAGCTCACCTTGACAGACTCAGACTGCTTTCCTTCCGGGAAAAGATTGTCCCACTCTTGACTTAACAATCAACATCGCCCCTCTGTTGTCTCCCCGACTCAGACTGCAAGGAATCTGGGTGTGGACCCTAGATAACAAACTGTCCTTCACTGCAGAACAGCTTTGTTTGATGTAACTTCCTACATCTAGCGACATGGTTAAAACCCGTACACCCCGCCACGTGCCACTCCTATCTGCATCAGCCAAACGCTTGCTGCACCCGCACTGCGAGGTGTGACCCAAGTTCCCATCAGCAAAACTCTGTGGGTTTGCTTCCGGCTCCAAAATGGTGGAATGAGCTTCCCCATTGACATCAGGCACAGCAGATAGCTTGCACATCTTCCTGTGCACAGACTGAAAACTCATCTCTTTCGACTCCACTTCGAACGATAGAATTACTAACAAAGCACTTGTATACTAATAAAGGGCTGGCTTATCTAAAGCTAGTTGAGTAGCACTTGAAATGTTTTGGCTCTATGAAACCTGATGTACTTATATGATTCTGTTTTCTTCAAGGTTGTATCTTCCTGGTCGAATGCACTTATTGTAAGTCGCTTTGGATAAAAGCGACAGCTAAATGCAATGTAATGTAATGACTGTATTTTAGTATAAATGTTTTTAATTATTGTGATCTAGTTTGTATACTTTCAATCAGCCATTCAGTTCAGTTTTTCTGAAATGAAGTTGTTGCAATAAAACCAACACGTACAATAGTAGTTGATTTGTACTTTGCTTTTCTTCACAGACAGAGAAGAGCCTGTACCTGGTCACTGAGCAGGTGACCCCGCTGGCCGTCCACCTGAAGGCCCAGGCAGAGAAGGGGGGATCAGGGGAGCTGGAGGTCTCCTGGGGCCTGCACCAGATAGTGGTAAGGATAGTAGAAACAGCGCCACCGATACTGCCAGGAGTTGTTTCTCTGTAAGCCCTGACTCCACTTCTGCTGTTTGCCTCCCCCAACAGAAAGCTCTGAGTTTCCTGGTCAATGACTGTCATCTGCTTCATAACAACGTGGGTGTATCAGCTGTCTTTGTGGATCGAGCTGGGGAGTGGAAGCTTGGGGCCCTCGACCATGTGGCCCCTGAGCAGGGTGACCCAAGTGGGGTCTCCCTACCTACCCCCAAGGCTGTTTACCCAGACATGGAGAGATATGACCCACCAGAGATGGCCAATAACACTGGAGAGAAATGGTAAGAGAGGAGTGAGTCAGTATGATTTAGAATAAAATGTTATACAGGAATAAAAGAGAAGCAGCAATAAGAATATTTGGTAAATGACAGAAAGAGGTTCATAAGAGGGGAAGATGCCTGAGTGAGTGGTTGTGACATCAAACCGGGTCCTGGTTAATGCCTAGTTTTCTGTAGGAAGTCTAGTATTAAACATTGTGCATGTGTGTTGCAGGGCGGGGGAGGTGTGGCGGCTGGGCTGCCTGATCTGGGAGGTGTTCAACGGGCCGCTGCCTCGCACATCCTCGCTCCGGTCCCTCGGAAAGGTACGCCAACAGTTCCTTTGTGTTATTACTCTGCCATGGCTAGTTCCAATTCTAAGTTTTCCGAAACCGATGTTGTTAAAGGTATCGGATATGTGATGTGAAAAACATTCTGGTATTCAACATATGCCAAAAATGTGGATTCTGTGTTTATTGAGTATATTGTTGTTATGTACAGAAGGAACATTGTCGGATTAAATTTAAGGGGACTAAGCAGAATCGATGTGTTCTTGCCGAGTTGCCTTCAAGTAAAGAAAGTAACCTACAGATTCGTCATTGTTCCAGTGCTTGCTTAAAGGAATCTTTGTGACATAAAGACGTGTTCACAGTCTCGTGTTTCTCTCTCATATGTCCTCTTTGTTCCCACAGATCCCTAAGGCCCTGGTGCCGCACTACTGTGAGCTGGTGGGGGCCAACCCCCGAGCTCGGCCCAACCCAGCCCGCTTTCTCCAGAACTGTAAAGCCTCCGGGGGATTCCTCAGCAACAGCTTTGTGGAGAGCAACCTTTTCCTGGAGGAGATACAGGTCCGTAGAGTTGCATAAAGACATTCAAACCTCACCAGTAAAATCACAATATCGATTGTCGAAATGGAGACGGATCACGTTCTAATGAAACTATCCTCTTGGCAATCATGCGGGAATAGCATTTGAAACTCTATTATAGTATAACAACCAATAATAGTACAATAGATTTTGATAATAGTGGAATTGAATCTCTTTAGATCAAGGAGCAGGCTGAGAAGCAGCAGTTCTTCCAGGATCTGAGTGAAAATCTGGACTCCTTCCCCGAAGACTTCTGTAAACACAAGGTCCTGCCTCAGCTGCTCACCGCCTTCGAGTTTGGCAATGCAGGCGCCGTAGTCCTCACACCGCTCTTCAAGGTGAACCTTTCAACTTTCACACCTTATTACATATCAGGCCATATATCCAATATCCATTTGGAAGTTATACCACATATTTCCTCTTCCTCTGTCTCTCTACCAGGTGGGGAAGTTCCTGTCAGCAGAAGAGTACCAACAGAAGATCATCCCCGTCATCGTGAAGATGTTCTCCTCCACAGACAGAGCCATGAGGATACGACTGCTGCAGCAGGTATGAAAGGCCTTTTTCATCTAGCTCCCCCTGAGAATCAGAACATGCCGCTTGTGTTTTATTTGTCATTTAATTTCCCCATGTATTATCACAGAGAAGGTCAAATAAATATAGTTAAAAGTAGGATATAATATAAGATCTAGCTGAAAATGATATCACTATCTGCGTGTTTCACATCTATGTTGAAGAATAAAAGTATTTTTTTCTCTGTCTCAGATGGAGCAGTTCATTCAGTATCTGAACGAGGCAGCAGTCAACTCCCAGATCTTCCCTCACGTTGTCCACGGCTTCACAGACACCAACCCCGCCATCAGAGAACAGACTGTTAAGGTACTTTGACCGCTTTAAGCAAACCAAGAGCTGTCATTACATTGCTTGCATACAGGATGTTGTCATCCTCCTTCAGCCCTGACATTAACAACTTTCTCCCCCTTCCCCCTCACCCTCAGTCTATGTTGCTGCTGGCTCCCAAGCTGAATGAGGCCAACCTGAACCAGGAGCTGATGCGTCACTTTGCCCGGCTGCAGGCCCGAGATGAACAGGGCCCGATCCGGTGCAACACCACCGTCTGCCTGGGCAAGATCGCCTCCTACCTCAACGCCGGGGTAAAAAAAGAGCCACAGTACTAATAGATAGAATCGGAGGGATGAAACCCTCTTTAATGGTCACACATACATGCACACAGCACACACAGTGACATTTGACATTAACCCATCCTAGTAGTAGGAGCAGTGGGCAGCTATTGCACAGCACACTGCCTATCATTATTAATTAATCTAAAGAGACAGTTCACCCCAAAATCCAAAATACTGCTTTTTCTTATCACCTGTAGTGCTTTTCATAAATCTATGTTGAAAGCCCTACAGGTAAAAGGAAACATTCATTTTTCTACTTGGATGAACTCTCCTTTTTAGTCCATTGAGTAAAGAATCTGTTCCAGTTAAATAATATTGTTTTCCCTCTCTTCACAGACTCGGCAACGTGTTCTGATTTCCGCCTTCTCACGGGCCACCAAGGACCCGTTCCCCGCTTCACGCTCAGCCGGTGTGCTGGGCTTCGCAGCAACACACAACTTCTACAGCATAACAGAGAGTGCGTCCCGCATCCTCCCCACCCTCTGCACCATCACTGTGGACCCCGATAAGAGCGTCAGGGACCAGGTACACATGACTGAGATTTGTGACTGCGTGGTGTTTATTATGGCTTTTAGTGTCTATAGTCCTGTTTATCAGCAGCACAATGGTTAATTCATTATAAGTTGCTGTGGTTGTTTTCGGATAGTGATATTGTAAGGCTGAATCAAGTACATTTTGAATTAAAGGAACCCTTTTTATACAGATGTTTTACCTCAGTGGTACCTGATTATTTAAATCTGTCTCAATGTAACCCAAGATGTTCCCTCCTTCCTCTCTCTCACTGTCAGGCATTTAAAGCCATCAAGAGTTTCCTTACCAAGCTGGAGACGGTGTCAGAAGACCCCACCAAGCTGGCTGAAATAGGTATGCAACTGAAGAAATCTCACATTTGGGTAAAAGAAAAGCAAAATAAGTTTTAAAGGCTCAAATACCGGGAGCAGAATAACAATTTATTTCAGCTATATTTTTTCAAAAATGAATAACGTGAAGCTCTCGTTCCTGTGTGTCCTGCAGAAAAGGATGTAGCGTCGTGTGCTCAGCCTGCAGGAGGCTCCGCCACCTGGGCCGGTTGGGCCGTGACGGGCATGTCCTCCATCACTTCTAAACTCATCCGCAACGCTCCGGGGACGGAGGGGGGGGCAGCCGCTGAGGACGGAGAGCCCGCCAACGCCATCAGCCCGACCAGTGCCCCTGATGGAGCGCCTGCACCAGGTAGGGTGTTCAGATTCCATTTGCTGACTACTATCCCATTGTTGGATTCTCCATAAACAATTCTTTTTTAAAACAAGGAGAAAGTTGCTGCAGCAGAACTGTAGATATTGTCTTTTATACTGTGCTTTTGTGTCAGTGACAAGGTTATCGGGTCCTTACGCGAGTTTGTATGTACTCAAAGATGAACTGATAAGATATTAGAGGTTTAAAAGGTAAAAGTCACTATGAACTTACAAAACACATCTTTGGACAAATCTATAATAATAATTCATTTATTAAGTATGACATTACTTATTAAATAGGATAAAAAGATAAAGTCATGACATTGTGGACGAACATGGATTCAAACTGCAACTAAACTGCACACAACCCCAGGGCGGTGATTCTAGTTCCACACATTCTTCTTTTGGGTAAAATCTTGCCAACAATGCAGCTCAACCGCCAACAGTTGAGATTCACTTGTGTTATGCTAGTAGCAGCTTATTGTCCCAAGCCATCACCTCAAGCAGAGACAAGAAGCTACCGATGATAAACTAACTTATTTCCATCTCCTTACCTGCTGATTTGTTTTATTATGATTAACTTTTAATCTTCAAACCAAACCAAGGTCGAGCTCACTGACCTGACCTCAACTAATATATCTGATTTCTTGGCACAACCAACTTCACACAACTTTATTGACATACAGTACTCCTTGAAGACATGAAAACACACTTTGAAGTTGTTTCCTTTGAGAAATACTTTCTTCTGATACCGTATCTCTTGGCTTTTCTCTGACTGTCGCAGGTTCTGAAGGTAAACCTCCTGAAGCCTCTGTGTCTCCCCCTGCTGCCTCTAATCATGCCAACCAATCACAGACTCATGAGGTAATGGACAAAAAGGAGGAGCCAATAGGAGACCGCTGGGATGAAGAGGAGGATTGGGGAAGTTTGGAGGTAAGATTTCAACACTTTTGACTCAAAGATAAATTAGAAATTGATATTTAAAAACATTTGTATGTGAGATTTTTCTTTTGTATTATCTGGTTGTAATTCAAACCTCATCTATTGTTGGCTCTTTCTTATAGGATCCAGAGAAGGCTCACACAGAGCCGGATGACTGGAACACTGACTGGTCAGGGACGTCAGCTCCAAAAAAGAAAGCCAGTGACAAAGGAGTATGAGCGCTTTCATTTGGATCCATTACACAAACCATCTTTTTTGATAGTAATATACTTTTAAAGCTAATGACACTGGTATTAGTATTTCCTATATTATTTCCTTTATACTGGTCTTAAATGGTTTAACAGGATTTATTTAATTTATACCAATAAGTCGTTAATGTTTTAGATCAAATGTGTCTTCTATGGGGAAAATAAAACAAAAGAATGATGCCACACACTTTACTAAAGCTGTATGGTTGCTAATACCATAATCACAAAAAACTAAGGAATTGTTCCAAACAAGTGATCGTTAGTGTGCAGGATTTGTTGTGTTCTTCACTGTCACGGTTTATATATGAGACACCTACCTGTAAGATGTTATGGAGTTCAAGAACTCTGTAGTCTGTGTTTGCTGTGTAGATAAAATGTCGGCGTATATTTATATTACTTCAATGCGTCTTCATTTCACTTTTCAAATCTTCCCAATGTGTAGGTGGGCCGGTCGTCGTCCTCCGTGGCGGTGAAGAAACAAAGCGCTGACTGGAGCAGCTCGGGCTGGGACGCAGACGACAGCTTGTCCAACGAGAAGGAAGGGCCGGGGCAGAGCTCTGCAGGGGAGGAGGGCTGGGGCAACGACTGGGGGGAGGAGGACACGGACACCACCTTGGCCAATACCACGCTCCCCGAGGCCGAAGGAGTGCGGTTAGCCAGCGAGTACAACTGGGACAGCGGCAGCTCAGGCCCCGTGGGAGCCAATCAGAATGATCTGTTCACCAGCGTGTCCCAGAGAAACACAGCCGGCACTCCCACGGTGAGGAGGGCGGGGTGCAAAATCAAAGTCAACTTTATTGTCAATCTTTCACTTTGTGTGTACCGAGAGATCGAAAAATACTGTTTCGCACAATCCGGAGAAATATAAAAAATATATACATATACAAATATTTATATACATATGTATATATACACAAAAGTAAACTAAAAACACAGAAGTACACAGAATACACAGAAGAGCAATAGATAGACAGATTCAAAGAGATCATCAGATTGTTTATTTAAAAAAATGCCAGAAATGTTGAAACCTGAAGTGAATATTAGACAAAAATATTTCAATAGGGATATAAAGGGTCACTCGATTTTAATTGTATTTACAGTTTTAAAATATTTTAGGTCTGCAAATTAAGCTTCATGTTGTTATGCGAAAAAAAGTGTGACAGAATGTATAGCAGGGGGCAGCCCATTTAATTTCTTCAGATGATTAGTTATTTTTTATGCTTATTTTCTTGAAAGTCATAAGCACCTCTGGTAAATATTGTTTGAAAGTGATGCTTTTGTATGATTTATGAGGAGATTTACAGATCTGTCGATATCACCAATAGATAGTTTATTCATAAAAATCATATGAGGGTAAACAGCCCAACTGTAAACTTTATGGAGACAACAGAAGGTGGGAATAATAAATGTGTTGTCTTTTAAATGGTGAAACAATACAGCACTGTCAGGATAAGAAGGACATCTGTAGGTCAAGAAAACATGAAGATGAAATGGAAATTCAGGAATACCATGAGTACAACATTTCAGTTCAGTGATGTGTGTTGTGTTCTCTCCCTGTCAGACTGGAGAGGGCTTGGCTGCAGAGGCCACAGGAGAATGGGGAGCTGAGGAGAGCTGGGAGTCGGTGGATGGGAACCAGGGTAAGACTCATCTGAAATGCTGAATAAAGGCACAGCAAGGGCTTACTGCCATATTTTCATAGTCATAGAAAAAAAGGTTGTTGGTCATGGTTTTTGTTGAACAAAATAAATCTGATTCCCACTATCGCTGAAGTGTCCTTGTTAGACGACTATTAGCCTACTTTGCATTGAACTGTCTGTCTTCATTGTGAACCAGGTCTCAGCAAGGCCGAGCTGTCCAAGAAGAAACGGGAGGAGAGGAGGAAGGAGCTGGAGGTGAAACGGGCGGAGCGCAAAGCTGCTAAAGGTCCTCTCAAACTGGGCGCACGCAAGCTGGACTGACCGGGCAGGTTTGAGGGCGGGATGGAGAGGAGGGAACAGGAACCAGATTGACTGGATGCCTGACATTCCACAAACAAAGGAGCGGAGAGGAGTGCGAGCCGTCAGAGGAATGCGAGCCGTCAGAGGACTGCGCTTTAGGATTCTCTTTCTTCATTCAGGAACTTACTGATGAGTGAAGAAGCAACATTCCAGCGCTTCGTAAATGCTTTATTGTGGAAGGCCCAGCTTAAAAACACAGAGACAGAAAAGTGTAAAAGCGGCACCGAGCAGCAGTCATTCATAAAAAGATAAATCATAAAGTTGAAGTTGTAAAGTAAATGTATATAAATGTGCATCTGGTCTTATAATGACTTGAGGAAATGGCACTTTTTTTTTTAATAACTGCGAAATATATATATAACAGAATCAAACCTGTATTATTATGCTGAATGTTTTTCAGTGTACACACACATACAGTGTATATGAATGTTTTAGTTCAGCTGTCACTAACTAACTCAGATGTAAGGCTTAAAATCAATCCCTGCATGCATTTGTGTATTTGTGTGGCCTAACAAAATGTGTCATGGCACAGAGTTACAAATATGTTCATTTAACTTTGCACATCCAGCACTGTATTTAACTGAACTGTCCTGACGGGAGACACATTTGACTGGTTAAGATCTGTAAATGTGTCACACACTGCAGACACATGATGCAAATAACTAGGTAAATCGATGCTGGTGAATTGGTTTGAAGTGAAATCAATGAACGTGTTTACATGCCTTTTCCTATGTGTCCTAGTAGTTCACTGGTGGAGGCTTTCTTAAATAAGTTTTATTTTGAAATGTTTTGAAGGAATCTGTATAATCCTGAATTTAAGATCTTCTAAAACATGAAGGCATCATTTGAGGAAGTAAGATTTACCTACCAATCATTGTTGACAGTATTTGTTGTGGTAATGGTAAAGGGGTTTCCTCAAAGTTCCCTTGTACTCTTTTATTTGTGCCTTTTTTCTTTTTAAACCAGATCTGCTCTGTAGGATCACATCCGATTTGAATAGAACATTTCCACCTGAAATGTCTTCCCATCGACAGATTCTGTGTTTTTATCAAACCATTCCCCCATATGTAATCTCTGTGTTGGAATTGGTATGTGAAGGTTTCACTGCTAAGTACCAGACATGATGCCGAAAAGACACAATCATCATTGGAGCTAATGTGTAACGAATGTGATTAGTTCAGGAAGACTGAGAAGTGTGAATGCAACATTTACTGAGAATCTTGTAGCATGTGAGATGTTCTTAAAATAAATATGAGTACAATGAATCTATGTTTCTTATTTGAATTAAAACAACAGTTAGTCTTTAGGACATGAGCTCATTAGTCTTAACAGTGCTCAATGTGGGTTATTTATTCAGTAGAAAATATAACCGAGACTTATGTTGAGTATCCATTCCCCTCCAAAGTTTTGTGATGTTTACTTTAAGCTGTAAGCACCACAAAATAAAAGTTATTGGTTTGTGTTAAGGTGAAGACGGGCAACTCAGAAACGGTTTTCTTAATGCCTGGACTAGTAAAACAAAAAAACGATATATAAATATAGATTATCCAGAGGTTGTTGAGGTCTCCATATTAGGTTGAATACTTGAAACGAAAGTTAATTATATATATAATCAATTATATTCTTGTATAACCCACAATGAAAATGCATTATATTTTATGATTTTCTATATTCACTGTATATACTAAACACAAGTGGTTTGTTAAATTGAGTGTAAGGCCTATTATGTTTTATGGGTGTCACTGATAAGAGAGGGGAGACATTTATCTTCATTCACAGCTGGCTGTGCAAAGGGGGGGCTCCTGACTTGTTGGAGAAATACTGAGGCCCCAAAAAGGTGTTTATGCCATAGCCGAGAATAATATTTTTCAGTTCTGCACACTAGGTATGGAGGAGTTGTCTTTAGGTTTTCTGTCCTGTTTTGAGCATAAAAACACTAGCTGAGAGAGAGAAAGCGAAAGAGGGGGGTGTTTCCCCTGGTATGCTCTGGTTATCTCAAACTTGGTAAGATTGCTCAAATGTATTTGTTGAATGCTGAGTGAATTGTTTGATGAAGGTTTGAATGAGTTTTATAACCCAGCCACCTATGAGGACGGTCCTCTGAATTCATGCTGGATATAGGTGTGTATGAGAATTGGTTTGTTGAATGAAAGTGTGAATGTGCTTTTTATTATCACCGGTTATTTATGAGGAGATGGCTCTAGATTCTGTCGGACGATTTTAAATGTCACAACTGAATTGGGCAGTTGAAGTTACAATTTAGGGTAATAAATGTAAAACTGTGAATTGAGGTTTCATATTAGAAAATGATCACAGCATGATATGTTTTGTAGGATGGTCATGTTGTAACGAGAGAAGGTAAAAACCCTGTACAAGTGTGGACAATTTTTCTTCAAATAAACTGATCCCACCTTTTGGATTGAGACAACTTAAAAAGAAATCTGCGCTCTCCTCTCCTGCTTAAGTTAAGATTGCACAACTGCCACACTCCTACTTAGGTATGGCCACATCTCATTACTGATATCAAAAATCCTTCGGGATCGCTTAAACAGATTTAGCGGGTCGTCTGAATTGAAACAGCAGTTAATTTAACCTGGTTCTTCAGGAGTTAGTAGAGGTGAGAACTTGCTGACGTTGGTGGATCTGAGTCAAGTAGTAAACTTACATAGACTCAATAGCTTCTTAGTAGGTCTGAGTAATTTGCCGGAATAAGTTAACAGGCCTTCCGACTCCAACAAGGTAAATAAGGGTAAAAACTCCTACAACGCGATAAAAAAAGATAACTTGGCCGTGTCTTAAAATATACTACTCTAACATTGGTACCAAAACATGTGTTTTCATTGTGAGTAACTGTTATTATCTTTTCTTAAACCAATACAGACGTTTTATCCTGCAGTATATGGACACGCATCCATGCTCAATAACGCCACAACTACAAATAATGTGAGGCGAGGAGACAGGCATTAAAGCTATAACACTTAAAAATCCGGTTATGTTTCAAATCAAATATTTTCATCATCCAGAGGAAACATTTGGGCGCTAATGGACAGGAAGTTCCTGGGATGAAGCACGTGGAAATGTTATGTTAACATATGTTAAATAGAAACTGCTGACACTATTCAGAGGTAATAGTAAATGGCTTTTCTTAACATAATAAAAACTTCCAGAATCACACAAATTATTCTTTTTTCAAAACGATTACAAACAATGTAATGTCAGAGGAAGACAACGTGTTATGAATTTCCAGTTAACTTGTGAACTCATTTCATAACAAAACTGCAAATGTGTAGAATTAATTGAGTCGACATGACCCAAAGTTCATCAAAGTGTTTTTACACTGAACAGAAGGCCGTAGTGACTGTGACATTACATCAGTGGTTCTCGGCTCTTGCATAAAATGTAATTACAATTGAGTTAGTGTTGTTCATTGATTATGTAAAATAGTATTTCCTAAGTTTGACTCAAATATATTATATCTTCATTAGCAACTAACAAATATCAATGTTTTGTTTTTAATCAATAGAGAAATACCTCCCTAACCTCTCACATCCTACACAATCCGAAACATATACATTCAACTTCAAAATCTTCATTTTATTTTAAAACATGTTAACATATTCTGTATTGGCTGCTTCATTACTCAAATTAGTATTTGTTGTGCTCATGTATGCTATACATGTTTAGAATGCCAGAAAAATACAAGGCTTTGATCACATCCAAAAAGCTTTGCATTGTTAGTCAAACCAGGGAAGGCATGCAGGACACATGGAGGTGACTATGCAGGATAGAAATCAACCAGGTTTCTGGGTTATTAACAATATGTCAATTAGTCAGTGTTTCCTCTGAGTGATCATGATAGGAAGCACGCTTTGCTGGTGATCTTATCATGTGTCCCTGAAGAGGTGCCTTGGGATTTGTATCACTTTTCGTTCTTTTTTTCCTTCTTGCCGCTTCCGAAATAAGCTCCTGCCAGAGCCACGAGACCAAGACCCAGAAACGTAGCCGCACCGGCCACCATGACGGTTTGTCCTGCCTTACGCACCTGCACAGGGAAACAACGGACACATGCTAGTTAGTCATTTATACATTTAGTTTAACTTTCAAAAATATATTTAAATGACGAGGTCAATGGTTGGCCTTTAGATTTGAAATATGGTATGTTTTTTTGCCGGGGGTGACTTCCTCAACACAGATAAGATCCACATTGAGGTTACACCCTAGGACTTAAGGACCAGGGGCATCATGTATAACGCCGTGCGTAGGATTCACGTGGGAAAGTTGCTTACGTAGTAGAAATCCGAAAAATAGGTACATAAATGTTCCGACAATTTCCGATTCAATGAACATTGCGTACCGGCGAGGAAAGTGCGTACGACACTTCCTACGCCGGTTTCCCTTTATAAATCCCAATCGACTCGAAATGCGGTGCAGCTTTTGCAGGCTTCACGTAACGCCCATATTTGCCTATAAATAGTCAAAGAAACGCCCTTTCATTCATTCATTTTGACTGACTTTATGAAGAAGATAGCAGGAAATGACGACAGAACAGCTAAAAAAACATCTCACTCCGTGTCAGATTTTGGTTATTTTGGGGTAGGGTCGAGATTATCATATCCTTTGGTGGATGCATTTTGTAACCAGAGTAGCAGCATGGAGGTCGGATCGTCACCAAAATAAACAAATAAGTGGTCCGAAAAGGTTAATGACAA
>NW_011357369.1:3897083-3899708 GCF_000735185.1 Notothenia coriiceps
ACATAGTGGTCTAGTTTCGCACAGTAACAATTACTATTGTGTTTAAAGTGTCGACGGTGACTTACTGTGTCGGTTATTACGTAGCACCATGGACTGTCCTTAAAATTTGGAAACTATTTGCGTCCTATTGTAATCATCCTCCCATGTCTTGTCAAGGTGTCATCATAGCTGACTTGATTTACTTGTAAGGATTACAAAATGGTTAAAGATTTCCCTACCCCAGGTAACCCAAGGTTAACCAAGATAAAATCGTCCATTACTTGTTTATATACACCTGTTTTTATGAGTTTGGTATAAAGACTGTTGTTACTCACAGTCATCCTCACTCCTAATACTTGTTCAACATTGCGATGGAAACGGAGTTCATCAGATAGTAGGACTATTACCTCTTATTCTTTCTGATAATGTCATCGTGGGCGTCACTCTGTCGCTCTCATAGGACGGTGATCCTTAAAGAGTTGTACTTGCATGTCAGTAAACACCCGACCCTCACCTGCTCGGGTAATGCTTAAAATATTTTCATCTATTTCCTCTTGCGTCTGTCGTTCGAAAACCATCGTGTCTCTCATACATATAGACTAGTCATAATCTCTTTGGTTATATAATAGTAAAGAAATAACCTGAAATATTTACAAGGTGTATATCGTCAATTGTGGAGATATAGTAGTCCTTGTGAATGATTCATGTTATTACCTCCATGAAAACTCAATATGTATTAATAATCTATGAATGTAATTAATTAATCCATAAAGAGTAATTACCACTTTCTACTATTCATTTAAGGTAATTAATGGTCCTATCTACTAAAATGTTTGACAATAACCATATATATATGGTTCACCAAGTGGTTACTTAACTCGACGTTGGTAAGTAGTCTGTAAATATTATTTTCTAACTAGTGTTAACGTTTATTGTCGTTTCTAAATTCTTATCAGGTACATTAACTTTTCGCCGAAATGAAAAAAGGCAAAATGTGTGTGTGTATATGTGGTGTGTGTGTGTGTGTCGTAGTGTGTGTGTGTGTGTTGTGTGTGTTGTGTGTGTGTGTGTGTGTGTGTGTGTGTGTGTGTGTGTGTGTGTGTGACTGTGTAATGTCAAATTTGGTCTGATTTTTTCTTCTATTAATAAACAAACTTCAACACTTAAGGATTTTTTTTTTTTGTTTTAATAGGAACGTCCTAAGTTGACGGTGGTGTTAGATGTAGCCAAGGAGAGAAAAAAAAAAAACAACAAGTACTCGACTCCAACGTCCCCGGCACGGCGTCCATACTACAGGAAAGAGATACTCTTCCAAAACACTTCTTTCCCTAGGACACCTACAACCCCCTTGGTTGCTCACCTTTTAGTTGTTGTCGGCCTACTCCTCATGCTCGGGAGGGCGTCTCCGGTAACACTCCTCCGGAACACGCTACCAGCCAGTTCTCGCGGCATGACGCAGAAGTCTCCCTTGACACTCGTGAAACGGTGACACGACGCGATGCCTTTTCGTCTCAGGGCCGTCCAGCCAAAATCTGAGAAAAGAAAAATTCCCCCCCCGACTCATTTTTATTAATCGTAACATTTGGTTTGTACAAGTAGTTTTTATAGTTTATTTAGTAATCGACGGTATCATTAATCATTATTTAACGTTGTTGGATGAAAGGATCTTTCTGTCTGACTGGTAATTGTCCGTCAGTTGACAGAACTAAATGTGACTGTTTTCGTAGAAAGTCGACAGAAGATCCCGTAGTAATATTTCCTATATGCGAGTTTTTACCGACATTGCGGTCAAAGATGCGTTACAAACGCTAAATATTTGTATTGATTGAACTGCCCTTTTACACGCCAGGGAGGTGTGTTTGAGATTGGGTACGGCATGCGTGATTGTGTTTATGCCTCTCTGCTCTTTGACGCTGGGCAACCGTCTTCCTTCTTACCTCTCTTTATATCACCTTTAATTTATGGTATTATTTTTTCAATTGGTTGGAGTAGTAAATAGTATATACTTCTTTATTATGTAAAGTTGTAATCTAGTTTCGGTTTAGATTTTACTATTAAATTTGTTTTGCGGTACATATAACTCTGCATGAGTCACGTGTGTTTTTGTTTTATTACCCTCTTTATTCTTATTATTTCCTATACAATAAATTTTGGTTGGAACTATATAGACACATATTACTAATTTACTTTTACCTAAAGATGTATTTAACTTATCGTTCCTATTCGGTCCTCTGTCTTTAATGAGATTCACTACGACTTTCATAACGTAAAGATATCCAATCCAATGCTCGTACCAAAAATATATGATAGTGCAAATTATGCACAAAATACCGGCAAGCGGCGGATTTGGAACTATCTAGCCTAGCACTTTTGTTTTCCTCCATACCTTTGATTCATTATTGGTATATACCAGTTAACATGTCGTTTATGTGTTGTGTAATCAACATAATAGGAAATGACACTAATACCTATATATCAACGACTAGCTTTCGACCTTGTCTTTTGGGTGGTATGTTTTTGTAATTAAGTCTAGGTCAGCAGTACTAGGTGAGGCCTCCTAAGGGGCTAGTAAAGGAATCAAAAGAGTAGTTCCCCCCCCCCCCCCCAAAGGCAGGGGCCATGTTTGTGTGACGGACTCCTTCCGGT
>NW_011357369.1:3899732-3928741 GCF_000735185.1 Notothenia coriiceps
CCCCCGGACCCCCCTAGAGGAGGTGAGGACCCCCTTAGAGGAGGTGAGGACCCCCCTAGAGGAGGTTAGGTCCACGGTGTTTACATGCTTATTTATACAATATGTGTGCTTATGCTAACATCATAAGACAAAAGTTGGTTCCGTATTGTGTGTAGTAGGAACGCGCTAGAGTTAGGGGGGCCCCCAAGCCAAAGCTCGCTTAGGGCCCCCAAAAGTCTAGGGCCGGCCCTGATCGGCCTGTAGGGAGGAACGGCCCTGAGTACATTTGCAGATGTGAAAGAAGTAGGCCTACTCAGATCGTGTACTTGGGTAAAAGTAGAAGTACCAGAGTGTAGGAATACTTTGATACAAGTTATAATCCTGCAATCAAAGTGTTACTCAAGTAAAAGTATAAAAGTAATAGCATGCATCAAAATATAGTTAGAGTACCAAAAGTAAAAGTACTCATTATGCAGAGCAAATCTACTCAGTTACTTTGCACTAATGAGGAGAGCAAAGAAGATGTTTTGTGTAGATTATTCATTTAATCTGCTTTATTGGACACCTAAGTGTTCAAACATTTCTGCCGTTATATTTTAAGTTAAAATCTAATGTGCAAGCTGGAAGGCAGTGGTGTCAGGACAGATTATGACACAGTGACGATTAATCATGACTATCAATGTTTCCCTGATGTAATGTGATTTGATTTTTACAGAGGACTCTGGCCGCGATGAGGCAAGAGTACTAAGGTGCTGTCTGTTATCAGTGATGATGAGCTTCTCTCCATTTCCACCATGACCCAGTGTCCACTGCCATCGATCAATGTTGAATCAGGTATTGTAATGGTGATCTACAGAAATTTCCTTTTTTGGGGGTTGTCAAAAGCTTTACAACTTGACTTCCCTGATCACACTAAAAACACTTTCAACTTAATTGCAATAGACTGATGGGTGCAAGAACAAGATTCCATGAAAACAGCTGACTATTGTGGACGATGATGTCATTTTTTATTGAAGGAAAAACAATAAAAGGCATATAGTTGAACTTTGAACTGTGTCTATCCTTTGATTTGTTATGTGCAACTATAAATAGCAACATTTTAGGAGATTTGGTTAATGTTTAATAAATGTTTAAAGCACTTAAGTTATTAAAGTACAGGAAAATGTCAAGTTACCCAAATTTAAATTAATGTTTGATTCATTCATTCACACAGTATATCTCGCATAAAATTAAATACTTGTAGGAAGTAGTAATTCTGAGTAATCTGTACAAAGTGAAGAGTAACCTTTATAGTCAATTGTTAAGTACTCACATGTAGGTACTACACTAAATAAGAATTTGTAAGTAAAACAGACAATGTACACCTCACTGAGGTCAGACAAGTACCTTTTTATTTGTTTTTAAGGCAATCAGTTTGCATTTATTTTTCAAGTGAGGTTAACTAATTAGAATGTACAGTGTTAAACTGCATGGTGGAAGAATACATGCAGCATGTTACAATAATATTGCATGAATGACATTGCAAGGACAAATAAAAAGGTTACAGAGGATGAAGTGTATGGTAAATAGATTTATATGTATTAACTTGTGGAAGGTATAAAGAATGTCCTTCTGATTTTGGCTTATCTATATTTTGGGCTAAAATTTTCATTGGTTACGGTAAGGGTAGATTAAGACACAAAGGAAATTAATATAAATCTAAACATGTCTTGCATGGTGACAACAAGTGCTTGTGTATGTAGCTGTGGTTGTGAATGAGTCACCTGACACGGGATGTTGGTGGACGCAGTTGATTACACACACGTCCAATTCTATAAAAAGGACACGGTCATAATCTCTAATCACTTCCATGTCTGGCAGAAAAAAGGGAGCAGGTTAATCTGGATTACACGTCACCATGGTGAGGTCACAGCCGAGGCATCCGATATCCTGACCAGCCAGGAAAGAGAGAGGAAACACAAAGACAGGTAGAAGACAGGAGACGATTAGAAACCCCCACATTTTTTAAGATGCAGTATCTATTTACAAGAAGGAGAGAACAAGTAATAATTCCATTTGCAAAATTCATATTTAGCCTTGTTTTGTTATTGCAAATTAATAACACTGAAAATACAATCGGGGTAGTCCTTTTAACCATAACTTTACAAAAAGTAATATTACACTTATGGAGAGTGAAAAGGTAACCACATGACCTGCAAACCAAATGAAAAGTCCACCCGACCAAACATAAGCCTACACCATTTTATAATGTTTATTTGTTTTATTTGTAAATGAGTTATTGTAAGTACATTGTGACACACTTAGATCAAAGCATGCTTGTATATAATAATTTAATTCATAATTCATAAAGACTAACCCTGGATGACCCAGACATTGCTTTAAATCTCACAAGAGGGTGAACAGAACAGGGCATGAAGAAGAACTATTAATCTATGCCGATAGGATATGTTTTTGAACTTATAAACCATGGAGTTGGACTGAAATAAACTTCATCAACAATTGAGTGTATTGAAAACTTGCACATGATGACAAACCGATAAAAACCCCATCAGAGCTGAACATAATTGATAATAATGCCTGGATTATCATGATAGCAGGGGCGGCTGGTGGAAATTATTTTAGGTGGGGCTATTGTAATAGTGAATAAACCACACGGGGAACATTTTGAGAAATGAACCCTTAAATTATGACTTCTGGTGATGTTAGAGATATGAGAAGACTGATCAATACCTCCATAATCTTCAGTGTGGTTAGCTATGAATCTTCCAAAACTTCCAAATACCTTGTCCTGGACATAGTTTCTACAGTATACTGTTCAACAGTACAGTAGGCCCACACAAACTGCAGAACACCGGTTCTTTGGGAACACTCAAATTATTTAATTCCCATTTAAAATCAGGAGACTAAATACGAACATTATATGCAGACACAGACATGGTTCAGAAACACAGAAATATTAGAAAAACAGACCATTAAGGCAAAAAACCCAGTTTGATGGATGCTGTCAAAGCTCAACTATATACAATAATGTGTGTGTGTGTGTGTGTGTGTGTGTGTGTGTGTGTGTGTGTGTGTGTGTGTGTGTGTGTGTGTGTGTGTGTGTGTGTATGTTTATTTATCACGGGCACATAGTATCTGTCCCCGGCTGTTTGAAGAGCAAGCATGGGAAACAAAAGACAGCGTTTACCTGTTTGCATCCAGCTAGTCACACAAACAGTTACAATCACACTCCCTTTAATTGACATAATTAATAGATAGTTTAGCTTCTCACCATCATTTGCTGTGGCCCACTGATGTTAACGATCGTAACTGAAAGGCTGCCTGTCAAACGTAAACATTCAGCCACGTGACTCGCAAACTCTCGCGAGAGTTTTACACCAATAACCCTGCACCGGGCGCTGACATTGGCGCCCGGTGATCATCAGATTTGACGACGCTGATTGGCTGAAATTATGTTTCGGAGGCATAGTTTACAGATAGCAGTCAGCTGCTAGTGGCTGCTGCTGCACTGGTTGAGGGCTCCTCTCTTAGCGCCCAGACGAGAGAGGGTAATGATACACGGGCAAGGCCAGGGAGGAAACTTGTGACTTATCAGTAACTTTAGACATTGTAACACAATTTTATTGTAGATTATACATTTTACTGATACCAATTATATAATATTTACCTTGTTCATTAACAAATAAAAAAAATAAAAATGTTTTTGTTTTTTTTAAATATAGGCCTATATATATATTTTGTTTGAATGTGGGAAGAGGTGGTGCGGCGCCCCTATTGGCCGGCCGCCACTGAATAGGTGTAATGTTCACCCACTCAACCGCAGAGTTCACCCCCATTTTGATGGAAGAAACAATACAAAAAATTATTAACAACTGTTTGAACAAGTGTGATGATTGGAATTGAAGAGGGGATTTTTAAGTTGAATCACATTTTTAAATCCACGCACTGTTTTTGTTTTAGCTGAGCCCTGGTGGCATGTGATGTGCAAGCCCTGCAGCTGATCCTGGCACTGACCAGTGTTCTGCAGCTTTTATCACCACTCAATCTTCATAGACAAACTGAGCATGACTGGAATGTTGAATCCTCTGCTAATTCACTGCATACTTAAATGTGATAAATGGGGAGAGTTTGGGGTACTTAAACATTTTTAAAGGTTTTCTCTGAAAAGCACATGCAAAAGCACATGTATGCCTTTCTTATCTGTAGAGGGGATGTGTCTAACATGGAGAGGGGCTTCCTAGGGCAGACCGTTTCACATTAAGCTATACCATGAAGATGCTTTCTGCTATTTTTTACCTTCAGTCATAAAAGCGACTTCTCCTGCAGCAGCGTTGTATTTTGACAACAGTAATGTTCTGTCAGTCTCAGCTAAAAAAAAGCCTCAGCTGGTGTGGAAGAAGCATCGCTGCTATGCGAAGATTGCAAGCCTGTAGTGTGTGTCTGTTTGATGAACCAAAGGTTATATCTTCGGACTACGAACTTTTTATTCCCCGCTCATCCCCGGCTAGACCATCCATGGGCTAGACAGAGAAGCTGAGAGCAGCAGGGAGATCCCCTCTACAGTTGTTTCTCCCTGGGTATGACGGCTATATCAGCTGACTGTAAAACAATCTCTTACTTACTTAATAACATAAATAACACTAAGTGTGCTGATTGTGTCTCATTACAACAGGTATCCTATATTGCCCAGGTCGCTTTTAGCGGGGACACGCTGTACGACTAAAAATACCTGTCTACGACTATATTTGGCTTGGCTGGATCACAATCACACCGCTAAAATAGTCGGTACAATGAATGGGCTCTCTGCTATCTCACTGCCTCCGTGATGCTAAATTTAGTAACAAGGCTTGCGTCAATCACGAGCCTCAGTGCGTCAAGCCTTCCCCCGCCCCCCGGGGCTCGTCATTGGTCAGAATTGGGACGCTGACCGGACAATACGCGCTTCCTGATTGGCTCTTGTGATTTATTGTTCCTCGCAGCTCCGGAGGCACTTTTTTAATTTTGAGGTAGCTGAGCACGATTGAAGGATTATTCCTCCTCTCATATCCTGTCCACCTCTATAGTGTTCTTAATCTGGTTAGTGATAGTATTTCCTCACTATTGACGACATGTAGCTGCATTAGATTAACTATAATATACATGTTGCAATGGCCCCAGGGTAAAATTGAGCCACATGTGATTTGTTCTAACAATTTTCCTCAAGCATGGGTTAAATCCTTTTTTTAAATAAATATTAATTGTTCCAGTAGATATTTTTTATTACAAAAGCCCACTTTTAACTCTGTTTTATTGACAGCCCCACAATGTAATTTCTTAGATAAAAATGTATCCCGCTGTAACTTCCCTTATCAGAATTGTTCTTTAAATAAGTGTCAATGTTATGACAGAACAAAGCGGACACTGTTATTTTATTTCAACGAGATTACTGAAATAATTTGATTTGTTTTGAGAATTTTCTAAATACATAAATCCACTTTACAAAATAACATAAGCCCTGATAATCGACTAAATTACATGTGAGGGTGGGGATTTGAAATAATAGGAGTTAAAGAAGGTTCTCAAAACAGCTAGAAAAAAGAAATGTAGATATCCTGTCAGTTGATTTAATTGACAGTTGCAGGTTTTCAGTGTCATGACAAGAGAACATGACAGATCATTATTATTATTATTGGCTTATTAATGATTAAAGGCACAGAGTCAATATTGAACATCCTCTCAGACAGGCTGAAATACAACCATAAATAACTATGGCTGATGTTGCATGAAATGAAAAGTACAATAAGTATGCAATATAGTTAAGTATTAGTTGATTCTTTTTCATAATCAGAGTACCTTTATTTATCTGACAATGGCAGATATACGGCAGATGTATAGTGCAGATAAAGTGAAGAGAATAGACTTACATATTACATTTTTTTAAGTAAGCACATGTTATTAATATAAACCAACAATAAGTAAAAACAAATAACAGATAAGTGTATCATGGTAAAAAAAAAAAACTACGTAGTGGCAGGCCTACATTTAGAAAATAAAAATGACCATATAAAGTAATAGAAGTATACTCCACAAATATTCTTATATTTCTCAAAGGAAGTTTATCGCTTCTTTATGTGATTTGGATCATGTTAAGTGAACGTTTAGATAAATACTTCTCACTGATAAATAATATGAAGGTATTTTTTTAAGCTCTTTAAATTAATCTTCCGTTTTATTGATACAAATGGCATTTGGGCAAATGCACAAGGACTGCAAGCTCGCATGGTGGACCCCTCTCTGCATCATCCGCTGCAACCATCAAACCAACCGCCTCTCTCTATCGTTCACTCCTCTCCCTTTCTCTCTCTCTCTCTCTCTCTCTTTCTGGCAGGGCTTATGTGTCTGGTACAGTATGAGAGCGAGGGAGAGAGAGGGCGCCGAGTGACGTCACCTCTCCCATGGCGTCACATTGACGTAGCGCATACCAGTGTGGAGGCAGAGCCCACATAAATGCACTATTTGACTTTCTCCACTCAGACGGCGCACATAAACAAACCCGCGTTACAACTCCACACTTTGCAAAGCACACCATCAGCACTGACAGACTCACGGGAGCGGACGCAGACACACTCCTTTACACCCGGGAGATTTTGATTGTGTAATGTTCTCTTTCATTTTTTTCTACTTTTTGGTAAGTTTACTTTAAATAAGGTAATAAGAAGAAACTTTTTTTGTCGCCGATGAATCCTGATCTTCTACAATATTACGAGAAAGAGATTTTTTTTTACATGTATATTTTTCTCAACATCTCTTCGACTCTTGGTGATTATTCTGGATGGAAATAGGATACTTCATGCAAGGTTATTACCACATGTAAAGACGGAACCGCTACAGCAAACCAGTAAGTAAACTCGGAATGAATGAATGAAAGTCTGATATTCTGCCGTAGCGCTTTTGACTGCCAGACTTTAAAACAAAAAAGATGGATTATAAATGTGTCCGCATGCTTTTATTTCCTAAATCCTAAATGTCAAGCTGAATCTTCCCTTTAATATCACCCTCTGTCTGTTTCTCCCAACTTTGTGCGTCTAACCTGTTGATATGTCCAACTTCAACACGCTATTCATAATATCGCCTGATCCTGTGCCGTATGTCCAAAGAGCTAAATGAAGCTGGATTTGAATTTAATTTGCAGTGGGAAAGTATCATATCCTTTCTGGTTGTCATGGAAATTAGATGCCTCTCACTCACACAATGAATAGTGGAGTCAGACGCACTAATGGTCTGAGGGGAGAAGAGTAACCTACATTCAGGCAGGAGAGTTAAAGCTCTCTGATTTTTTTATTTTCTGAGGGGTTATGCTGAAGGTCTAAAGGAGTTATTTACATGGTGTGTTGTGAGATATGTGTGTGTTTGTCTTTGTGACACTGATAGATAGACCATGAGCATTATAATGTTTCAAAAATAAAGTCTATACAGCATTATCATTATTAACGCTGGCTTGGTTTTTAGGATGAAAGCTCAACATGAAAGGTAATTTTTTCCAAACAGTCACAGAGTCTGAGCTGTCGCCTGAGTGTTGGCAAATGTCTCTAATGTCAGCTGTCTGCTGTCTCTGTGGGGACAAGGGCTCTCCTCTGTGTCCTTCATTGATTGCAGGAAGAAAACAATTAGCCACGTCAAATGTCAGAAGCCCTCTGAATAATTTCCTAGAAACATCTGATGGCAACAAAGACACCTAGTTCAAAGCAGCTGCAAGCTTCAGGCTATCTCTGTGTGGCGAGTAACTACTGAGTTAAGGTTCCTGAGTAACTTAGTGGTTTTTCCTTTCCTTGTTCTCTGTTGTGTTCTTTATCTATTTCACACACTCAGGTTTACGCACGCGGGGATTCTGACAGGCTCCCTCTCAGGGCAGATTTACAGTACTCACATATTTCTCTGGTCTCTCCTTTATGTCCTCTCTTTTCTCTGTCTGTTTGCTGGAAGCTTCGCGCTGTCCAGGGTTATTGGTGTGAGGGGCTACCGGGGGCTACCGGCGCTCCGGGGCGCGTGCTTTACAGCTCTTATGTCGTTCACTTGGTTACCGGTGCGCGCGGGGCCAGAGCCCCACCGACCAGCTCGGCCTGAGAAGAAGAGAAAGGGGATCCGTTTGCTAATTTAGAGAGAAAAAACGGACTGAATGTCTCACTTTGCAGGAGAAAATAATTCCCCCCCTTTTAAGTGAGTTTTCCCTCTCTTAACCCTCCTCGGAGGATGTGATAAGAGCCCATTTACGCACAGTTACAACCTTCACTTCAGAAGCTTATGAAAGAATGACTATTTTGTCTTGCATCAAGGACTATCTTATTTCTACTACTGCCAGAACCAAATAGTTTTTTAAGCACTCAAATTGATTCCACACGTATTTGTGTGTTTGTTTACTCTGGTTTGACTTTCTTTATTTCAACATAATGTGCAGGTTCTGTGCAGCATCACATTTGTATAAAACCACATCCTGACCAAGGAAAGAGTTCAACTTCAGACCTAATGTTTTCTTTCAGAATTGTTCTGTAAGAGTTTGGAGAAAAGTGGAAGAGTTTGATGTGTTGACACAAAGATAAGAAATGACAGCAGGCTGCAGGTGCCTGTCTGTTGCCCTGAGAGTCGGTTATGGGGGCTGTGGCTTGTAAACAGACAGTACTGAGATGCACACCAGGATGTGGAGTGGTCTATCTTATCCCTGAGGGTATGTGTGTCCGGCAGAGAGAGAGCTTGTGTATTTAAGAGAGTGTGTGACAGAAAGGGGGCGCTATGGGACTTGAAATCCGTCTGCCAAAGTGCGTCTCGCTGCAGTGAGGGAGTTGGAGGCGCACGGCGCACAGGCTGGTTTGGTTTCAGGTCCGACTCTCCAACATTTCTTGGTTTCTCTCTGCCTCTGGATGAACCCTGAGCAGGCGAATACGGCAGTGATCAGAGGCAAGAAAAGCGATGGCTTCGAGGCTGATTTTATAAAAGTTCTCACTTTTGTAGGTCTGTATTTCTATAAGTTTACTGTTGAAGCTGTCTTTCGAAACGCAACATTTAGATTATAATAATACTGGAGCACAGCTTAGAATGAAACTTGTCGCCCACGTAAGTGTAAGTCTTGAAATGAGCTAAAGGTCCTCAGTTGTGGTTCATATTATTTTCTTTGCAATATAGATTCAGTGTCATACTTAATGACAAATTGTTCTGTGTTTAATTTGAATGTGTAAGTATTGCGTTTGCTTTGTTTAAAATGGATTTACTTGTATAATGCAATGATCTTCTTTTTCTGTGAATGGCATCTTGTTCTCGCACAGAGGTTTGCACCCCCTGTCATCTTTCTGTTGCGTTTCATCGGATTTTCTGACTTTAACTTTCAAACGTTGTATTTCTTTTTAATTTAGTGTGTAAACATTTTTTTGTTTCTTATTGTATTTAAACAATAGACAACTTTTTTTCTGGGCTGTAATACTGTGTGAAGACCAACCCACTTTAGAAGAAATTCGGTAAACGAAGTTTTGGAAAGCAGTGCCTTTTGAAAAAAATCTGTAAAAGATCGATCAATGCATGTTTCTAAATATTGAGTGTGTATTGCTGCTTTATTATTGGCGCTGAATGGAGAGGACGGTACCGTTTTTCCGCCTGCCGCCACATCACTGACCCAGACATCTCTCCTCCAGACACAGGTTCGGAAGAGCGCGCCCAGCCGAGGTTGGAGCCGCGGCGATCGGACACTTCCTGTGCGACGCCCGCCGAGTCCTCCCCGCTCCAGGAACCCTGTCCCGGCCGCAGCCACGCCACCCTTCACCCCCGGACACTCAGCACCATTCAGCGCGAAGCTTTTCCATCAGGTACAGACACATCCCGTCCGTATAGCCTTCCTTCATTCGTTCTTCTTTCTTTCTTTTTCTTCTTTCTTTCACGTCCTTATATATTTTCTGGTGTGGCTCGGGTTTGTATTTCAGCACTTATTGTGGTGTGATAGGTATGTTTGATTTCTTCTGTTTTAAGGAAAAATAGAAAAACGGCCCCCCAAAATATGCTCAATTTAAGGGTTAGGCTACATCAGAATTTAACTATTTCTAACGGCTGTCTAAATTCATAAGCAGATCATAAAGTTGTATGAACATGCTGTTGATCTGATCTTTGTGAGCGAGAGTTTCAGCTCGTGTGTGTGTGTGTGTGTGTGTGTGTGTGTGTGTGTGTGTGTGTGTGTGTGTGTGTGTGTGTGTGTGTGTGGTTGTTTGGGTGGCTCGCCATGCCGACTGAATTGACATTTCAATAATCCTTCTAATGACTCAACAAGGTCTTCAAAAGCCTTTGACTAATTCAGGCCAAATTATGTTTATATGTTTCACTTGTTATATGTGTATATTATTTTACACTAAACCTGTCAAATTAATATTATAACATAATTTAATGTATCTCCTGGATAAATTAAATAGATGATAAAACATTCAAAAGGATAAACTATAGCAAATGGTATCTGTGATGTAAGGGTGCAGTATATAAATCACTTTACTCCTTGTGTGAGACCACTGAATTCAAACTCAAAATTCACTGACAACAAACAACATCCTCTGTTTTTGTATTTATGTTTGCAACTTCATGTTTTCATTTGTTAGATCTATGGCATTCTGACAATGAACAAGCGCGCACAGTTATTGGAACAGCTGCAGTTTGTCCAGTTGAAATGCACACCTCGAGGTTAGAGACTGTTTCCCTTCGCCTCACTATGCTGCACCACCTGTGTCTGACTCTGCTTGGGTTGTCTGTCCTCTTGCTTACACTCATACACAAACACACACACAAATACACATCTGCTTGCATGCAAGTGTAATAAAGGCAAGCTGATGGTGGTTTTGGAGTGTATGGAAGGTTTCAAGATTTTTCTGCAAGGGAATGAAAGTAAAGACGCTCTGGATACAATTATATTTGTATTGTTGAGTGTGTGAGGGGATGCGTACTTGTGAGCATGGGTGTGGGTATTACTGAGTGATGACTAGGCATGCCAAATGTAAAGCACCAAGTGGTTTTACAGGTTCTTCTTAGGATAAGGGTGCTTGTTATTGGCAGAAAGAGTGCATACAGGTTAGTGTGGACATCTTTAACATCATGAGAGGTGAAAAAAGTGTGTGTGTGTGTGTGTGTGTGTGTGTGTGTGTGTGTGTGTGTGTGTGTGTGTGTGTGTGTGTGTGTGTGTGTGTGTGTGTGTGTGTGTGTGTGTTCACAGTGTAAAGGGGTCTTATTAGGTTAGACTGTGTATTGATCTGTAGTGAGTGAGACAAGTTAAGGCCTGTTAAGAACATTAGCCATACAAGCTAATGAGGTGCAATTCAATATAAAGGATGTAGCTAATGCTCTGTCAGCTGAATGAGCTCTGACGCATGTGTGTGTGTATTTGTATTTTTTCCGAGAATGTTATTTTTCCTGTTTAATGTATTATTTTCCTCACGTCTCACTTTCTTCCTTTCCACAGAGCAAGTTCCAGGTCTGAAGGACTCAAAGCGGGTGGAGGAGCTGCAGAATAGAGTGATGTGTTGTCTCCGAGACCACCTGGGCTGCGGGCCTTCTTCCTCCTCGTCCAAGGCTGTCCCCCCCCTGAGTCGTATTCTCAGTTTAAGGGCAGAGCTCCGTTCCCAGAGGACCCAGGGCCTTCAACGAATCTTCTACCTGAAGCTGGAAGACCTCGTACAGCCCCCTCCGTTGATTGACAGGTTCCTGGACACTCTGCCCTACTGACGGCGCGGGTCGACCATACGGAGAGAAAACACACATCACGCCCTGTTCAAGCCTCCCCCCCCCAGGAGCACGCACACGTCCAGAGAGAGACTCGCTCACCTCTGACTGATGCAGAGCAGAGAGCCAAAAAAATGCTTTTCACACAACAAAAAAAAACAATCAAGAACGCCTTTCACTCGAACGGACAACCAACTAAACGCTTTTCACCAGTATGAAAGACAATTACTCGAACGCTTTACTAGTTTTTCTTTGATCCTCCTGCTTTTCTCATGTGGGGGAGGATGACAAGGCTGAGATGGACGACAGAAAAATGACTTTTTACTGTCCTCTGTCTGTCTGTCTGGGTGGTAACTCATCCAGCTAAAAAGAAAGAAGGTTAAGGGTTTATATGTGTTTTGGCCTGACTCATCTAGTATGAGAACTTCTTTTTTAAGTAAAGAAGGAAGGGGTGATGTCGCTGTGTTTGAATGTTTTCAAAGCTTAAGATGTCCCAGTGAAACACAAGTTGCTGTGTATTCTAGTTCCTTTCTGCAGAAAGAAGGAGTAGGGAATTTTCGTAAGAAAATGTACTGAAATGTCAGAGGTCAGCCTAGAGACGCGGAAACATCATAAAGCAGATATTTCACACATGGAAGAGGCGGTTGAGTTAGGTCCTTGATTCCAAGTGCAATTTCTTAAGTGCTATCTCACTCCCTAAAAGGACGACGAGGAGGAGAGATTTAATTTCAAACTCTAAATTATTTTAATGCAAAGACTTGTCCTGTACTGTCAGTAGTTAAAATAAATAAAGACAGCCTCCGCCTGGCTTTAGCAGCAGAGGAGATACTGTGCACTAACGATTGATGACTGAGTCACCCAGACTTGAACTTGCTCTAGTATGTTTTTTTTTTGTATTAACTCATTTTGGATTCATAGGTCGAGTAGGAGTATGGAGCAATGAACATTGACAGAAACTGGCTTTTAAAGCACTTACACCCTGAGAAGGGCTAGAAGCACAGACACACACCCTACCTGCTCCCCTGGAGGGAGAGTCGGGGGGAGGAGGGTGCTCGACAGATAGCTGTATGTCCGGGGGTGAAACATTCCGCAGTCATGCTCTTTTTTCTATTTGTTTCTATTGTGGAGGCCGTGTGAGATTGTGGAGGACATGGTGGCATACTGTCTTTGTGCGTACGCTTAGAGAAGCCAGGATCATATGCATGGTGTTATAAACTGTCAAGAGCTGTCAAGAGCTGTCATAGCCTCGGCTCAACCTGTGTTTGTCAGACTGCAGCTCTATGGGGATTTCCCTGGGCCTCCTCCACCCACTCGCACTCACGGCAGCAGTTTGAAATATGAAAAAAGCAAATTATATAGATATAAATATATATAAATATATATATATACAAAACTAATATTTTGGAGTGTTTTTAGCTTTTTCAAATATTGTGGTACGAGTTGTGCATTGTTTTTTGAAGAAGAGAAACAAAAAAACAAAAAAAGTTGCTGTTTTTTTCAATGTCCCTCTTTGGTTTGAGTTTCCTGTTCGATATTTTTTTTTCTTTCTCTTTGGTTCACTGGATTTTCTGTTCAGCACTTTGAAATCATAAACTAGTTCGGATTATTCTGCTCGACTGTGTCATGTGTTTTGATTGTTGTTGTTTTTTAAAAATAATTAAACGACTTTCACACAAAATGCAAAATGCAAAGAAATTACATTGTCTCAAGACTTTTTAAAAGTAACACAATTTGAGTAGATTTTATTCACAACACGTGTGACTGGCTGGTCAGACACAAAAGCCTCTTAACAGGTAAAAGGCCTCACCACTCTCCCGAGGGACCCTTTGGGCTCTCTCAGAGACTAGAGGGGGATTAGGAGGGTGAGTAGGGGGAGGAAGAGTGAAGCGAGGACAGCTTCATGTTAGCATGAGGTCCAGATCAGCCTCCAGCCTCGTTAAACACCATCGATCGCCACGGTGACATTTCACAGCACATGCCGTCTATACTGTCACTGCCATCACTCACTCGTCCTCCTGCGCAACAGCGTGAGCACTAACACACACACACACACACATACACACACACACACACACACACACACACACACACACACACACACACACATAGGCTCTCTCTCCAACACACAGGTCTCTCTCCAACACACAGGTGATGGATAGTTTCTTGTAGTGAAAGTGTGAACAGCTCTCTCTGTGTGTGTGTGTGTGTGTGTGTGTGTGTGTGTGTGTGTGTGTGTGTGTGTGTGTGTGTGTGTGTGTGTGCGCGTGTGTGTGTGTTCTGGGGGGGTAACATGGTGTTGGAGTACACAGTGTTAAACGGTCTCCACATAAATGTATGATGGGAATAACAAAAAATACATATGTATCCTTTATAATAAAACAGAGATGTTAGGAATCAGACAAAACAAGCGCCTTTGGGGAGAAATAATAACCAGAAAGTGCACTTAAACATTGTTTTTGTGTGTGTAGGAAAATACCATTTACATCAATTTGCAGTGGAGTGTTTATGCCTGCATTTGTGTACTGTGTGTGCAAATTAACATGTGCTTTTCTTATTTCTACGACAGTGACATCTCTGAGTGACAAGTAAAATAACCCCACCACGAGGCCGATTGGTCTGCTCGAAGCTTGAAACACACACACTCAAACTGAAATGTGCGCACACATACACAGTGAGCTGTCAGTCTCCTGGCCAATCGATCAGTGTTGACAGATAGCAAATACCCCCAGTCTTAATTAGAGGCCCCATTAGAACATACACACACAAATATATATGCACCAGCACACACACACATTCAAAGTGTATTCTAATCCATTCAGAAATGTAAAATGACCCCTTTCAGACTGATGATATCCAAATGTTTACATGTGAATAGAAACCTGCGGGTTTACAGAAACATTAGGGTTTTTTCACAGAACGAGAAGATTGTTTAATTTGACAGTTTTAAAATCCAGGTGTAAATGATATTCATTATTGCTGAATTCCATTTAGCTGCTTCAGTTCAAGGGTCCTGTTTTTTTTGTTCATGCTGTCTAACACTTGAATAGAATGATGCTATTAATGTTAATGATTTTAGTAACACCTGTGTCTTTCCAACCATGCTGAGTCTGCTGAGTCTGCTGTGAAAAAGGGGTGTATCCACTGAGAAATCAGGATGTGTTGATCACACCTGCTCTAAAGAACAGTAAGATGCAGGAAGTAAGAAGTGAACGGGGCTTCCTGCTGCCTTCCACTCCTGCTGACTTACTTCCTGGATTAGACTGAAATGAAGGGCACCTGAGTCCACGCACCTGCACACACAAACTCTCTCTCACACACACACACACACACACACACACACACACACACACACACACACACACACACACACACGCACACACACACACACACACTTGTGATGATTTGCTATTTAGATTTATACTGTCTGACTGTTCTTCCCCCTCAGTCTGCAACACTGGGAGTCCCCTGGAAGTGGACAGACAGACAGACAGACACACACACACAAAGACACACACAGACACACACAGAACATGTGTACATAACATCACTAGGGGAAATCCTCTTTAGCTGGGGACTGTTTGTTTCACTGCGGCCCCTCGCGTGGAGCATCCGCTGAAGGAAGAGTGTGTGGGGTGTTGGCCTAAATGTCAAAGGTAAAAGGTGTCGAAGAAGAGGAGTTGAAGCATGCAATATACCCACTCACACAGGCTGATCTCAGAGTAGAGGAGGGGGAACCCCAACAATTATCTCCCAAACAAAACACAAACAAAAACACTTTTTTTTATTCCGCAGGATTGATGCTGTTTATAAGTGCAAGATCAAAGAAAACGTATCCAAATGTGTCTAAATAAATCCAATCACTTATCTCTGCTATAACCTTAGTCAGATATGTGTGAGGTATAGGTGTGTTTACAGATGAATGGGAATTGTTGATACGTCTTTTATTTCTCTTCATTAAGATCAAGTACTGTTGCAATATGATAAAGACATAGGCCTATATAATCCTTTAATTCTAATACATGTATTTAGTCCGGTTAATTTATTTCGATTTTATAGTATGGAAGAGAATCAAGAAATAAGCCTTAGAAATGTACATGTGAATCACAAACAACATAGTTTCAACCCATTACATATACATTTAATATTAAATTAACTTCTGATGAAAGCATTCTGAGTTTGTAACCCACTGGTCTGGTGTTATTTGTGTATTCTGATCCAGTACTATTTTTATCTTCTTTTATATGCTTTACCTTCAAATATAATTACTATAGATATAAATATGTTCTTATTATTGTATCGTTGTCTATATTCATGTATTTATTTATTCTTTTAGAAATGACTTGTCGTGGTACAGCGATCAGGAACACAATGTGCTGCGGCTGCTGGTGGAGGTCGGAAACTTTTCATGGACGCACTGAGAGGAGACTTGTTTACAAACAGCAGATTCAGAACAAAAACAGAAAGCTTTGCTCTAAACAAGAAAATAGTCAATCTTGTCAACAGTATGGAGGTTCGAGTCAGTCCTTAGTGAATATAAAATATATCTTGAAGTGATCATTTCAGGGGTAAGTGTCGCCATATAACCTTTAACTTTCGTTATCGTGTTCTGTAGTAGGCTGGTATTTCATTATTTTCGGGCTAATGAGTGAGCTAGCTAACATCTAAGACAAGTATTAGCTAAATAACCTTCATTACTAAGCTAACAGCTAATGACATGCTAGCCCGGTCATTTAGCTTCAGCTTTTGTCAAACTGTATGTCTCTAAGCATTATCAATTTCCATTCAGGTGTCTAAAAGCACAGTTCTCTTGACTTCTATAATTGGTAACTAGTCTGGTAAACTTACATTGCTTCTTAAGCCATTAAAATAGCCCTACAGTAGCCTCTACAGTAGGAGTAACATTGTCTTAAAGCATTATTATGAACTGCTGCTGCTAACAATTATTAGCATTGTTGTTAAATCTGGGGATTGTTTTTCTACAAGTACATAATAATAATAATAATAATAATAATAATACATAAATACATTTCTGTCATTTAAATCGACAACATGTCAAGTATTACAAAATGTCCGCCCCAGTTTTTCATATCCAAAGTCTTTCAATGCGATATGATATAAAACAGATAAAGGCACAACATTTGAATATTTGACAAATATTTCATTTAATTTGCTGTTGACTAATTTACCGATCAAGTTATTATTTCTGTGTACATGTTAAACTGTCAGTGTGTCATGCAAGTGATACTTCAGTTTCTCTTTTCACTGAAAGGATGTAGGCAAGACAAATAATTGTAGTCTTAGGGAGGTGCCAATTTGAGATATGTGGGCAGACTTGCATGTGTCACAGAGTTTATTCATTTGATTTACGTATTTAATAAAATCATACTCTGCTGGTATTTACAGTGTCTGTGGGGGCAGTGAGATAAGGCTGAGCAGGTGCCGTGTCTAAGTTACAAAGAGGTGTTGGCTGTGGGCAGTCAGCAGGACACATGGCAGAGGAAGGCAGCAAGCTGACTCTGAGGCGCTTGGAGGCACCGATCCACAAGTTCATTAAAGTGGCTCTGCCCACGGACCTGGAGAGGCTGCAGAAACACCACAACAACATACTGAAGGTGACGGATGAGATCTGGCTGGACACATGATCCCACTCTCACATCCACATTCTCACTTCCGGTCCTCACATGGATAACAGTTTCTCCTTTATTCCACAGTTCCAACAGAGCCAACAATGGGACCGGCTTCATCTGGAGCACGTCAATGCCAGCAGAACTGTGCAGGTATAACATAATAATAATAATAATAATAATAATAATACATGGGATTTTTGTAGCACTTTTCCTAATGATCAAAGACGCTTAACATACATACTTACATAACACTGAAAAACAAAAATAACCAGGTGTGTGTGTGTGTGTGTGTGTGTGTGTGTGTGTGTGTGTGTGTGTGTGTGATACTAGTCATCGGCTAGAAGTTGTAGTGTCTTGAAATATGTGTGAAACAGAAGCTGTAAATTCTAGTTTATACATACTCGTCAAGTTTTTACAGTTAGAATACTAAAAGTGAAAAATGGGAATGGAGAAAAAACGTAAATAATTATCGATAGTATGATCGCGTGTGACCATTTAATTAGATCAGGCTGTACGTTCTTTATGGCAGAACCATTTGGACGTGAACCATAACAGACGTAAACATGTGCATCTTGTTTACAGTCGAAGCAAGGTTTTTTGAGTTTTGGTGAGGATGTCTGAGCGTGAGCACATGGAGATGGATGAAATCCAACACCACCCTCTGGTTTAAAGGCTAGCTTAGGGAAGCATTATGGTTTCAATGAAGTTGAAGTGAAAAAGGGCCTTGACAAAACACACAATATGCAAAATGTGTCTCACTGGAAAAATCATATATGAGAAAAGATATTACATATTTCCTCCACCTTTAAATATTAGCAAGTAGTCACACCGTGAGAGAATTGTCACTTTTGTATTGTGTTATTATTTTATTTCCAAAGTCACAAGCTAATAACTAAACCATCTCCTTGACTACTGAGCCACTCTATCGGTTGAGAGCAAAGAGATGTGATTAAAACTATCGATTAAATCAGTAAAATCTGTTAATTTAAAAAAACATTTTATACATTTCCTTAAAAAGCCTATACTATAATAACTTATTAAATACACACCAGGACTGGATCTGTTTATTATAAATAAATCAACTTTCTGTATAGAAGTTCGGCCTTACAAAATCAGGGCAACAAAAGAGCTGTTGCCCATCCTCAAATGGACCATTTTTTGTGTGTGTCTTCAAGTACTTGCAGTCTTGTTCACATGGTGGGTGTGAAATGTCTCAGAGGATGTTGTTGCCTGGAAGCCACCATGTCTCCGAAGGTGAAATAACTCCAAACAGGCACAAACCCATCCTCTCACCATTACCCTGCCAACTCCAGGGACACACACAGAGTGCTTTACCGTGTCTGCATGGTGTTAATCCAGAGAAGGGTTAGTCTACTCAGCTCCAGATGTGTGTGCACGTGGGCCGGTGTTCCATAGCATAGCAGGATAGATGGATAGATGTCTGTAGACAGAAAAAGAAAGGAGGGCTGTCACTATATCAAAAATATGATTGCATTATCTGAAGATAGTATTATGTAATAATAATAATAATAATTCTATCAGTCAGATTGATTTCATGTTATTGTAGTTATTGTTCCTTTTTAGCAAATTAAACACACTCAAAATAAACAGTCTGTATCCATAGCTTTATAACAGCATACAGAAGGAGAAAAAAGGAGAGGTACACGATTCTTAACCAGATATTATTCTGTGTATTATTACCATTATATCAATAGTACCAGTAATAACCACACCCTTTATAGATCGTAGGTCGGCTAATATGTCTATGAGATGTTTTTCAGTCTGTTTAGTCTGTTGTCCCTCCCCCTAGAAAGAACCTCTCCCCCTTCTTGAAGATTGACATTTACTTCCTAGCCTCGGTGTCCCCACCTTGACCGCAGCAGCCTCAGCACACACTGTGAGACAGGAGCGGAGTAATGCTGTTCTATCATGAATATCTGCTATTGAGTATATGTTTGGTGGGTCTGTCTGTGTGTTGGAGCTTCAAACGTTCACGGTTCATTTGCGTGCTGACAGGTGCCTGACCAGACTGCCTCTCTGTTAATCAGTGTGTTTTTCAGTTTCATGCACACGAGGACCAGTGTATGCATGTATGTTTATTCATGTTGTGTAATTAGCAGCGTGTGTTATCGGCAGTGCCTTGACCCCCTGAGCCCAGAGCGGGTGGCGGTCTGGAGGGCTGATGGCTGGGATGTAATCCTCCTGTCACCCTCAGGGCACGGTGCGATGAGGGGGCTCGTGGTTCCCTGCCTCATATCTGAACCTTATTAAGCCCACACCCCAACGCACACACATTTTCCTTCACTAGGACCGTTTATTGGGATGCTCAACCTGTCAGCATGAGCACTTATTTTCTAATTGGGTTAAAAGGGCCAGGAATTACATTTTTCAAAGGATTTAAAATGTGTTATTTGTACATTAAATTAATTGTTTAGGATCATTTAAGCTGTATCTCCTTCTTTATAAATTGTTTACATAAAGGGGACCTATTATGCAGAATCCACTTTTTCATGTCTTTTATACATCAACATGTGTCCCCTCTGTGTAAAGAGATTCTGAAAGTTTCAGGAAAAAAGATTCTCTCTCTTTTTGTCCTGATCCATTTCTATAAAAACCTGTCTGAAAATGAGCTGATCAGATTTTGGCCACTTTATGATGTCATAACGATGTTTTGGCTTGTGTAACCATTAGCCAATCACCAACCAATATAAAACCTCCCCACCCCCCCCCCCGAAGCCCCTTACTCACCTGAATCTCCTCTTAGAGCACCATTGTGTTTTATTTAACCAAATATCTCTCACAGAGGGGCGTGGGGAGTGGCTCCTTATTTTTATCTAAAGTAAAAGACAGAGAAACAGCACTTTTGAAACAGGGCTGAAACAGAGGGGATTATGGGATGCTGCAATGCACAATCTGTTTGGTATTTCAAGACAAACATTTCAGAGCCATGTTTTATATATATATATATATCTGAGACCGGTATAAATGGGATGTCTTGTTGTGTCTTATGTGTTTTTGCTGTGAGACAGCTCAAAACAGTCTGCTATTAACAGAGACCCATCAGGCAGTCTTCACGTTTTACAATACATTTCTCTACCCTTGATCTCACTGAGAAACCCGCTTCTTCTCTGCCTCCCTGCAGCAGTTGAGAGCGAACATGAGGGAGATGGAGAAGCTGTGCATGAGGGTCCGTGCCGAAGACGCCCCCGCTCTCGACACGCTGGTCCAGCCGGTCAGAGACAGGGCGTCAGCCGCCGCCAGAGACTTCCTGCTTCTGCACTCTAACCCCGTGCCTCAGCCTGCGCCCAAAACACCACCTGCCGCTCAGCCTAACAGATGTGTGTCCAGCAGTTACCACGACGATGACGATGTGTGTGAGGAGCCACTGTCTGGCAGGCAAATCCAGCTCCAGCTCCCAGAAATCCCTGCTGATCAGAGTGCTGCTGAGTCCTGGGACAGCCTGGAAGAGGTGGGGACTAAACATTCAGTCTGGATTTCATACTGGATACATGGATTTCATATTATTATTATTATTATTATTATTATTATTATTATACTCCTTATCTGATTTTATTAATGTTATTAGTGTGTCTTTTTGCTCGAATGTTTTACGGTCCCTTATTCTTGATGTGTGAGTTCAAGGTGTACAACATAGTGTTGGTATGCAAGACAAAGGTTCTCCTCCTTTAAACTTTAAAAACAAAACAAAAAGCCTTGCTCGTAAGATATCATCAAACTTGCTTCATCTGTCGCAAACAACAAAACTATTCCCTGACTAAAAATAGCACTTTATATTAAAGACATACAGACAACAGGTACTTTTAACCTATTTATTAAAAATGTATTTATCTTTCTAAACTTATCTCTATCAATGAATTGTTTTATTCTAAAAGAAAAATCTACCATTTTTACCTTCCTAAAAAGAAAGAAAGAAAATGCATAGGATGAAGGGTTTCTTAAACAACAGCTAAAGAGTTATGGAAGTGAACTTAAGAAGGAGTTCAGCCAAATGAAACACAGTGGGTGTTTTTCACAGCGGACACTTTGATTGACTGGCGTAAAAGCACATTACTAAAAACATAAACCCTGTTGTTGCTCTTTAAGTTTCCCAGTAGGTCGTGGCAGTAGGCAAAACACCTGGATCCTGAAAGTAAACCAGCCAACATCCATTTTATTATGTACACCTTTGCTCTTCCTCATGTGTTTAAATGTCGCTGGATAGCTCAGTGGTTAGAGCTGGCTGCCCATAGGCCTAAACTGCTGACTATTAAGCCGGTTCGAATCCCGAGCTGGCCTAACATTCAGGCAATGTCTCCCCCGCTCAACTCTATACATCTCTAATATAGGCCTCAAAGATACCTATCTTCTGTGAAAAAGGCGTCAATCAAAGCAGGGAACACAAAGTGCAACAAGGTGGTTTCCATACTTTGGCTGTACTAAATGTTGCTATAGTTACGTGCTTTATTTCCTGCTATTTAAAGATCATCTAATGCAGATGACCCCTCTCACCTGTTCATACAGATGCCCCTATTTAGCTGATTTACTGCTAAACATACAACGCACTTTACTATTCATGCTATTGTACAGTAGCTTTAGATTTGTGTGATAACTAAGTTTAACAATAAAATACAGGCGGTCATTTTTTCCTCTCTCAGGACCTGAAGGAGCTGAGTGGTTTGGTGACGGAGTTCTCGCTGCTCGTCCATGTGAGTACTCCACTGCTACGCTCACATTTCTCTTTCTACATGTGTGCACAGCTGAACAAAAGCAGTGTGACAGCCTATAGCGTTTCCAGGAAGTGGTGAGTAGTAGTGTTTGACCTTGTGCCTGTGTTGCCTGGTTAGGCTCCTCAGAGAGAGGAGGCTACACACATCGGCTCAGGATGACTGCTCGGGCCCCAGAGGCCCCCTCGCCCAGGCAGGAGGGGAGATTGAGAAGTAGTCGAGGGCGAGAGGGAGGACTTGCGGGAGGATGGCGAGTTCTCCACAGGGGGAGAGGAGGGGGACAATGGCTGCATCGGAGCAGGTGGAAAACAGACGGCTCAGATTATCACTCGATCCTCAGGGGTGGAGAGAGAGGAGCAGGCCGGCCGAGCGGAGGAGAGATTAACAGGGGAAAAGAAAGTGAGAGAGTGGAGATGTAGTTAGGGTAAAAAAAAACAAGACAGAGGCATGAGGGGGGTGGGGGGGGAAAGAAAGAGCATAGACATGTTGTTGTGGTGTCTCAGGGGTGAAAGGCGCCGATAGGGGAGTAATATTCCAGCTCCGCCACAGTGGAAATACTGAGTGTGTGTTTGTGTGTGAACACGTCAGCTCCGCGCTCTGTTCTTATCTCTCTGTTTCTCTTCGTGTGTCTTCGAGGGCAGTCATCTGCCTGTCATGTGATTGCGCTGAAAATGAAGCCGACAAATATAGCAGTTCAATTGTGAAATTATTTGTTAAGCCGTTTTAATTTAAGGAAGATTTTAAAAGCATCTTATGTGACTAACCTCTTTTAATTGCGTATTCAGTTGTATTAGAGGATTGGGATTGGATTTGAGATCATTAAAACAGAAGATATTATATTATAATATAAAACATAAGCAATGAAGTTCATTATCAATCTTTTCTTTGTAGTACTAAATGACTTTACGGTGCATCATCTGTATAAAGGCATGCTTACACATTCATCACTTTCATTCTTTCCTAGATTTGCCCAAAACTCATAAATATACTTTAACGAAATAGAGATGCAACATTAAGTTGATCCACAGAAAATAAATGAGCAACTGTCTTTCCTTTGTTTTTGATTTATAGTTTAATGCCTTTTTTGGATTATAACATGAAAATAGGCAGAGATGCAACAAAGGTCGCTGACTGAACTCGAAATGGCTCCCTACTTTTTGTCTGTAGATTTGCTGCTAGTTTCTGTTTCATATAATTGTGGAATTAATTACTTTAAGTGTTGGACTGTTTGGAAAGTAAGACAGAAGATGTCGGGTTGGGCTGTGGAAAAAAACGATGGACATTTTCGAATTTGTTGACATTTCAACAAGAAAAACAATAAGCAGATTATTCGATGAATTTAGTTTGTTGCAGCCTTATTATTTTGTTATGTAGAAAATGGACAGAACTGAATCTATAAAATAACTTTTAGCTCAGAGGAGGAGAAAGAGAGAATGGGTGAGGAGGAAGAAGAGGAGGAAGAAGAGGAGGAGGATGAGGAGGAGGAGGAAAGTGCTTGTGGTTGTTGTTTGGTCACTGTGTCCATCCAGCCCTCACATGGAGAGAGACAGCTGCCACTCTGAATATTTCATGAGATCTACACAATGCCACACACACACACACACACACACACACACACACACACACACACACACACACACACACACACAGACCCCACCCCCAGTGACATCCTTTGAATATACCTACAACCTCCACACACACTCATACACACCCAACTTGTGTTAACTTGTGCCATGGAACAGAATCTGTTCAGGCAAAAATAAAATAGAGAACACAACAGGTGGTTGTTTTTTTAGTGTGTGTGTGTGTGTGTGTGCGTGCGTGCGTGCGTGCGTGCAGGTGAACGAGCTTGCTTGAATGTGTGTGTTGGTGTGTGTGTGTGTAGGTGAACGAGCTTGCTTGAATGTGTTTGTGTGTGTGTTTTAATATGTGTTTGTGTGTGTCTCACCCTGTGCATCAGTCCCAGCAGGAGAAGATTGACAGCATCGAGGACAACGTCAACGCAGCCGCTGCCAACGTGGAGGAAGGGACCAAGAGCCTGGGGAAGGTGTGTGTGTGTGTGTGTGTGTGTGTGTGTGTCCTGATGATCTGATATGTGTGTGTGTAATGTTTGGGAGATGGGGAGATCGATGGCACTTTGCCTCCCAGCCATTCCACAGCGTTTGTCCCTATTGATCCGCTCGAATACGGAGGAAAGCTGCAATTAAGGAAATAGAGAGAGGAGAGCGATAGAGGGGAGGGGAGGAAGAGTGATAGAGAGGTAGGATGAGAGGGGGGACAACAGAGGATCTGTGTGTTTGTGTGTGTGTGGTGTTAAAGAGAGGTTTGAATGACTGTTTAATAGTTTTTCAGGAGCAGCATTGGCCTTCCATTATTCAATTCAATACACTCTCACACACTGAGTGTAACTCAGAAGGACGACTCAGTGCCCTTCACACGTATTACTCAATTGAAATGATGAACTTTTGCCTGTAATACTGAGAATGAATCACCTGTTTGTGTTAATGTACAACACACACACACACACACACACACACACACACACACACACACACACACACACACACCAGTGAACACTGTTTCTTTTACCAAGGATTGTGACATTTTTCTAACTTTACTTTCACTGTTTTGTTTGGTGATGAGAGGCTTGTGTGTCAGATGAAGCAGTCTTTTTTGATCTGTGTTTTGCTCACACTTTAAAAAACATAATAGAGGCCTAAAGTAATTACACTGTAATTACAGACTCTTAGACGACACCAAGTCGAGATTCCTGTGTGCTGAAACAAACCTATAAATGCTAACACTGCACAGAACATTAAAAACAGACATTTCTTAGCTGCTTACACAGTCCTGCCAAGGCTACCTAAAGTTATTATGTCAATTACAAAAAAGTGGTATTAATCGAGCCGTGCAGATACTGAGTTGTCCTGGTTACTGAGATTTTTGCCACCATTAAAGAACAAATGAGATAATATTTTTGTGGTGTTCAATGCATAAAAAACCCCGATATTCAACCAAATCTATTCCATTTCATTTCATTGTTATTTAATGTTATGGCGTGATTCCATTCCCCGCCATTGGTGTCGGGTAAAATCAGCTGTTTTGAATGAAATGAAATGGCGAAAAAACCTTTGACACTGTGAGCTGCAACTCTAACATTTATAAAATAAATTTCGCAAATATTAAAATATTCTTTTGAAAGGGTTATTTTAATTTAAATTCACCCAATTGGCGACACAAACAAAGGTCGACCTCTGTCACGCTGCTGCTGGATGTAGTGGGCTGCACATTAGACGGTGGGGGGGGGAGATAAAACAGATGAGAGGTATGTCAGATGTTTTCACGCGTTTGAAAGCTTGTAATCTGTCATCAGGTCATAAAGCGTCACACACACACACACACACACACACACACACACACATAGATATTTCTCCGTCCTCCACAACCTGTGCCCAGAGTCCTTTTAACTCGGCTCAGATTAAATTAAATATTCCCTCAATTGCCACAGGGGTGGGGACAAGCAATGCTAGCTTTTGAACTAGATTAATTTAATGGTGAAGTGTTAATCAAGTGTGTGTCCCTGCATGTGCGTGTGTGTGTGTGTATCTGTGTCATTAATTGTCATCAGCAAAGCGCACCTTCGACTCTGATGATAACAGCCGTAATAACACCCAGGCCACATCTCTCTGATTTCCTCTAAATGGAGATAATGAAAAGTCTTTGAAGCAGCTATGGCGGTGTTGATTTACATTTACACATGCAGGCTTGTTTGGGTCTTCTTCTTTTTTTTTTTCTTCCTCCTTCCCTGGCTGGATTTGTGATCATGAAAGGATAGACGCCTCCAAACTCTACCACAAAGTACTAATGCCTCCCAAGGTGTGTGTGTGGATGTTAAATTAAACTATATCTCTTCTCCCTGTCTCTCCAGGCGGTGGGCTACAAGTTGGTGCTGTTGCCGGTTGCCGGGGCGTTGCTGGGCGGTGTGTTGGGGGGTCCCCTCGGCTTGCTGGTGGGGTTCAAAGCAGCAGGGGTGGCTGCTGCTCTGGGAGGGGGGGTACTGGGGTACGCAGGCGGAAACCTGGTCCAGAAACAACGCAAAGCCAGAGTGGATCTACAGATGAAACGACTGACAGCACCACCACCAGAACCAGAGACACACAAAGACAAATGACCCAACAGTTGTTTCTATGCTCTGACCTCAGGCCTGATCACTAAAGGCTTCGACTAGGAGCTCTAACTGGACCTCCGGCAGTGTCACATTGCCTTAAAGAGACCCGCTGTAACGTCATCAGGCTTCTCTGCTCACATACTTTGATGTTCGGGTATGAATGGTTTGTCTGTGAAGAGGTTTTACCACATTTTATACACAGCTGAATTTGTATTCCCAACGCAACTAAACAGTTATTTACACTACATTATTAAGAATGGTTGGGTGAGATTTGGTGAAATGTCTCTTTTTTTTTTATGTCGTCAATTAAAGGTGGGGTACGTAAGTTTGAGAAACCGGCTTGAGATACACTTTTTGTTATATTCCATGGATTGCTCTTACCATCCCGATAGCAATGAATATCTGAAGTGCTTTGACAACAAATCCATAACAAAATGTCATCTGTGGAAGCCGTAGTACTGTAAAAAGCACGACCAGTTATTTTAGCCGGCCCGGCTGAAAGAACTGGATGGCCTACCAACCATTCTGTCAAATGCTATCCCTAAAAAGGAAGGGCTTTGTCCCAGATTGTGCATCTTCACCAGGGTTTGTCTCCAATGATCATGCCTTCATATTCCTTTAAGCAGGAAATAGTATCCTAATGTGAACAGCTGCACTACGGAGACTACAGTAGCAATGATGAATAGATTATGCATTGAGTCACTGTGGTTTGACCATTGCCTAATGTAACGTGTTTGTTTCAATGTTTATATAAAGTATACTGCTTATATTTACAGACTTGCTAAGTGTGAGAGCATAATTGCACAACGATTCCCAAAGTGCCACTGTCCAGCTCGCTTCAGGAAGAAGCTGCACTTTGTTGATATGCCATGTTTTCTGCCAAATAAAATGTGTGTTTTTTTCCAACAGAAATGTGGTTGAATGAATAGATAACAGGGTGAATGAAACCAGGCAGAGACATACAAAACATCAGACAACACAATATCCTGTAAAATGGTTTTTAATTTACTTTTTTTCAACTCCTCTCCCCCTCTGAGATGACTTGGTTTAGAAATGGCACCCCCCCCCCCCTCCTGTTGGTTGGCTGATATGTCACGATGCAGGCTTCTGTTGTCCTCTATGGAAGGGCAGGACACTCACTACAAACTTAGCAATGGGGTCCTCGCACCCTTAACCTGGCTTTGCATTTATTCATGCTCAGGGGATCTCAGGGATCTAGACATGTACCAAAACCTCAGACATATAAAGAGACAAAACCAGTTTTAAGAGAACTTGTATAAAGTGGCCGACTTTAAATTTCCACCGTTCGTCACATGGGTTTTCCCCTTTTGTCTCGCGGCTTTTTTTTTAAAACACTGGGAAGTCTTTTCTCCCTTTGCATGATGACACATTTGACAACAAAAACAACAGCCATTTCATGAACTTTTACCATTTTAAAAGTACATCATTGGAAAAACATTTGTTCCTCTTTTAGTTTCCCGGGAAAAACAACTCTGAGGTGGAACGGCAAATACTGTGCCTTTAAAAAGGTAGGAAGCCCCCTTTGACTTTGAATGTTTGACAGTAGTGGAGGTAATCAGCATTTTAGACACTGAACATTCAAATAATGTTCAGATTCCTTGGGTACAAAATGGACATAATTCCTGATTGCGTAAGTATCCATTTCCTTTGAGACAATACTTCATAGAGGCACCTTTGGCAATAGTTACAGCCTTAGGTCTTTTCACTAGGCCTGTAACAGCTTTACACATCAAACACTAATTCTCTCACATTCTCCGTTTACGTCTTTTAGATTCGGCTTTATTTAGATATGGGTTGTCCTGTTTGAAAACAGACATCTATTTAACCTTCTGCCGTCAGAGGCAAGGCGGCCGCGCTACAGAAGAGCTGCACACAGCATGATGCTGCCACCACCAGGCTTTACGGTAGGGAGGATGTCTTATTGGAGTTTTAGGTTTTCTTATGACGGCCAAAAGACTCATCACAAAAAATAAAATCCTAATTACATCCACTGTCATTCAGTGCTTTAAAACAGCGACACATGAAAAGGTCCAAGGGGGCGATACTTTTTATAAGCACTGTAAGAGACATCGTAATCTAGAAGCATTTAGTACCAGGGAGAGAAGGGGGTGCATCTCAACAGGCTGGAGTAGCTCTGTATCTTTATCTTCTGTCTCATGGTTTGATTTCATGTTACCCCAATCAAGCATTTAAAAATATGTTTTCTATTCCTTCAGAACTACCGTTTGTGGAGAAGATATGGAGAGAAAGCTACTTCAAACTTCTTATAACTTGTGCTATACAAGTGCATCAGACTAGTTGGTAATATTATTGAGATGCAGCCAGGAGGAGACTAAAAACGCATCTCTCGTCAGACAGGCTGAACTACCCACAGATAAGAACCGTACGACTGGAGTGAGGGAACTCTTCAGGGGTTTTTTTCCCTCTACAAAAAGCCAGGGTGATGTAAAAGAAATGAAATAAAATAAAATAAAGAAAACTCTGCATTTAATTTAGACCAACGATGAGACTCCCATGTAGCACAAACATATTTACAAGCTCCGGAAAAATAATAATAGTAAAAAGACTTCTCTTGATGTCCTAATGCCCCGCTCCCCTACCCGCACACATTTTCTTCTTCCCCCCCTTCCTTTTGATCCAAAATAAAAATTGTACATGAAAGAGTTATGAAAATATAGGTTATTCCAACATGATTGTGTCATGGACTGTTTCTTCTCTTCATTCTCTCTTCAGTAAGGGTGTTGGGTGTTCTGTCCCGCTGGCCTGTCCCAA
>NW_011357369.1:3928752-3951871 GCF_000735185.1 Notothenia coriiceps
AACCAACACACAACAATATATCTAGAAGCATATTTAGTACCTTCAGGACAAGTGGATAGACACATACATCGAACAGGCTGGAGCAGTAGTGACGACACGATATCTCCTTTTATCATTCACAATCTCATGGGATTTCATGTTACCAAACCAATCAAGCAATTAAAAATATGTCTATTCGCCAATAGAAACTCACCTCTACCTCACGAGTGTACATTGGTAGAATAATAACAAAGAGAGTAACGATAGAAAGAACAGAGAACTATCAAACACATTACTATATAATTGTGCATACCAAGAGCATCAGACTAGTGGTAATATTAGATCATGAAGATACTGAACAGACACAAGGAGGTAATACACTAAAAATCTCATACTATCTACGTTGTTTAACAGAACAGAAATATAAAACATTTACTCCACTAGATAAAAAAGATAACCAAGCGAGCTGTAGAGTGCATACTGGTCACACTCCTATCAGCATTGATTTTTGACTCAACAACATAATAAAGCATCAGGGCTGCCTAATGCATAAATATATAAGAAATGAAAATAAAATAAAATAAAGAGTAATACTCTATGCAATACTAAACAATAGGCACCGGCAAACGTGATTGAGATTCCTATCTCCATATGTAGCAACAAACAATATTTACAACCCGAAAAATAATAATAGTTAAAAGACTTCTCGTGATGCTAAGCCAATCACAATAATGCATCCGCTCTACCCACAACTATACGACTAATATCATGTCAATTGCTTCAGCTCGACCTAGCTCTAAAGCCCTATTATTGAGATACCAAAAATAAGAGATAAAGACTAAGATATTGAAAGACTGATTATGCATCAAACTACAGGTGAAAATAATATCAATCTTCCCATACATCGACTGGTGTGCGCATTGGCAGAGGAGATCTCTTTTCTTACATACGGATCTCTCTTTTAGCATCTGTTTCAGTATATTACCATGTTGTAACGGGGACTCTGGTCCCCGCTCAGCCTGTCCAACCCGCGCCCGCCGGCCCGCCCCATCATGCCCGACCCCTCCCCCCGACCCGGGGCGTGGCATTGAGTCACAGGATCTCTGAAAGGCTGTTGAGGTCACAGCTCGTCGCGGCCCCGGTTGAGGATGGTGTAGCGAGTCTCGCTGGGCGCCAGCTTCTGGAACGAGCTCTCCGGGGGGCTGCTAGCCGCCTCCCCTCCCGTCTCCTCCTGGGAGGGGGAACGCCAGAACAAACAGTTTAGACACACGTGATGATGTTAAGCCATGGATGTTGCACCTTGTTTCTGTTAAGTGGTAGTGATGTGCTATATGTGACATGTATGTAGTAACGTGTGTTGTTTGCATGTTATTGTTCTCTTGTATCTGCTTGTCTTTCATCCTTTGTTTTATAACTAATGCTGTTTAAGTTTAAGGGCGTCCATTATCATCTGGCTGGGGACAACATCTGGAAATTAGCAATGTTTGCTAAAGATGCCCCATTTACTGTTGTTTGTGACAGTGGATCAATGGGGACTGTCCACAACAATATAAACAAATAAACTAAACTCTCAGTGAATGCAGAGTGTGTCACGCCGTCTGACCTGTCCAGGCGTGCTGTCCGTGGGGTCGGGGCCGTGGTGGAACTCTCGGTGAAGCTTTCCAGAGTGAAGGTCCAGCACAAACTGTCTCAGTTTTCCAGGGATACTGGGAGAAAAAAGAAAACACAGAAGCAAACATTGAACATGAGGCAGGAACCTATTTGTGTCCTTAAATCGTATCCTACATCTAACTTAATTGCACAAACCGGCTATAAATGAATAATTTCCACCTGATGGGTGCCGCCAATACATGAGCAGGTGTGTGTATTGTGAGATTTAGTCATAAGTACAATTGACCCCTCCGCCCCCAACTTTACAGGCGTACCTGTTCTGCTCCAACAGTGAAAAGACCAAAGCACACTGCAGAGCATCCGGCCTACTGATACTAATTCAGCCGGATCTGACAGAGTTTAATAGATGTATTATGGGACCTGAGACAGTAAGAAGATGTCACAGTACAGCTGTCCAAAATTGGGCTGTACTGTAACAAAGATAAAGAGGAAGGGGCCTGCATGGCAAATGAACTGCACTTAAATGACCTTCCCAACTTTGTGAATAATTTGCTTAACAACTCAACCTTAAACACAAGTGAACTTGAGAAATGTTGACTTAAATATCTTCCCATCTTGCAGTCTGAAAAAGAGCAAAGGATCAATTCATCAACCCTGAAATGAACAACGTTCTCATCCTCCTGAGCCATAGCTCCAACAGGAAGTGGGTCCATATAGTCGAAGGGATGTAAGGGTCAGGGAGATAAGACTAAAGCATATCATACAGGGGCTGGTGTTGTGGTAGAAATTGGTGAAGGCAACAAATTCACTTGAATCCCTTGAACAGGCCTCTCGAACACCAGCCTGTTGGTATGAGTGGTCGTTGCATGAGGCCCAGTGACTGTGGGTTGGACAAAGGCATTCCTACACACACAGTTCAGCCATAAAGACAGTAGAGAGAGTTGATGCGAGACAAAGAGCTCGGTGCAGCAGCAGAGGACTCCAGTCCCTGCGGACATGTCATGAAGAAGCATTAATCCATATCAACGCTTTCCTGTGAAGTGCGCTTATTAACGACAGGTCATGAGCTGTTGTCATATCACAGATCCCCAGTCACAGCAGCATGCAGACACATGCACAAACACACACACACATATATATATATATATATAACATACACTGTGCTAATGTAATTACAAGCTGTGTGCCACATGCGGGGGTGATGTGATGTAATTAGGTTGTGGAGGGCTGGTCAGTCCTGGGGGCTTCTGTCTATCTGATCAGACTCTGATTGGGGGCTAGGGGAGGCCGAGTGGTAGGGGGCAGAATAAATAAGATTAAGTTAGATTATACTGGATTAGTTTAGCACTTATTGCACGTGCCAAATCATGTCACATTAGCTCCGGTGTCCAGGCCCATTCATAAAGGACAGATTTTTTAGGAGGTGTGACATTTCTCTGTTGTTAAGCGCACAGTGTCAGTGTGTGTGTGTGTGTGTGTGTGTGTGTGTGTGTGTGTGTGTGTGTGTGTGTGTGTGTGTGTGTGTGTGTGTGTGTGTGTGTGTGTGTGTGTGTGTGTGTGTAATGAAATCAACCTAATTTAAGGAGATCTCGTGATGTACACTTTCACATACGGTATCAGTATCAGGCAGTAATTGTTCAAACATGTCTAAAAGGACGCTGAATATATCAGACTGATTTGATACGTGGATGATTCATGTGTTCATTTCATTTGTTAAAGTTTTCATTTATATTTGGCAATTTATTTTCCTATGATACAAATAACATTTGAGTTTGAAAAATGTTTTCAAAATGTTTATGGGTGATGCACACAGTGTCTATAGTCTATATTCATTATCTATATGTATATGTTCACTGTTTGGCTTATTTTGATTATCTTCTACTGATACGTATATCTTTATTGTTTTTTATTTGTATTTGATTCTATTTACTTCTAATTCATGTGCTATGTCTTATCTAAGCTGCTGTGAAGGAAACATTTCCCAAACTAGGATCAATAAAGTATCTTTTATCTTATCTCAGTGGCAACGTAAGTATATGATGTTGGTATTGTTTGGAAAGACCACACATTTCATTATTTATCACACGTTGATAATAATGTGCATTTTCAAGAACTAGATTGCTTCACATCTACACTAAATCTGAAGGGGAAAGTGAACGTTGGTACTTACTTGAGGTCTTTATAGTCGGGGTAGACATACATGTGTCTGAACGAGTCTATAGCGATGACGGGACAGTCAGCGGGAGTTTTCTGGATATGGAGCAGAGGATGGCGGAATTTCTCGCAGTCTGCGTGCAGGAAGTTTATAGACCCTGAAGAGGAAACAATGATGTCATGGACCACTTCTGAAAACAAACAGTTTGACTCATGGGTAACCACAATCCCCATCCTGGATAGGTACTAAATGCCAGGCTCACCTTTCTCGCTGATGAGCTGGCGAGCCACTTCATGCTGGAACTTCTCTAAACTCTGCGTGTCTTCTTTCACATGGAACAGGATGAGGAAAGGGATCCCTTCTTCAGTCAACTCCTGAAAACACAAATACAAACACAAAGCGTCACGGACAGATGGAGCCAGGGCCTTTCTGTGGCTCAGCAGATGGACTACTCAGAAGCCATGAATACTCTCCAGGCTGTTTTTGTGTAAACATCTCTGTCCTTCTACATATCCAGATTCACACATCTAACATCAGACCGGAAAGCAATCGTTAAAGCAGGAACAAACCTCTCCATTTTCAAAGGTGATCTCCCTGACCAGAGGCACACACTTGTCCTGGGCCCAGGCGAAGGTCAGGTCGAAGTTGGTGAGTGATCCGAGGTAGACCATTTCGGCGATGCTCTCTCCAACGGGCTTGTAGATGATATTGTCTCCACTGAAGCGCTCGGCCTGAGATATGGCTCTATAAGAGTAACACGGAAAGGAAAATGTTAGGATGAATACAAATCGAAGAATTCATCTAAGAATAAAACATAGATGGCGATTTGTCTCACCCAAAGGCCGACAAGAACGTGCAGTCATCTCGAAGGATGTTGGCAACCTTTGCATATGTGTTGTAGTTCTCCGAGTCCTTACTCTCAAAGTAAGCTATGATGTTTCTCTTGCTTCTCTGTGGGAACAGAGAGTACAAACATTAGCAGTGAGAAAATAAATGACTTTTTTGTGATTAAAATGACTGTTAATATGTTTAAGTGGGCAGGCTTTCCACTCACATCCAGAGTATTCATCTCCTCCATGGATTGCAGCTCTTTCACAGGGTTGACCTGCTGCTGGCGGATGAAATCAGCGATGGCCGCCACCGACCTCTGACCCCTGTACTCCCTCTTCATCATCATCCCATTGCGGAACATCTTCAGTGTTGGATACTTGGTGATGCGGTACCTCTGGGCAATGTCCGCTACACAGCGAGGGTGGGGGAAAAGTTAAGTAAAGAAAGACAAATCAATTGATGGAGAGGAAGCAGCGGAATAAAGACACATGGGGACGGGAGGATGAGGAGGAGCGGGGACAGAGACGGCGGTTAAACCTGAAAACACTGCCTTCAGTCAGCTCTGAGCTCTGATCTCCCACATGAAAGCTGCCCCCCGCCAAGAGTAAATATTCTCCCTGCACACACTGAATGAGTGCGAGTGTGTGTGTGTCGGTGTGGCAGGTGTCAATCTCCCCGCGGGGGGTCTCTAAGCCTCCCGTCTTCACAGGAAGCAGCAGTTTTGTCATTAGTCTTCAAACAGTTTGCAGGTCATCAATAATTCTCTTTAATTTGCTTTATCTCAAAAGGCTGAGGCTGGCGGTGTATGTGTCTGTGCTTTGGTGTCCTGGGCATCTATGTGTACATATGTGCATCAAATGTAGAGGGAGTGTTTCTGTGCACCTTTTTCCCTTGTGTGGCATCAGATCACCATAAACAAAAACATATTTTCATAATAGAAATAATATAATATGTTCATTTGAATCCAAACATTTCTAAGATTAGACCACCTGTATTTGTTCTACATCATTGATCCAATAGATGGATCGATTGGTACTTTATTGATCCCAAATTTGGAAATTGATTTAGTTGCAGCAGCAAGGTGTACAGGCATTACAATGTTAAAATCTTTAAAAGGTGGAAGAAAGTAGAAATGAATAAACAGTGAGGCTCTGGTAACTCCTGACTGGTATTTCTCATCATGTCTTAATGTTGTGCTGTAGGTTAAACAAACAAGAAACACTCAAATCCAATTAAAAGTTAGTAATACTTACAATGTTGGTCGCAGTCGACTCGGGCAAACACCACCTGCTTGGTTTCAGGGAACTCCTCCCTCACTATGTTAGAAGACTCCTCAAATATTGGGTGGAGCATCTGACTGAATCTGCACCTGCAGGAGGGGAAGTGGTGTGAGGCCAAAAGGATTTCTATATCTTGTATGTATATTGAATAGATTACGGAGTATATTGGACTCAATTTTGCAGCATATCAATGTTGACAATGATTTTAGACTATTAGAGCTTCACTACTTAGACTTAAAGAGATTAAAACAAACATCAATGTAAAAATCCTATCAAAAATAAATCCACAAAATCTTTACTGCAGATCACAGCAATCTCATTATACTTGTGTCATAGGGAATGTCTATATCATGAGCAACATTCATTTTAACATCCTTAACAAAATATAGAGAAGTCCAATGACTATGGGAGAGAAGCAACACACTTACCAGTCTGCGTAAAAATTAACTATCGACACCGCAGCATTATCTGCAAGGAAACACACAGGAAATTCAAATAAGCCTCTTAACAATCTCTAAATACACCCATGTTCATTTTGTTAGATAAACTAATTACGTTATGAGTGTTAAACCCACATTTTTGTTACTGACTCGTAGCTCATTATTTATCCATCACACCACCCTCTATGACTTACAATAAGGTCGGACCTTTAACAATAGGATTACATTGATTTCCATGTCATGCAAATATTTGAGAAACCACATTAGGTTAACACTAAACATTTGTATGAGGCCTGATGACAATCTGACAGCAACGGGTGTGGCCAATATGAACATATGTGTGGGATGGAAATAAGAACGTTTAATGGTGCGATCCACATCAAGAGCTCATTACGTGCATAAAGACAAACAAAAACTGAGACAGAGTTGTGAGACAAATCCTAAATACCTAGGTGGACGTAAGATAAAGGGAAACATAATACCTTTCTCTTTGAGACAATTGAGTTCAAGTGTTAAACTAAGATGTGAATGAGTAGTAGAGGAACATTTAGACAGTTTGACATGCTTATAAGCTTCCTTGGCCACAACCATGTGAGAAAGATACCAGGAAATAAGCTGTTTCCTCCTATCTCAAGTCCTTATGGCAAGCTTAGCCCACTAGCTGTTGAATGGACGGGCATGAGGTCTAATGATTTTTGCATCCAACTCTCAACAAGAAGGCCAATCGGTGAATTTCACAAAATACGGTTCCCTTCAGTTTTACAGAGTAAAGTCTGATGCCTTACTTAGGACATCATCAATGTTGGCTGAATCCAGACTGGTGATTTCTGCCTGTCCGGGAGTAGAGAGGCCCATCGTCTACAGACACAAAGGGTACAGATAAAAAGGTAATTAAAACATAAAAGCACAGACAGCTGGTTAAGAAAACTATGTGGGGAAAAATATGTGGGGGGGGGGAGATACAAGATCTTGAGATAACACATCTGCATTTGCCTAAAATTCTTGAAATGCAGGATCTAAATGACTTGAGACTGAGTGAAGCAACTGCTAATCCGCACAACCAGTGTTTACTGGGTCCGCCCCAGGCTTTGTATCCAGTCAGTGTTTCCGAGAGCTGGGCTAAATATACAATATAACATCAACACTGTCACCTTGCATGCAAAGCAATATGTAAATGATGCTCTCATGATCTCCTGTGTTTTGTGTGTTTTATGTACATTTAGACTGAAGTTTCAAACAGTGTTAAGAGGGATTTCCCTTCATTTTGATCCAATAAGAGAAGGTTATGACACAGATATGGTAAATATAAAGGAAATGGTCAGGAAGTCACACAAACATGTGACACTTGATGAAGATCTATGCTTTTGTTAGGTAATGCTTTATATGTCTTGTTTGTCTAGAACCAGTTTGTCTTGAACCTGCAATTACAGTATTTAGTACATGCTTTGTCGCTAAAGTGGGACAAAACATGGTACAGTAGAGCTGCATCCATTTCTTACAGTGAGTTGACCGTTAAGCTGAAATATCTTTCATAGATCTGTCATATTTCCTTCCTCATATGTGTGGCCATAAGACACAATGATAATACACAGTTCTATCAAACATCCTGTTTTTGTCACACATTTTCTCTGAAAGGTTATCCGTTAGACAACATGAGCGAGTACTGCAGTAGGCCTAATTATATTAGTAGGTTTGTGATAAGACAGTAGCCATTTGTTCGTTGTGCATCTCCCTCTCTGGTTTACTCAAAATAAACCAATATATAAACCAATAAGGGAATAAGTATGATTTACCAATTAATTCCAGCTCCGATTGCAAAGCTGAAATAAATTTAAAGGCTAAATATTTGAGGGCGAAATGGGGAAAGAACACCAATGTTAAAAGGGCTGTTGATGCAAATGTAGGTGTAGCCTGAATTAGCTCCTTTATTACATAACCTATTTTAAACTGGACTTCATTATTAAAACTTTATTTTTAATTAATAACTTATTGACACGAAAAGTGCAATCCCATATTTTTTTGCGTCATTGGGAAATGTACGCCGGCTTTCTAATCTCAGCCACTTTATTCAACAGTTATTAAAGTAACCTATAAAAGTATGCGTGCATTATCACTCCATCTGTGGTGTGATTTCTAACTTGAGATCCTCGTCAAACAGGATGTATGGGTGTCTTTCCTGAAAGAGTTACTGACCTATTACTGGTATTTCGCTCTTTGCAAACCTTTGACTCTAATATGTCAACAACACGAAACAAGAATATGAACCTGGCTTTATCCAATGTTGACACAAGAGTTCTACATCCTGACACATCCTTCATCTACACTGTCTCAACTGAAAGAGGACCAGAAACACACAAAATATAATAAAATGTGGAGACTTTGGGATATTTATCTCCCATTCTTTTACTTTTCGGGCATTTTACAGACCAGACATGTCGTTGATGTCACTGTTTACCAAACTACCACTTTTTCTGAAAAATGCATAAAATTATGCAATACATGTTAAATACATGGTTTATATGTAATTACTGGGGTTCCATTTCTTCTGATTACCTAGTTTGGGCGTGCACATTTGCCGCGCGCAAACCTACCTCTTTTGGTTTTGGAAAGGTTGGCATGTATGAGAATGTGGCTAGGTCAAATTCTTTTTTAGAGTTGTGTTCTTTTCGAAGTTTCGTAAACTATACAATTCATTAAAAGAACTGTGAAAAAAGAAAGTCTCAACATTGTAAAATCAGATATAGTACATGTATACCATATAGCATGACACAGCTGCAAACTGATATGAAATGCCACACTTGCTGTGGTTAGGCCGATGAAGACACTGCTCTGCAACTCGGAGGAAAGTTATCTTTCAGGCCCAAAACTCTCACAACAGCAGCACAGCTGCGTAATGCCTATTTCCGGGTTGACAGCCAATAAGAATGAGCCACAACAGAGGAATTCATGAACCGGCGAGCACCATTCAGAGACACGAATGGTTTGACAATAAATGAATGCATCCATAACGTTACACAAAGAAATATAAATATTGATCAAACATAACTTATAATCCCTTTCAATAAATAGAATGATTAAACTAACCACGATTGTAATCAAAATTGGTACCCTGCTGTCAATAAGTGGTAACGGCTAATGCTAGCTCGATGCTTCATCCCCCCCCTTAAAGTTATCAGGAGTCCAACTTTAGTCAAAGCATACAAGTTTGCAATATACGCCCTTTCTACATAAGAAACATCTTGATTAGATAAGAAGGATTATGACTTGTTACAACACTACAGCTAACGTTATTTAACACCACCGGCTGAGTTGACATTGCAGCTGGGTAACTTGATTAGTTATGGCAGACGTTTGGCGAAACCCAGTCCAAGGGCCTCCTTACTGAACCCAATAAATAATAACTGCACTTCCAGCAATGATCTGACTCCCTGGTGGTCTACGACAGTTTAAAAACCACGTCTCTCTCATGTCAGCAGAGGCTCATCAGTTAGCTAGCAGCTAACCATACAGCGGCAGGCTAACCAACGGTAATTAGCCGGGGCTAGCTGGCTGTTGAAGCTAAATAGCAGTGCATAAAAGTCTAAAATATGTATTCTTACCAGCAGGACAACCGTGACGAAGCGGATATCGAGAGACGGATATATTGCTAACAGTTTCATTGTACAGTATAGATATTGGAGGCGGTGGTGTTTAGTCTTCCCAATGGTCTCGACGCCGCTCTTCTCTTCTAAAGTGCAGCCGGAAACCTACGGCGGAGCAATCTCACTGTGACCAAGGAAACGTGAGTGACACTTCCTGGTATTTGCTTGGCTTTGTGGGTGGTGTAGTTTTCTGAATAGCCAAACGGCTGAGTCGGATGTTGGAGAAAACTTCAATCATGGCAGTTTTATGCTTGACAACAGTAACGGGACTTGTAGTGTTTTGTCAGCGGCGATTCAACGGGACTCCTTATGAAGAAAACTTTCTCAAGATCTTCATCTGAGAGTAAAGGAACTTTAACGGTAAATATAACACCGACGAAAGAGGAGTGTAAAGGACTTGTCATTACAATAAAATAGCTTTAAGATTATACTCATTTTATTCACTGTCACGCATTTGTGCTTCTTTAGCAGCCTACGCTTATGAATAACTGATTTCTCTTGAGTAAGGGGGGTTGCATCATTATGCCTAACTTTTTGTAAAACTCAATGCGACCTATTTTCCACCAGCTAGCAATACGTTTTTAAGCTTTAATATGCTGTCTATGGTTTTAGTTGTTGATTAAAAATGGTTGTTACACAACACTTAGTTAGAAAACCTTTAGATGGATGGATGGATGGATGGATGGATGGATGGATGGATGGATAGATAGCAAAGAAAATGTAGGCGTTCAGTAAGGAATGAGAGATAAAGCACAATAAAAAGCCAGCTTTATGTCTGGAGTGCTGTTAGAGGTAATGCAAATACACGAAAGTAAAGTAAAAAATGTTAAATAATATTTGTATAACTGCTGCTAAATCAAACACAGATTCCACAACTCAATACCAAAGACACTGTTGTCCACAAAAGATTATTGCACCTCATCAGATAAGATGAGAAAACTGTTGTCACAAATAATGTCACTGAGGCATCCTCCCTGTGTCTGTAATCAGTTCAGTGTGCTGGCAGTTATTTGTGTGAACAGGTGGGCTTGTCTCAGTATGTGAGTGATCCTCTTTCTCTGGCCCAGCAGGAGCCAGGATCAGGGCAGGTAGGGGACCTGGATGTGCAACCACACCCACCAAGGATGCACTGAACTGAGAAACATCTGCTGAAGTGCCCCCCCTTACAGCAGCTATGGTAAGAATCCAACAAACTCAAAGCATCTACCCATATTTAATGAAGTTTTCTATTTACCAAAATAGTTTTTTCTTATTTTTTGGTGTATCTGACTGTCAGTTACCTCGGTCCCTCCACTGTACTACAGTTTTGTAATTCTTTTTCTAGAGTCAATACCCCTCAGACTACTTATAACAAACCTAATTGTGTGTGCTGAAGGTCTAATTGTTAAGGAGATTAAGGTGGAATGTTGAATTGAATCCCAGCATTAATATTTTATGGGCTAAAGCTGTCCATAGGGGGTTCACAGTGTGTGAGCAACTCACAGATGGAGACAGAGCAAGATTTCTCTCTCTCTTCCTGTCAGTGATCGAGTAAAAAAGAGCTGCAGAAAGTCATTTTTGTATTAGTAATGCTGGGAAATAAGTACCAAATAAGCATCACGATATACAGAAACTATATTATAATATATCACAATATGTGCTGAGGCATGTAACAAAACTGGTTGAATTGACTATACTTGATTTAGTACTCTACTATCTGTCAATGTGAATTCAAACTGAATCAATTATTTTTGGTGCAATTATCAAGAATTTCATAAATCTTAAGCTTTTCTTAAACTAGAAAAAAAACAACATCCCCATTATTCATGTTACTAAGAGTCAGAACTAAACATGGAGAAGCAGCGTTCAGTTATTATGCTCCAAATATCTGGAACAAACTCCCAGAAACCTGCCGGTCCATCCGCTGCAACTCTGACTGCTTTTAAATCCTTTTTAATTGAACTATTCACATCTTAAACTGCACTGTAACTTTTATCCATGTATTTATTTTTTTATTGTTTATTTTATTATCTTTGCTTTTTAATGACTGTTTTTAAATGCCATTTTCTTAATGTCTTTCATTTTTTGTAAAGCACTTTGAATTGCCTTGTGTTGAAAGGTGCTATATAAATAAACTTGCCTTGCCTTATTCATTGATTAATATTGGACTCAAATTTAGACAAAGTGAATTGGTGAATATGAGTCTGGTAGTTTGCTTGTCTAGTAAATATGCATGTCTTTATTCTGATTTTGAAGTGCATCATTTCTCCCTCTATTGTTGGAAATAAGAAGTACGATATATTTGAATCCACATCCATAACAAGTTGAACTCTGATGTAATAAATAAACTGGAATGCTACAAATTCGTAATTTTTAACAATGACTAATGTAGTTTGGGTTTTTCAAGGAATTGATCAGTCTTTACCAAAAATATGACCGATGCCTTGTACACCAGAGCCAAATGGGTCTTTTTAAATTGACTGCATCGTCTGAAAAAACAACAAAAAGGTGTTTTATTCACAGTGACATTTAACAAACAAATCCAGGCTATCTTTTAATTTGAGAAGCCAAAATCAGCAGCTGGCGCTTGTCTTATGATTTCTTTATGCATTGAATTGTTATTTGTAGACTAACCAAAACAAGATCACAGCATGGGAATATTTTTCTTTTAATGACATGTTACAGAGTACATTTAAGTTTTGACTAGTGTGTATTATGTCTTTTACTCAGCTGCAATCTACACATGAGTAAATATTTAGGCTCGTAACCTTACATTTGTACTTTGGAGGGAACCTTGTCTGAAGACAGTCATATCACACCAGTTCAGCACAACCTCATATCACTCTGCTTGAAGTCTAATTTGATTTGTCCATCTTTTCCTATTTTGCCTTTTCCTCCCTTTTCTGTTTTCTCCATCTTTTTCCATTTCGTATTGCTTCCATTGATTTTTTGTTTGTTTTTCCAGCTGATTATGTCCCTGTACTCTGATTCGCCGGTGGGCACATTGCTCTCTGCACTTTAATTGGACATTTAATTAGATCACAGTTTTAGTCCAATTAGACTCAGAGGTGCTGGGAAAGGATATGGAGGGGAGAAGAGGAAAAAGTCCCCAAGCTGCTCCCTGTCTCCCTTCCCCCTTCTCGTTCTCTCCCCTCCTCTTCTCACTCATTTTCTTCTTCTGTCTTTTTCTGTCCGCCTTGCTTTCTCTCGTCCCCCTCCTGAGGGCGGCTCATTAGTGATATAATGGGATGACACAAAACACACAGCTCCCCTAACTCTTAGTGGCTCAAGCCGTGCCTGAACCCCACACACACACACACACACACACACACACACACACACACACACACACACACACACACACACACACACACACACAGAGACAGATAGTGTGACAGGGACTGTATCAGCTCACTTTTGCAGTAGTTGTGCATTTGTTTTTGGTTTGGTTTTTAATGAAATCTTTCTTATTCTAATACCAAAGCTACGAAGAGGCACGTGAAAGTGTTTTGCTGTTATTAGTGCCTTTGATTATCTTGCAGGACCACCTATCATTCTGTCAGTCACAGCAGCATCGATCAGCCTACACACACACACACACACACACACACACACACACACACACACACACACACACACACACACACACACACACCACAAACATGCACACCACAAACACCCACACAGACACACCACACACATNAAAAACATTTCTCAATGTGCAAAAAGGAAAAGACCACAATTACTGACTGTAAAAATGTTGTATCAGCTATAGCTAATCCTCCCCATATGAACATCTCAAAGACCTATGCAAGTCATATCAACACTATTATAGCTTTACCGGCACCATTTAAAAAAATATTTTAAGTACAGTCATGCAAATTCTATCATGTAAATGTTTTCAATGTAACATCATTACTGTAAGGTATACAGTACATTCCATGGAGTTACCTTTTTCAATGGGGTGATTGACTGATAACAAGTGTTAATATTTTGCACATCAAGTGTCAATTAGTGTAGCTATGGTCTAAGTTTATGAGGAAGTGTTATCCACTGTGAGAAGATTATTTGTTGTTTTGTAGACATGAGTTACACAACAGATTTTTGATCTTTGTGTAGAGAATTGTAACTTCAGTTAGAGAATTGTGTGATCTGTTTTGCAAAACACTGCTTAGCATCTGCATTTTGTGTGATATCAATGAGAAATGGTATACTGTTGTAGAGAAATGGTTTTCTGTTTCGATGGCTGTGCTGTTGGTTTGATGAAAGGAATTTTGATTCTAAATAGTGGGTTTAGCGATTGAGAAAAACTGTAACAGGAGGGAGCTAACACAATATATACACAGGTAAGTAAAGGGGACACAGTTGGAAACAATCAGGGCGGGGAAAATAATCAAGGACGCAGGAGACAGAAAGGGGCGGGGAGCGTGGAGGCCTGAAACGAAAGGAAGAAATAATTAAGGGCATAGACATAAAGCACAAGACAAAGGGACAAGACAACTCTAACATAAAGAATAAACTTTCACTATAAGTTTCTTGGACATGGCAGATTGTCAAGTGCCAACAATCAGGAGAGATATTTGATAGTTGGTGCTCGAGAAGACTAAACATTTATCTGCAATTGACATGAATGGAAACGAGTAATAAAGTATATTCATTACTCATTATTCTCTACTTATAGTTAATTAAAGACTGTATATAATTGCTATTTTGCACATCCCTTTCAAGATTTTCAAAGGTTTATTGACATATCATATACACAAGTACGGTGTAGTTATGCAATGAATGAAAATCTTTGGTCACAGGTTCCTCAACAGCGCATCACAAGACATCTATCAATATGTGTTTGTACCTCCACCATTAAACTGTCATATTCTGCACATTTCTTATACTATCTACATACATAAGAGTATAATTCATATGTATAATATCAGATAAAATAAGTGCTTCAACATAGTTAACATTGCAGGAAAGCACGTTAAGTACTTTGTCAGGCTTAATATTTATCTTTAGATACCCCCAAAGCTTTTTTCTTATTTAAAAGAAGACCTTAATCTAAAGTATTATTTAATGTGTAAATAAAGGTTAATTTGTTTGTCTGTTTTGCACATCCTCATATTAATACCTTTGTACATCCAGAGCTAAACTGTTTTATTGTAGAGATCACTTACAGTATCCTCTTGATTTTTGATATTCTATATTTCTATCACAGACCTTCTACTTTCCCCCTATGAAAGTATGTACTCTTCATATTTTCTTTAATCAAATATAACACATAACAAGAATAATTCAATAACGTGCTTTAACCACTAGGCGGTGCACACAAGGTACACACAGCCATAATAACTTTGTATTATTAGTGTAGGACACTTATGTATGTACAACATCTGAAGATGTGTAGTTTTATTCATGTTTTCACATAATTTTACAGCATATTGCTATACTATTTCAGACTCAGTATTTACATTCTTATATTCAAAGAAAATCAGTAAGTCCTTTTATATCAGCTGTGCACCGTTATGGTGTAAATATAACCTATCTATGAATTAGATCAAATGTAAAAGTCAGCCGAATTAGTGTTGATATTGCTAGGAGACGTATTGTGTGAAGAGAAATTGAAGATGTTGTTTAATTGTTGATATATTTATGATCCACGTTAAGTATTCAGTTTCTGCGGCATTTCTTCCAGTTTTTCCAAAGGTCTTCTCATCAGGGCTCTATAAATAAAGAACTACGGCAGATCTGTAATATGTAATGCAGCCGAACCGTGTATTACAATGCCGTTATGTGATGACTTTCAAAGAGAAAAGCAAGAACACTCATAATTAAGTATTATTTTATTGTTTTCAAATGTTTCTCCGATTTCATATCATATAAACACCAAATCCCAAAATGCATTGCGGCTAAAACATACAATCAGAGAGCTTAAACCAAAGCTGAGGATCTTGGGTAATCGCTCGAAATGCCTACATCTGTTTCCGGTTTTTTTTTTTTTGAAATTCAGTTCCTGACGGACGCCAAAAAAGCCCGAGATTATGGAATCAAACAAATAAATAAAAACAAGGATAATTGCGTGTTATTGGTGAGTAAATAACAGTGTGTTATTTTGAAAAGAATAACAAATTAGAAGGAAAAAAAGATTTAAAAAATACAGATTTCAGTATCCTGAGGCACTCAGCCGATTTATTTTCCTCACAGACGGCAACAAAAGTCAGAAATTATACAATTTAAAATAAAAGCAATAATTGTGGCTTGATATTGAGTAAGAACATGCTTTTATGAACCACACAGCTTCCGGTCTTCCTATAACACGTAATGCCGTGAGACTACCAATATAAATACATTGCTTTTAAAATCGTGCTGTGCAACACGAAAAAAAGGGGAAAATCGTGTTGGTGAACACGAATCAATAGATTAAAAATCGTGTTGGTGAACACGAAATGCCATGAGACTGGGTTGGCTAAAAATGTAAACATCTATTAAAAACATGACGAGGTTCCATCTAAAGCACAGAAGTTGAAATAAAAAGCAAAGAATTGCATTCAAGTTCAAGGTTTACTTTATGATTAACAGTCAGAGTAGATGTGGTGCAGCACTTTAGTGTCTGATAAACGGCTGAAGATCATCTTTCAGGAAGCAGTGACCTGTATGTTTCCTCTCAGAATCCCATCACACTGTTTTATAGGCAGTGAGTGTGCACATTATCGTAAATCAACAGAGAGCCCACTTTGAAGCTTCACTCAATCAGCTGCACACTTATCATGCCATGCCATGCCATGTCAAGCCATACAATACATGCCAAGCGATAATCTCTTTAGTGTCACGGGCATAGGCCGTAGGCACAAATAAAGTTCCAAGGAAAACTGATTCCATGCTAATAAGGACTCTGGAGTGAATAAAGGATCCCAGATGACCGGAACAATACGCTCTGCCACATCACATCCTGAGAGCAAATCAGATTAGAGCTTTTACAGTATGTGGGCACCATGGGGCCTGGTTAGAGCCTGTTTCGAGTACTATTGAGCCCACAGGACCAGAGGTGGTTTTGCTTTCGTTTTACATAGCTGTTATTCCAAAGCTATCACCTTTCATTGATAAAAGTTGAAGTGGCGAAGCTGAGCACTTACTGTAGCACAATCTATCTAATTACCTGCTGTACAAGCCATGCAGATGAGGCGATGTAGTTATCGATCTCGCACAGAGTTTCATAAGCTGTTGGGAAATTGAGAAATATGCATCTCCTCCGGTTCGGTTCCTTTTACTGTTACAAGTTAATGGCATTGGGGCAGCAGGGAAAATACATGGAGTATAATCAGGCTTCACAATAGGCTTAGCAGTTTTATTTTCCTCAGCTGTAATGTAAAATCCCTCATTGTGTCAGCGGGTAAAAAGACAACTAGCTGGGAAGTGATCGAGTGTGAAGAATGGGATTGGATTTATGGAGGCGCAAAGGTCCGACAGCTGGAGCCTCTGACGGAGAGCAGAGAGCTCGCATTCATTTGCTTTGTGTCATTTATTCAGGCAATCAAATAAGCAGTTAGTTGACTCGTAAAGAATCCCCTCCACCTCTCTCATAATTAATTTTGAGCCAACAGCAGCTGGAAGAAGAACTGCTAGGTGAATCATTCTGCACCCGTGCACAAACACGCAAATAAACGCATGGGATTTGGATGGGCCATTCCACATCACCATGGACTTCTTTACTGCAGGTCACATAGCACTTGCTCTAGTCCGCTTTGTGTATCTCATTAAATGCCCTCTTACAGAGGCACCTGATCGCTTCTCTGCTACTGCCAAGACTTGCCCACAGGGGGGAAGCCTATCTGGCACACACACATGCAGGGACACACACATGTCTGAAGTATATCCTGCCTATCTAACACCCAAACAAATCCCTGCCACTTCTCTGAGTGCATGCTGACTGATAGCAAGTGTTACAGTCAGACTTGGAGGTAAATGCTGATTTCTGGATGGTTTTTAAAAGGCAGACTCTTTCAGTAATTAGTCTCCTTCAGCCTTCAATCCATGTTGATTAAGAAAATCAGTTCACATTAAGGTCATCGGAGCTGAGGGCAGGTCTGGAGAGCAATCTGTTCTTTAATTATATATATATTTAAAAAAAAAAGTTTTAAGCCTTATTTTCAGAGTTTTCTAACTCCTTATTATTTTTGGAACAGAAGACATACGCCTTTATTTATTTCCTTTCCTTTATGATGACCATTAATGTGTTACCCATAGTATATCTCACTTTTCTTTCATTTAAGGTAAAGAGTTATTGAGTGTATAGCAGAAATCCCTATGGGATCCACTTCACACATCGGAATGATTTCCGTTTTTGTCAAAGAATATGGCCGCGTGGTAACCTAATGTAATGCTTTATGTTGGAATTCTCAGTCACCGTAGAGTTGCAGCTATACAACATTACAAACAGACTTGTGCACCTGGCTATCCGCCCACACACACACACACGACCCAACTGCTTCATCAAACTGCTGTCGTACCCAATTCCATTTAACAGTCCTCCGGTCTATGTTCAGTGACCTTTTCAATACAAACAAAAAGGTAGACTACAATAGAAATAAAAACATTTGCCATTTGCCTGTGTGCACATGTGTGTGTTCTAAAGTTCTATCTTTGTGAGAACCAACATCATGTGAAAACAGAGCCCTATAAAGACGTTTATTTTGATGATGTCATTATGATAACCTCAGTTTGGGTTTGGAGACTACATATTGGAAGAAAGCCTGTATTACAAACTGAAGGTGTCACACTGGAAGGGGGTTAAAGGTTGTCGTCCAGTTGAATTGTATGTAAGATAAAGCATTCATATCTGTATTTATGTGTTTGAACACAAATGCAGTGCAGAGGAAACTGGGAACAGTTCATAATTATATTTAATTTCAAAACTCTGGCACAGAGCAGGTCAGGTAATGGGCGCAGATATATAAAAAGTCCCAGCAGACTAACCAATAGGGAATAGCCAAAGGGTCGGTCGTGGCCAGGCCGAGGATCAGGAAACAGGAGCAGGATTTGCGGTTAGCGAGGTAACTTCAGGGTTAACTCTGGGTTTCCGGTCCTACGGCGCTGGTTCACTTCTTACCGGGGTAGATCTCCATGGTAACTTATGCTGAACACCTAACCTGCTCCGGAGCAGGTGTGGTTCCAGACAAGAGATCAACTCAGTGAAAGCACCGCCTGCTGACCAATCAGAGCTCAGTGTGCAGAGTTTAAAGCTATCAAGTCATATTGCAGGATGAAGGAAAGACGCCGACGTGTCCCACTTATCCTTCATATCACATCATCGATCATATAATAGCCTAATATCTCATATATTTCCTTATCAGTCAGCTTCTCGAGCCGTATCTGGCCGTGCAACACCTACTGTAAGCTTAAAATAATACTTTGGCATACAGTATGTGACTATAAGTTAAATTGGCACATACTGTATGCCAAAGTATTATTTTAAGCAACACGTTAAGTTGAAGACACACTCAAATGCAATTAAAGTCAGATCCACTCGTGTCTTAGATGGGGCAGTGATATCATAAACTGTTAATGTACGCATTCAAACACTCTGTAGTTTATTTTTATTTTTTACAAGATGTTCTGTATTCACCTTGCAGGTGATGATGTGGCTTTTATCCTGGTTTATCTGTTCAAGTCATGGATGTTTAAAGTTTAACTTCTTCATATTTGTCTAACATGATAGTTTACTATTCAATCATGAAGTATGACTCTGCGCTCTCAGTAGGCCTACGCTTGTCCATGTTTGTGATTGGTCAAATGTTGCTAACCCCGCCCCTTTCTCTTGAACGCGCTCTCAGCCGGACAGATTAACCGAGTTGATAACCAGCATCGCAGGGCCGCTTAGCGAGATCGCGTTTGCTAGGGTTAGTTCAAGGGTGTAACTTTGGTTTGAGAAGTGGGGGGGACACAAAACAGGGGGTCCTCCACAATTAAACATTTTCTCAATTTAATTATGGAATTAAATTGAGAAAATGTTTAATTGTGGAGGACCCCCTGTTTTGTGTCCCCCCCACTTCTCAAACCAAAGTTACACCCTTGAACTAACCCTAGCAAACGNTGGTCCAGCCTGTCTTGCATTCACCCTGGACACCTTTAAACAAACAGTATATATGTAAAGTCCATGTCTACAACAATATAACTGATTCTCTTCTGTGAAACATGTGGATTGTGTATTGTCCGAGTCAAGGGTCCTTTTATTTTAACTGTAACTTTGGAAGTTGTGGTTACCAATGCTACTTTTATTTGTACCATTTGGTTAATGCAATTAATAAAAACACAAAGGTTTGGGTTCTTTCTTCAGATGACTGTGACGTTAACGTGTAAGCTCAATAATGAATTCCAGTCAATACCAAACATATTGTAATATTCTAAGTAATCATCTTGAAATATGACATTAAATAATTGTATATACACACATCTTATTGTGAGGTTGATTTCACCATACACTACTTCGACTTGCTTGTCCTACATACTTGAGCATAGCCAATTTTAAATTTAACCTTAGCGATGCATACAGTTCCTACATACAAAATTAATCTCTCTCTAAGTTTACAAGATGACCTATTTATCAACCTCAAACAGGAGCTGTTTTTCACAGTATTATCCCACTTTTACGCTTAATACCTCTCTAATTTCGTTTTAACATTGTATAATATAACCAGTCTATGATTTTAACTTGGAGGCTACGATTAGCATCGTTAGCCACCGTGTAGCTACCACTCGCTTACACGCTAACCCAAAGCCTTTAACCTTCATTTACGTAGATTAAATCATTAAAACACATAAATAAAGCACTCAAATTTCACTGACCGCAAACCGATTCATGCACGTCTGTTTTAACCGCAGAGCGTAGTCACAATAGCCCGATATATAAGCATGAAGAACAACAGCCCACGGTCAAGTTGTGTTTCCTGGAGAAACTGACCAGCAGAGTCCCTGTTAGCTAGCTTCACGGAGCAGCTAGCAGAGAGACAAGAAGCTAGCAGCAGCAGTCACTTGACAGAGCCGTCACTCAATGTGACCACGCCCTAATTTATGCAAAAACTTTAAGACCTAATATAAATAAAAGGGTCGTGTTAGAAAACAATTCACTCACAGATCCATAATCATGAAGGTGGAATCTAACTATATTGATAATAAAATGTATGGACCCAGGGGTAGAAACATGTTTTTTTCTGCTGTAAAATTGGGCATTTTAAGATGAGGGTCTATGGAAATTTTTCCTTTCTGCAGCCATCGCCTATCGACCAATATATGAACTGCAGTATGTGGCACTTCCCTGTTGGCGTCCCGGCTCTTCCCCAGAGTTTGCCGCTTGGTGTTAGCAAGTGTTTGTGTGTCTGTGTATTTCCCCCATAAGGCAAGACCCGCCCAACTCTGTCTCTGATTGGCTTACCCTGAAATGTTACCCCGCGTTAACCAATCATCCCTCCTCTCTATTCACTTTCACTTTTCCATGGTACTGTGAGAGGACATCGCTGTATTTGCCTGTAAATTACATCTGCAGGGAGATTCGGTTCAGTTGGATCACATAATGTAACGCAGTAACGCACCCATTTAAATCACAGTAACTATAACGGCGTTACTGAATGGAAATAGGTAACTAGTAACGTTATTAGTTACCGCAAAAGGTAGTTGCGTTACAGTAACGCGTTAGTTTGTAATGTGTTAGTCCCAACACTGGTTATGGACCATGCGATTTGATGCCAAGCACAGCTTCTTCAAGCAAGTAGCAAGTCACAGAAACTGCTTTAAGAATGTGACATACTCACTGTCAGCTAAACATCAGTTAATGGTTGGCTATTACATTCATTCATCCAGTCTCAAGAAATCCAGCTTGGAGGTCACCAGTGTCTCAACAGTGCCTGTTGATGTCCTTAATGAGGAAGTGGCATTATCAATCAAGAGGAAATACCCAGATGTGACAGAGGTTAATCTAGCCAAAAATGTCTCAAGTAATGGTTTGAACTACAGAAACGGAATGATAGTTGCTCATGGCTCTGCTGGTGGGCTGCCAGAATTTGCTGAGATTCTTCAAATGTGTATTGTTAAGGACCAGTTGAGCTTCATTGTAAGGGTGTTGTGTGCATGGTATAGGGACCATTTTAGAGCTTTTCAGTTGACCCCATCACCCAGTAAAGAGGTTGCCTTGATCGAGCTTGCAGAATTGGCTGATACATATCCACTTGCTGACTAAATGGTTGGAGGGATCCGAATGGTAACCCCAAAAAGGCACATAATCGTCTGAGCTGTTAAGTATTACATTAACATATTACTTATACACATATGGATTTCCAGAACCAGCACCTTACCGTGGTAGAGAGGTTTGTGTGCCCTGATGAACCTGGGGGCTGTGTTGTCTCGAACCTTATGTTCCTGTTAGGGTCTCCCATCGGCATACAAATTGGTCTCAGGCAAGGGGCAGACTAAGATTGGATTCACAAGACTCATGAAAAGGACGGACACACGAAGTTTGGAGGATACCCGGCCCGGAGGAAGCCCTGGGGTCCCTCTGGAGCCCAGGCCAGAAGGAGACTAGTCTGCGAGCGTCTCTTCTGGTGGCCGGGCTGCCACGGAGCCGGCAGGGCACAGCCCGAAAAGGCGATGGCGGTGCAACACCTCCGCTTCTCCGTCCCGCGGGGCCCACCACCTACGGGAAAAACAGCGATGGGTCGGGTGGCGCTGCCAGAAGGTGCAGGTGAAGCTAGAGGGGTCTCGACGGACCAGACCCCAGGGGCAGAAAGCTGGCTTGGGGACGTGGAACGTCACCTCTCTGGGGGGAAGGGATCGGAGCTTGTGCGGGAGGTGGAGCGTTACAGTTGGACTGGTTGGGCTCACCTCTACGGCACAGCGTCGCTCTGGACCTTACTCTGGATAGGGGGTGGGACTCTATTCTTCTCCGAGTTGCTCAAGGTGTGAGGCGCCGGGCGGGTTTGGGGCATATCACAAAGCCGCCGGTTTGGGTGCTTCGTTGTTGGAGTCTACCCCAAGTGGACGAGAGTCGCCTCCCTACGCCTGCGGGTTATGGGGGGGGAAAACTCTGACTGTTGTGTGTCTTATGCACCCAACAGCAGTTCAGAGATCAGCCTTCTTTGGAGACCCTGGAAAGAGTCTGTATGGGGCTCCTGAAGGGGGCTCTTTAATCTTGCTTGGGAGACTTCACGGCACATGTGGGCA
>NW_011357369.1:3951916-3953465 GCF_000735185.1 Notothenia coriiceps
TCCGTCTCTCTGTCGTTCGGCTCGCCGTTGAGCGGGCAGCCGCCGCCGTCCCGTGGCGGCTCGGAGGCGAGGGGGTGGTCTTTCTTTTTTCTTTTTCATGAGGGCAAGCATTGCAGACCGAGGTGTTTTTCGGGGCTCCTTTTGTCTCGGCGGGACTGCCTTTAACCCCTCTCTTTTTTCTTTTCGAATTAAAGGTTGAAACAGAGTCAAAGTTTACCCAAAGTGTATAGGAGGTGAGGACCACTGGTCGACGATACTGGATAGCCAAATTACGGTCGTTCCCAAGCAATGTTTTCGGACGTCGTAAAATTAGATAGCCAAATTATTCAATGTCCCCGTCATTTGTGCGGTCGACGGAGGTTAGACAACTAAAGATCATCCGTCGCCCCAGCGAGCGCCCGGACTACCAATATTGAAAAGCAGTAGATTTGGTGTCTTGGGCCGGGTTGGCCACTGCTGCTGCTGCTGCTGCTGCTGCTGCTGCCGCTGGTGCCGCTGCGGCTTTGCCGCAGGCTGGAGCCAGCCAACGTGCTGGCGGATATCATCCCGCGGATATCATCCGAACAGCCCTTCCGAGCTGAAAGGAGCGTCCAGCAAGACCTTCCTGGCCGGCTCTGTAACAGCCGCCTGTTGCAGCCAGCGGTGGCGCTGGATCTGCGTCATCCACCCTTCGATCCTCGCCTGGGAGACAGCCACGGACGCGCACAGCGTGAGCGCCGTGCTGGCCGCCTTGCCGATCTCCTCCGCCTCCTCTGGAGACACGGTGGTGGACCGCTCCACCAGCGTAACCACCGAGTTTGCCAGCAACGCGATGTTGTTCGCCGCCGCAGACGCCTGAACCGCACACTGGTGCGCCCGGTCAGCCTGGCGGGCGACATACTGGTCCTTGGGGGAGGCCAACACAGGGCGCCGTCCGGCGACCAAGTTGGCCTGCTTAACCCCAAAGAACGCCGTCAAGCTCTGCTCCAGAGCGGGGGTGGTTGCGAAACCCTCGTCAGTGAATCCCTACACCTTAGTGAAGGGAACAAAGGTGGCCACCGGAGCCCTCAGGGTCCTCGGGTTCGCCGCAGCCCCCTCCTGGTACCTCCTAATGGCTGGGAAGCGCGGCCAGATCGGGTCACTCCTGCCCGTCTGAACGCGGGAAAAAACTCCGGCCATGTCATCCAGAGCTACCTTTTCCCGTCCTAGGGGAACGAGGAGACCGCATGGCGAGCCATGGAGGGAAACGGGGTAGGAGTCGTGCGACTCCTGCCCACCACTCGGCTCCAGAAACAGGCTGTCGTCCCTGTGCTCCTGGACTGGCCAGTCGTCCTCCTCAGCCGCGGCAGCTAGAGCGTCCGCTCTTCGCTGCCTGTCGGCTGATGGGAGACGGGCACAATGCGAACACGCAACCTGCTGGTTGAGAGACGGGTACGCGTGCTCTGGCCCCAGACAGGATTCGCATATCGCGTGTAGATCATAGCTCATGATGTACCCCGTTTTACATGAGGGACAATCACGGACACAATTGTTGCTCATGACTCTAATTCCTTTCCTGTGCTTCAGTACT
>NW_011357369.1:3953493-3953904 GCF_000735185.1 Notothenia coriiceps
TGCTCTGACCCCCGGCAGGATTCGCACACTGCTTTTATCTCTGCAGGTCATAACTCATTATGAACCCAGAGCCACAGGAGGGACAATCACGGACGCAGTTGCTGCTCATGATGATTCTCAATTGCTGTGCTTCAGTAACTGTGCTGGTTTGCTGAAAAAAAGAGGGAGCAGATTGCCGGGCCGCCTTCCTATTTATACCGGAAGGAGGCCCGCGGGTGGGCGTGGACTACAAGTGTTTCAGTGCTGCGCGGGGGCGCAGGGGGATTACCCAATAGCGATAGCCTTAGAGGGCGAAGCTATATACGAAATAGAACACACGCAGGCACACACGCAGGCCCCGCCCAACTTGCACACAAACATTACACACACGCACAGTGACAGAGAGGCATTTGTTTTGAGGAGAGCGAAAGA
>NW_011357369.1:3953933-3956202 GCF_000735185.1 Notothenia coriiceps
TTGAACGGCGATGAAGCCTGAAGCCACAGAGATCTTCTGTTACTGTCCTTTCTTCTTAGAGGAAGTACAGAAATACGTAACTCTGGATTTGTTTTAATGTTTGAGGTGGAATAAACGACACAGCAGCTTTTTGGCATGTTAAAACTATTATTTTCTGCCTCGCTCATGAAAGTAACAGCTGGCGAAATTACAGCCTCGCCTACTGATTTCAAATGTTTGCTCTAAAATGATATTTATAAGTGACTATTATCATTATTATAAGCAAGACAATAAATGGCAAAGATATGTAGAAAATAAACGTATTTAAGATACGTTCATAACTAACGTAACGTGGGAGAAAATATTTTTCTAGAAGATATGTAGAAAATAAACGTATTTGAGATACGTTCATAAGAAACTTAACGTGGGAGAAAATATGTTTCTAGAAGATATGTAGAAAATAAACGTATTTGAGATACGTTCATAACGAACCTAACGTGGGGGAAAATACGTTTCTAGCTAAACGTAATTGAGAATGCAGTTTAGTTCTGTGGGAACCAAGCGGCAAACTGTGGAAGAGCCGGGACGCCAATACGGAAGTGCCACACACTGCAGTTCATCTAGTGGCCAGTAGGAGCAGTCTGCAGAAGGGAGACATTTCCATAGACCCCCATGTTAAAATGCCCAATTTTACAGCAGAAATAAACATGTTTACATCGTGGTTCAAAAAACCATATTCTCTGTATAGTTAGATCCCCCCTTCATGAATATGGATTGGGGGGGGGGAATTTTTTCTCAACTCATCTGTTTAATTAATATTAAGCCTTAAAGTTATATATTAGGGCGTGGTCACATTGAGTGACAGCTCTGTCAATGCTGCTGCTAGCTTCTTGTCTCTCTGCTAGCTGCTCTGTGAAGCTAGCTACAGGGACTCTACCTGCTCAGTTCATCCAGGNTGCAGCAGCATAACAAGAAAAACAAAATATAAGTTATTATATATACAAAAGTATGTGAGGGATGGAATATTAAATTGAATATAAATGTAAAATGTACATGTGATTTTACGTCCAAGAGAAGCTATGGAGCAGAGAGTTCTCTGCCAGCCAGAGGTGATTTGTTATTAGTTCAATATGTCAAACTGATTTCCCTGACTACAATCTTTAGTTACATGGTGAAACGTTATGCTGCTTGTACTAATTAGACTTATCATATAAGCCACACAGGTTTTAATAGGATTTATTAATTATCTTTACTTATGTTGCGGTCTTTTCAGCAGCGCCATCTCTAAAATGGCGATACAGTCACTACCCATCATTTAAATTTCACCGTGACATGTACAAAAATGTAACGTCAGCTTACCTCATGGCACGAATCCAGACTCTCCTTTGGAAAACATTGGCCGGGAAACGATAGAACGAGCACGTTTCATGCGAAGACCTGTGGCTGCAACCAAACCATTGCGTAAGTAACTAGTAGCGCTAGCTTTAGCTAACGAAACAAACTGCCGAGTAAAATTGGAAAACACTGGTAATTAATTATTCTATAATTTGTAAAACTACGGTGTTGAAAACGACAATTTCAAAAATAAGATTCTAATGGTCAGATATATATATATACAGATACTAAAGATATGCATGTACTTGCTTTCAAGCAGAACACAGGGGAAAACAAACTTAGCGGGAGTGTTTACGTGTTAGGCGTAATGACGTACAACGTCCTCCACAACTTCTGTAGTCCTATTCATCCACTTATTAACAACCATCGTTTTTCAGACACGTAAACTCTTCAAAAATCACCAGTGGGGTCACTGCTAATGTATTTAATGTCGTAGAACAAAACGTGATTTATCTCTTAAATTTATGTCAACCACAGACCTTATTTCGAGCTATTTTCCAAAACCCTATGGAAAAAATGCATTGCTTTTTGACAAAGGAACCGGAAGTGCTACAAATGCTAACTTACTTCCGGGTTTTAGGACGCGTCACTGCGGTTCTCTATTGTGGCCGGGAATTTTAACACCGCTAACATGAAGAAGGTCCTGCCGAAGTACTAACAAAACATCAGCTGCCCGACGCGCGGGGGAAACATACTGGACCATGTTTATTCCCCTTTTTGACATGGATATAAGGCTCGCCCTCCCTTCGGCAAATCAGACCACATCTCACTGCTGCTGCTACCTGCTTACAAGCAGAAACGTACGGGACAGACCGGTAACAAAGACACTACAGCAGTGTTTCCCCTACCATTGTCTTGGAGGGGCCCTGCGCCCCGCCAATGGATCCCCGCGCCC
>NW_011357369.1:3956247-3975093 GCF_000735185.1 Notothenia coriiceps
GTCAACATGTTTCGTTAGTATACATTTTATTTAGGGACAGGACCGGACCCACTTCGAAATTGAAAAGTCCTCAACAAGGAATCCTCCAGCTCGGCCAGTGATCAGCAAAATCTCTCTCTGGTAAAAGAGGCAAATGGAAAAGGAAAGTCTTGAGACAGAGATAGAAAGGAAACAAGTTTAAGAGAGAAATTATTTGTATTTCACGAGAATAATAGTAAGATGTCACGATCACCATGGGGAAATATCCCAATGGGTTTTTCAAGGTCAAAACCAAGCCCATAAAAATTGTGACCAACGTGGCATTAAGTAGGACCTGACCTTTAAGGTTGACCCATTTTGTGCAGCTAGGTTGACTCTACACTAACAGGGCCTGATTTGAGTCAACATAACAAACGCAACATTGTCATCCACTATGAGATAATGCATAGATATCAAGGCAAAGAAAATTACATCCTGGAGAATCACCTGAAAAATGAACTTTTTCTCCATTTTCTGAAAGTAAAATAATTTGACTAAAACAACAACATCACATTAGATGGAGCCCCTAATTATACATAATTTCTATGTCATATTTGTATTTTTTGCGCTCTACTTTGACATGTTTACATACCTTTGAAGTTTAAATGTTCAAAAAGGCTTTATTTTCCTACATACCGTCCTGTGCCTGCAGTACCTTTTTTTTTAGCCATCCCGTCTGAAATTGGTTAAACTGACCAGCTCTGTTTGTGATTGGTTCAACCACTACAGTGAAAATAGTCCCACCCTTAGCCCTAGCAAACGTACACTGTAAGAGCACCAGCCTAATAAGAGTGTGCAGTGGAACGAACCGTAATTTACTTCGGAAAGTAAGCTGGCGCATGGGTTCCTCACAAAGAAGCAATGGCATTGTCTCCATCAGCGAATTGGAAAAATAGGCTCGAAAATAAGGTCTGTGGAAAACCAACCTGGATAATGCAACGGTTTTGTTCAGCTGGATAATATGCCAACATTTACCCTACTTTTTAATCATTTTCTAATCAATAAATCTATCGCCAGAAGCAACATGGTAACGTTATGCCTATAATATCTAACCTACAGCAGGTCCCGCAGGACTTCAGATGTCACGCCACTTAAGACGATATTCAAAAATAAGATTCAACCATTGTAAAGTTGAAGCTTTGTTTAACTGTTGCAAGAGTGCAGGTACTGCGATCCAAGCAGAACAGGGGCAAAAAACTTTAGGGGATTGTTTACATGTTCGGTGTAATGACCGTACACGTCCCTCACACAACTTTCTGTAAGTGCCCTATTCATCCCACTATTAACAAACCATCAAAGTTTTTCAGACACGTAAACTCTTCAAGAATCATCAGTGGGGGTCACTGCTGATGTATTTACGAGCGTCGGTAGAACAAAACATGATCTCGTCTCTTAAATTTGTGTCAACCACAGACCTTATTTCGAGCTATTTTCCAAAATCTTATGGAGAAATCCCATTGACTCTGAGACGAGGGAACATGTAGTGGTAAATTGCTGACTCACTTCCGGGTGTTAGGATTCGTCACTGCACCACTCTAAATGAAGCGCAAGTGTTACATAGTGATGTCATTATATTATGGAAATAAACAAAGGAGTCCAAGAAAGGCGTTTCAGGCAGGTTGGGAGTGTGTGGGAGAGAAACTCCTTCTGGAGGGAACTTTGGGATTTTAGTCTGTCCCGACAATTTACATGCACAAAAACCTATAGAACACACTACAGGAAAGGGATAATTCTTAAAAGCATAATAGGGCCCCTTTAATCAATAATGAAAGTTAGTGTTTCGGCCCTAAACATTATTATTACAATGCTTTGCAGGCTTGTAATATTACGTATGCATTACATTTACCATCTTCCATAGGTTTAAGTACATACAGGGGCACAGTCGTGCATGAACACAGTGAACCACCTCCCACGAGTCCCAAAAGCAAGAGGAGGAAAAACACACACCACACACACACCGCCAACCCTGGACTGACAGCTGGTCATGGCCGAGCAAATGTATCTAAGCTCCCAAGGCTGACAAAATGATCACGCTGATATGATCACCTCAGACATAAAAATTGCCAGGGGAGACGAGCAGGGGATGTGAGCGCCATGTGCAGCCAGGCACGTGACATAATAGTCAGCAAAAGAGTGACGCTTTCGCCAGGCAGGATACAGTGCGATGAGGAAACATTGTTTTTACTTCATCAGCCACACGTTCAAGTGCAGACAGCTTGAAGATATCTGATCTCTTAGGTAGAAAACTACTGAAAACAACTGTAGTTCAGTTAGAAATACACAGACTGCTACTAGACCCCACCGTTGTTTAAACGGTGGAGTCTAGGAATCCTCATCATGAGCTCCTAAGGAATTGTCCTTGAGCAAGACACTGAACCTCTTCCCTGTTACTTATTGTAACTCGCTCTGCAAGATGCAGATGACAGCGGCATTTGCTAGACGCTCAGAGCATTTTGTGGTATTTATACTCGAGCTGCAGAACAGAGCCACCCTCAGTCACTCTCTCAGCCTTTTGACTGCATAACAGGAAAACATTTGGCACCGCCTGTGGTGCGAAAAGAGGCAGTAGCTGATAGACAGAAAAGAGAACTTTGAATCAACAGCCTCTCAAACAAGGGGAATGGAGCAGAGAAATGGAGAGAGCTGATAAGGGAAGGAGTGAGACAGAGTGACCCGGAGCAATTCCCTTCAGTGTCTGAGAGAGACAGAACGAGGGGGCAGGGTAGAGGTTGGTACAGAAGGAGAATTAAGTGGAGCAAGGGGAATGAGAAGAGACAGCAAACAGATAGCAGGGAGAAACCAAATTCCCATTTTGGCTTAAAACTTCACACAAGGTGGTGTGCTGTGCAAGGCATTCCATCTCATCGGAAAGCTACATATACAACCTGATACACTATATTCTGCTATCGCTCACGATTTGGTTAATTCAGGGCTGATTCAGACACGATATCTCTGTCATTTAATATGCACATTCAGTATCAAGAACGGGAAAAGAAAGCGTGCATCATTATCTGTGGAGTTTAGTGAATGCAACTTGCAAAAGGGTTGCATTTTCACTTAGAATATCTCGCACATAATTTTGATTAAAAAAATGGATGTTTTGGTAAATTCTTTGTCAATTGAGTCCGAATATTTTTGTCCATTCACCTGTCTTTCACATTATCATTTTGTATGCATATACACAACATTTCATACATGCCATCACAGTTCTTATTTTAGAAGTTTTACAGTTTTTACAGTTTTAGTTTTGTTCTCATAGTTAATTAAAATATTGCAATATACATAAACAGATTTTTTTTTACCAATTGATAAAAAAGTACCTTTTGTGGCCGAAATATTACCATACAAGCAACGTTACATGTTATTGCAACCAAACCCATCTTTTTTCCTTTTACTCGGTACTTGCTCATTTCAAGGTTGTGGACAATGACTAGAGGAGCCTGCTTTGGCTGTTTAAAATATTAATAAAGATTTATTTTTTAATATGGTTGAATGTGCATGCGGTTGAATGCATACCACTCACAAGAAACACATTCTTAGCAAAAAACCCTTTTTAAATTAGAGGAAAAAAACTTCCTACCATGATGTTTTAGAGTCACTTTGAGTCTTGATACTGCACATACATGGAGACCAATATACCCTTATATTAAAATCTCCCAGTTTCCTTTTGGGTGTGTTACAATCTGAATCTAAAGTACACAGTTTGTTCAGACTCAGATAGATTACCTCCCGTTGCATCAGATCCCTTGTAAAGCAGTCAGCTTGTTAAGGCTTTACCCAGGCCAACAGTGCACTCCGTCAGCTGAATCCTATCTACCATCTTTACAGGAAGCAGCTCTGTCTCAAGATCCTCATCAAGACAAAACACAGGAGCCAAACTAGTCAAACACCGCAGGGATGGATGCCTCTTCAAGGGCCCGCTCCCTCCTTCAGACGGGGACTGATTGAGTGTGTGTGTGCATGCGTGTGTGTGTGTGTGTGTGTGTGTGTGTGTGTGTGTGTGTGTGTGTGTGTGTGTGTGTGTGTGTGTGTGTGTGTGTGTGTGTGTGGCTGATTGAGTCGAGGTAAAGGGTATAGTATTGATTAGAACGTACATCCTGACGGCCTGGGGGATGGGGCTGATCCTCTGCGGGGAAATGATGATGCATTAGTGTTTGTGTGCGCGTGTACATGTGCGTGTGTAGAAGACCCTTCAGTGTGTTGATGATGGATACAGAGACAGGGGTGACCCAACGTCCAAGCAAACCCGCTGCGTCCTCCTCAATCTAAAGCACTCCATGGACGACGCATTGGTGTGATCCCCTTGTCCCTGTACCATCTGTTCCCTTTATGCTCCTGCTGGTAAAAACACTGAGAAGGAACTGCAAATAAACAACAGCTTCACTTCTTTCCTTTTCTTGGCAGTCGTCTAATGTGATGCTTGGAATAGTGGACATTGTTAAGAGAAGTATTATGACTAAATCATAAAGCAAGAGACAAGGAAGCAACTTCGCGATCTGGGCTGAAGCCCTGCTCTTGGGTACCCACAATGCAACAGGACAGGTACCTCTGGGGGAGCCAAGATGTTTCACAATGGTTAACCCCATCAGTCATAACGCCTATGAGGCATATAATGCATTGTACAGTATGTGAGCATACACGCCAACACGTGTCTGCTCACACACAGTAACCTGATGTCAAAGACAGTGAGCATCACATGACAGCATGTGGGCGGTATTACAGCCTGTCCTCCTACAAAAAACGACCATATAGACTGATCGTTCATGCCCTTATTACGACCAGAGACACGTTTTAAAGTGTATGTTGTTTCTTACACGACCACTAGAGGTGTGTAAGAAACAACATGCTCCCGGCCCGTTCATTGCAAACGCTCCGAAGGGATGTTTATTCAGAAATAACCCTCTCTGGACCAGAGAGGGTTATTTCTGAATAAACATCCCTTCGGAGCGTTTGCAATGAACGGGCCGGGAGCATGTTGTTTCTTACACACCTCTAGTGGTCGTGTAAGNCTTCTCGCCAGAAATCGAATACAAAAAGCATTTTAATGGCCAAACTATTCCACAATTTAGGATTTTCCAGAGAGGGTTATTTGTGAATAAACGTCCCTCCGGAGCGTTTGCAATCAACGGGAGCATGTTGTTTCTTACACGACCACTAGAGCACCTCTAGTGGTCGTGTAAGAAACAACATACACTTTAAAACGTGTCTCTGGGTCGTAATAAGGGCTTGAACAATCGACCTATATGGTCGTTTTTTGTAGGAGGACAGGCTGTTTAGTATACCTCAACAATGGAATTATGATCAGTAGAAATGGNTCTCTGGAAAATCCTAAATTGTGGAATAGTTTGGCCATTAAAATGCTTTTTGATTCGATTTCTGGCGAGAAGTGTATATTGTACTCTTAGAATCCACGTCCAGTCGATGTGTAGGATCTATAGTTTGATAGATATTACGAAGATGATTTGAGGTCTCGCCAGGATAACGTGTATTCAGCTTCCATGTAAAGTTAGCGTGGGTGAAAACAGTTTTAACGGTCTCGAAGTTTTCATAATAAAACCAGATATATTCCCCTCACTGTCAAATTATTACACAGTGATATCTGCATTACTCATCCACTAAAAAACATCAGTTTATCCTTGTTAATTACACAATATTGATTGGTTTAAATTGTGTACAATGCTTTTGTGTTTTTAACCTTCGATTCAGAGAAACAAATAGTTTTTTCGGNGCAGCCCCCTCCTGGTACCTCCTAATGGCTGGGAAGCGCGGCCAGATCGGGTCACTCCTGCCCGTCTGAACCCGGGAAAAAACTCCGGCCATGTCATCCAGAGCCACCCTTTCCCGTACTGGGGGAACGAGGAGACCTCTGCAGGCTGCCGCCTTGCCGATGATCTCCGGCAGCTCCAGCATGATGCCCCCCAACGCCGGCAGCGCCGTGGCAACGGAGAAGGGGACCGCATGCTCGGCCGCCACACCCGTACCTCGCTCCGACTCCGAGGAGGGAGGGGAGAGCCGCATGGCGAGCCATGGAGGGAGACGGGGTAGGAGTCGTCCGACTCCTGCTCAGCACTCGGCTCCAGAGACAGGCTGTCGTCCCTGTGCTCCTGGACGGGCCAATCGTCCTCCTCAGCCGCAGCAGCTAGAGCGTCCGCTCTTCGCTGCCTGTCNGGGCGGAGTTGTCGGGTTCAGGAGTTCCTCAAAGTGCTCCTTCCAACGCCCTAACACTCCATCAGTTGAGGTCAACAACGTCCCATCCTTGCTGTACACAGCTTGGATGGTTCCCTGCTTCCCCCTCCTGAGGTGTCGGACAGTTTTCCAGAACAACTTTGGTGCCGCCCGAAAGTGGAATAAGACCCAACAAGTTAATGCATTTTGAAACAGTTCTATGATCTTTCAGCTACAGTAAATTATGCAAGATAAGGACTTTAACACTTCTGGTGGTGCACAACATAAACACCTGAACTGTTGAAGCAACATCCACAATATTCATCTGGCTGCTACTTAAAAATTATTTATCTATTTACCTATTATATCATATTTCAATTACTTGCATATACATGTATAGACTCTTATTGCACTATTTCACTTTCACTTTTTTAAACTATTTTTCTTCTTGTATAACTATTTACTTGCACTATATTTTTCTGTTTATCTGTGTTTTGTGTTGCACTGTTGGAGAAGCCTGTGACACAAGATTTTCATTGACATAACTACACTGTAGCTGTGTTGGTTTGACAAATAAAGAACCTTGAACCATGTTAGCATTTTTTCACTCAGGGCTAATTCAGAGGCTCGGCGTTAGACTTGTGTTTCGTATGGCTAATGGCTAATGGTTCATATCGTCAGTTAGCTGAGTTTCTTCCCGTTAAGTGGATATGACATATTCATAGTTTGTTAAATGTTAAGAAGCCCTCAGACGCTGTTTCTTGCAATATGTTGCGTTTTGCCCCGCGGGCGGGGGCATTGGGCTTAACAGGTTAACAAATGCCCGCTTTCTATAGGGTTGGGCGATGACTGAGGGTCTTTTAATGGAGGGATAGCCTCTAACGCCATAAAAAGAAATATACTTCAGTGGGAAACTAATAATTAAAGAATTTCTAATAATTGATTGATATTCATGTAGAAACAACTTAATTTAGCCTCACTTGAAGGATGAAAAAGAGCCTCTGCTCCAGGAATATAGTATCTTGGAAGGAGCCAGGATACCCACAAAGGTGTTGATGAAGGCCCTTCCCATCAATTATTGCCTATGATGGAAAGAGCTTTCTGCCAAGGTAATCCTGGCACTTGGGTCCTTTTGGGAGTCTTTATGCAGACATGGCAGCCATCAATGTCATCCACATACCTGAAGAACAGGAGGCCGTGCAATGCTTTTGCCAACCTCATCCAGTGCTCCAGCGGTTGGCCGTGGGATGACGTCCTGGCAAAGGGATTCCATTTTATTGGCTCTAGTTAGCACCAATCAGCAGATTGTAGGCACCATTCTGAAACCATTTTGTAAGATATGTTTTTTGGCAACCAGTAGACTGAGATCAGCAAACATACCTCATGTAACCAGCCGTGTTCTTTGATGGCATAATCTTCAAGAGGGGCTCCATGGACTGTCACCCCAGCCTTCAGTCAGCATTCTGGTCCTTCTGACCATCCAATAACAGACTGGCACATCAACATTTAGCATTGCATTGGCTTTTCAGTGTCCAAAGCCATCTACCAAATAAAGGAATTATATGTTGAATTAACCAGTAGTAGTTGCGGGGAACCTGAAGTTGATGCTGTAAGATTTATTTCGGTAAAGTTTTAACGTGATAGGGGTGTGACGAATCAGGGAAGGACACATCATGACTAAAAGGACCCTATCAAAAAGCTATCATGGGTGTCTGCGTCATCGTCTTCAAAGGTAACCGTTTCTTCCTAGCCAGACTAAAGGGCAAACCTTTAGTTAAAAAGGTTCCAAAACACCTGAATATTTTTCCATCGAAAAAGGTATTAATGTGGATGTAGCCACAGTTTGTGTTTATGTCTTCGTCATGTCAACCTTTGGCAGGTGCATATCACAGCCTTATCATGGAACACTTGGCCCTTGTGGAGGTTATATTTACTCTGTGCTGCCGTAAGCACCTTTCCTGACACATTATACGAATTAGGGTCTTATTATGGGCTCTGCCAGGAGCTGCATGTACCGGTGATTAGTAATAAGGGCAGCGATAAGGTGAGTCAGCAGCAACTGGCCTGATTACAGCAGCTGGACCTTAGGAGGCAAATCCTTCCCATCCCCGGTAAACAAAGACAACTGGATAGGAAACACACTGATTTAGTTTGTATTGTGGGTTTGAACAGAACAGTAAGGTAACATTTCAAGAAGGATTAGGGTTAGGGTTAGGTTAGTAATCAAAGGAATGTAATATGTTTAGTGTAAGATGTTTTGAGAAGAGAAAACACAGAAGAGCCAGTTTGGTTCATAGGAATAGATCAATATTTTATATTGTTTTGTAGCAAAATGTTTTCACACAGAAACATGTTTTTTTCTTGTTTTTGTCCTCGAACCTCAGGTGAGAGTCATGACTATGTCAAGTCAAGTAAACGCTTAAATTGTATTGTCAGTTAACATAGTGGCAGAGGATGTTACATGATGTCACAGGTAAAGAGAGCAGGTTAAAAGGTCAGTTTCCCCAAATAAAAGAAAAAGGAATCTTCATATTCATCTTTATAGGTTTACATTCATGCAGAAATGTTCCTTTCATTTACTCAAGTTGAGATTTGTTTTAATTATTCTCTTTCAGGATTTAGTCAAAATAAACTAAAGTTCCTGTGATTTTGGTCAAAAATAACATTTCCCCTGTTTGTGTCAAAGCAAACAAGCTCTGTGTCAGAGGACAACACATATTTCAAAAGGATTGATTCATTGTTGTATCGGTCTCTTTAAGATAAATGGGAGAAATAATGCCAAACTTTTGTAATGCACTAAAGAAAATACAACAAATAGTGCTATAAGCTCACACAGAGTTTATACCCCCATATGTATTAAATAGATAGCTTCTGTGCTATACGTGTTATGGTTACAACTCTGAAAACTGTCTGTTGGTATATAATGTTATTTTGCACACTAACTGTGTTATTGTGGAGGTAGACATTTCATAGTGGGATAATAAATCCTTGGCAAATAAACCAAGACATTTGAATTGATCTTTTACATTTTAGCCGACCCTTTAAATCAGCCAGTAGTTTACATGTGACATCATGTAAAATCCTATTTCAGTGAGCCAACTAACAATGACCAAGTTGGTACACCACAGTAAAGCACCTTCTCACTGTTTGCTTCACATGAAAATAAAAGTACTACTGCACAATTCCCACCCCCCCTTTACATTCTCACCCAGTTTTTGTACAAAAAAAATTTCAATATACAGAACAGTACACCGAGGATGAAAATAATACAAAAATTATGACCACCCGACATTTTTTAAATGCAGCAGAAAACCACAATATATCGAGAAAGGCATCAAAATGTTTAGGGATGTCTTGGCAGTAATCCCAATAGCCACTAATTCAAAGAATCATACTGCAATGTACAGCTCTGAATGAAAGACGGTAAAAGATGAATGGTTCTTTTGATGAATCAACTCACATAATACAAAAACCAACTGTGGTTCTGTATCACGCAATCTTGTGAGATATATTTCAAGCTAGTTTCCAGCTGTTTGGCCCTTTTTAAAAAGTTATCTTTTTCCCATTTTCTCCACTTAACATCCTCCCTTGAGCAGCATAATGACCTTCATCAAACTAATAAAAGTCAATTTGGACTCATTCCGCCATTTAACCTGGCTAAATGAATAAGTGGCGTACTCCCTTGTTATTGTTAACTAAAGAGAATTAGAGCCGTATACATCCTGCTGTGAGGATAAGCAAATTATTGTGTGGCCTTGATGGATTTCAAAGACTATTCCCATCTGGTGATACTAATATGTGCTGTAAGCATCTGAGACAGTATCATGAGGATAATACTGGGCTTACATCAATGTCATTTGAGCCTAAAGATGAAACTGTCGTCAATATTAGCCATTCAAAGCTCTCAAAAAGACATTTTGGAAATAAACCTGAGCTGGAAACAAACTCAATTTCATTGGGTAAAAAACTATTCTTTGAAGCGTTTGCAAACAAGTGAAGAAGTTTGTGTTTTGAGCTGCTTGTAATCCTCTTGTGCATTTGGATTGTTTGTTGTTTTTCCATTTGCTTTCATATTTAAATAACCACATATGATTCATAACCTGAGGTAGAAATCCAGGCTGGGTTATACTGGCTAATTTTGCCTCAGTGTTTCTAATATCTAAGGCCTAAAGACCTTACTGTAAAAAAGGTTTCTTTTTGTAACAGATTGAAATGTGTAATTTTGAGTGATGTGAAGGGATAGCTGTGTATGTGTATAATCTCATTAAAAGAGCTGTGCCTGCTGAGGAATTACCTCAAATAATAAATAGTAAAAATGGTAGAAAAACCAAGATGAAAATAAAAATGACTTTGTTTTAATGTTCGATTCGCTCTTCCAGTCTTTCTCGCTACTGTCGCAGCAGTCCCATTTTCTGTTGCAGTAGTTCCATTTCATGCTGAGGGTCCAAGACATTGTGACACACATTCAGTTCACCACAGCCGAGGCAAATCCTCTTGGCATTCAGTTTTTCGACAAAGACTTAGTAAATCCACTCATAATTGATCATCGTTTTCCCCCCTCTTTCTCTATGAGACACTTTAATATGCCTTGTGGTTGGGAAATTATTCCCACTGCACAATCCAGGAATCAGTGTTGTTTTGACATGGGAACAGTATTGAAATACAGTTAGACACTTTCAGAGATTTGAGATAATGGCCAGTAATCTATGGATTTTAGTGTCTTTTCTCACATCATTTAGACAGTATTCACATGGATGAACTTCATGCAGTACCCAAATGCAGATTCCCATTTGCAACACCTTGCCAAAACACTCATGTCCCTTTAGCTCCTGATATAGATTTATTGGCCATGGACCTCATAGTAAGACCCACTCAAACTGTGCTTTCCATCACCCACTCCGCGCTTTCGAAAGCAGGTTTCTCGTCCTCACTGTCATCGTACTGCAGCAGCATGCCGTTAACAGACAGACTGCGCTTAGTCCAGATGTTACTGATTCTGCGAGGGTGGCTGCCGCGACACTGTGCCGCCCCCACGTGACCCATGTCAAACGAGTGGCTCCTCCTGGGCTTACCCTCTTGGGGCATCCCTAACAGACGTCCCAGCATGGTGGTTGACTCGGCCCTACCGAGCAGGGGTTGTTTATCAGACGGGGGTACCATTGCTACCGTGATCATAGCATTAGAAGAGGTAGTGGGGCCAGAAGCCCGGTGGTGGTCCCTTGCTACCCCTCGCAGCTCCAGTGAGGTGAAGGCTCCTAAAAGGTGGTCCAGGTTTGGCCGTGCTTTGGTGCCATGCCTCCTGAACTTGCTGCTGGGCAAGGTGCTGCATTCACTGCTCTGCATGCTGTAGTGGTCGCCAGCCCCCCTTCCTATTTTGCTGTCTAATGAGTTAGAAGATGATGATGATGATGATGAAGATAGACTGCTCTGGAGGGATCCACACTTGAACTCTACCATTTCCTCACGCATGACCACCACTGTGGATTTGACCTGCGGCTGGGCACCGCTGAACCGGTTCAACCCCCCGTTGGTCTGCGAGTACGTGTTGCTCACAGCAGGTAGTTTATCGGTCTGGATGCCACTTGTCACCTTGTACCGCACCATGAGGATGATGATGAACACCAGCAGCGTGGCCACGATGATGCCACCGATGACTAGAATCATGGTGCCACCCAGGAAGCCACTGTGGAGAGAATGGCACTGCGGGTAGTCCTCCGTGGTTATGAACTGGACACAGCCGACTATGTTGGTGGCAGTTAGGGTGGTAGCGGTGTCATCCCAGATGGCCAAGACACACAAGTCATACTGCATTCCTGGGACAAGATTTGTGACTATGAAGGCTCTGTTAGTCATGGGAATCATCCTGACAAGACACAAAAAGATACAGCATGAAAAATACAGACCTCTTGCTGTGGAAGTGCAAGGGTAGAAGACTTTACATTTGAATGAAACACTGGCATGGTTCGTTATACAAGAGCATATCAAAGGAATTGCCAAAATGAAGCATGCTAAGTAGCTATTTATATGCACAGAGTAATTCAGAAAGATGACTTCATTGGTCTCAGTGTATCCCATTTGACATGCATGAGGCAAAAGCAATGAGATAAGTATTCAATGGCGACTTTTTGAACATTGTTTTGGCTGAATATAAATTATTTTATGTTCCATTTAACAAGCATTCATTTGTTTCAACTCAATCTGTTACAATGTCAGATGTTTAAATATTACTGAATACTAAGCCTCGCTGCTTTTGACTGAAATGAACGTCAATCTGCAGAAGATTAATTCTCTAAATTGTATTGCCAATCAATGCTATGCTGCATGAAACACTGAATTGTGTAGACAGCCAGTGATAGAGGCCTTTTTCCAACAAATTAATCCTACTACACAGACTGCAGTGACATACACATGTAACAAATCCCAAAAACAGTTATATTAACGTTTTTTTAGATAATTTAAGCAACTAATCTCATTAAAAAAGCTATCTGATTAATGCAGTTTGTGAACAACAGCGAAGTGTTATAAACCTTTCCAAAACAACTCATCAAATCAGATTGAAATAGCGTTTGGATATCAAATGTATGTAAGCCCTTTGCAGACACTGTATACACAGTCTGGAATTCCGTACATATTGGACTAATCTGATTTCCATTTTTGTTGAGTGCCAATGTTCTTTTTTTTCACAAGTCTTTTTATTTCATTATAGTGCCATTTAATTTATATTGTAACATCACACTACACTCCCCCCTCCCTCCCTTCACCCGCACATGCCCACACAGGCGAAACCGAAAAATGCTTATAAATATAACTTAAACAACAGAGCCATGAAAATAAACATAAAACGGAAAAGGAAAAAACAAAAAAAGTGCCAATGTTCAATGCCACTACAGGAAATGTGTGGAGGCTTGGTTGTTGGATGGGCCCGACTTTTGTCATGAAAACAACTTAAAGCTAGCATTTTCCTTTGAATTAGAAGTACCCATATTGTACAAGTCGTGGCAATGCACATACTCAAACTGCGATGAACCAGAACTATTAAGGAAGCTGGAATACTACTATGAACATCTGTTCTCTGAGATCAATGCTCTGTACGAATGAATATAAAACGCGTTTCAAAGTCAACCACTTTGTATTAAAGCTTTGTTTTGCATATTGAAAGTAAGAATATAAGAACATTTATTTTGGGGAATATACTCAGGAAGCATTTGGGCTGATCAAAAGTCCTACATTGTCATGGTAACAGCTGAAATACAGCAATAAGGCACATATCCAAACCTTAACCTTAAACGTGTTGTAATGCATGCAATGTAATGCATTGAATAACATCAGCAATTACAACTGATATCTATTGTGCACAGTGAGTGAACAGCAATTACAATGTATTTTGAGTTAAAAGTCTTTAAACAATGCGTTATAATATGAGTGTTTATTACTATAATTCTACAGTTATATAGAATAGCCTTGAGTTTTATAGAAAGTGTTACCAGAAATGGAAATACGTAACCAAAATTCAAGAATACATGTTGGAAAGGTTTAGCATAACATGTAACGTAAAGTGGTAATACTGGTATTGCAAACTTGGCAGAAAGGGCCTAAGCTAAAACAATGCCAAAGGGGCAGAATAAATAAGAACATTTACTGAAGTATTGTATTTAAGGAAATTTTTTAGGTACTTTTACCTTACCTGGTATTTCCATTTTGTGCTACCTCTTACTTTTACTTCACTACAATCGGGTAGAGATATTGTACTCTTTATTCCCCATCTTCTTTTGAAAAGATTAGTTATGAGTTAATTTTCAGGTTCAAATTATTAGTACGAAAATAAAATTGGTTAATGAATTATGATATACTATTATGAATTAAAATACCTTGGAGTATAAAAAGTAATAAAAGGTAATTCCACATTTACCAACAGCACAATTAAAGCTGTTTTGAAACAAGGGATCATTATCAGAATCCAGCTATATAATGTTTCAATTATTTACCTCTACTATGGGGTTATATTCCTTTCACTTCTACTTACTCCTTCCATCACTGAATAATGCTAAGATCAAAATGTCTTGTATAATATAAATTTCACTTGGTGGGTGGTATCAATGGAGCAGATATTGAGCTTGGATATATCTGAAGGAAGATGTTGGAAACCATTGCTATATAGCCTATTACTGAGACCACAAAACATGGAGTAGCAATCAATGGCTGTAACACACTGGGAGTAAACAATGGCCCTTATAGACTCTTCACCATATGTGTACCTGAAAATAGATTCCTTAGTTGTCTATAGATTATTAGCTTGCCGTTCCCTTCCAGTACATGTATCCTCATTTTTGATCCCTCTGAATCGCAGGGAGCCCAGACACCAGAGGGGCTGCAGTCCATTATTCATCCATAATTGTATTTTTACATAACTAGGAAGAGTTGGCTCACGTTTGAGAGAACTCATGCAATATTTCTCCTCCCCCACGTGGCTCTGATTGATTTTTAATCATGCCATTGCTTGAGTGCGGGCAGTACCCTGGGAAACTGTGTTAGCCAACAAGAGGAGAGCAGTAGGTGTGCGTGTGCAAGCAATGAAGTCATACTGATGTTAATTCAAAGACAGTTGTGGCCTCTCTGTGCACGTAATCTTTTCCTTCCAGCTCCTAATTTGTTTTCTGACATGCAAAAGTATTGCACAGCCGTTATTATACAAGACCAGATAAATCCATTGCTTTCGGCCATTTTTCTACTGCATACTGTGTGTGGTAATTATGAAGTAGAAAAAAAATGTTAAACAGCGAATCATGAGGGCAATTTGGAAGTATGAAATAATGATTCTTGACTAACAACACCATCAGGAATGCTATTAAAATAATCAATTTTTTACGGAAAATAATTCAGTAAATATACCACACATATCAGTGGTATGTTTGCACATTAGATAAAATCCATGAAAAAAACAAGATAAGTCATCCGACAATTCCATCACCGGGGGAACAAATATACTAAAAATTCATATTGTTCTCTTTTTTTCTGGCATGACAATCTGGCACTGCAAGCAAGGAAATCAGATAAACACCTTATTATTGAATTTGCATGGATAGTGAGTTGCATTGACAGTTTTTGAACAAAGTAATATCTTTCTTCAATATTGTGTACAGTTTTTATCTCATATTCCCAGCTAATAACCAGACTTCTCTTATTTTCGCAATGATCTTTCATTAAATGGCTCTAGCTGGGATGCGCAGTGCAGGAAAATGACGAAGGACTACGGCACAGACTAAGTGAATTCATGAAGTGGTGCTAAAGGATTTACCATCCATTGTTGGTTCGTAAGGAAGAATGAAGCTGACAGGAAATTGCAGTACATGTTGACCACAACAGGCTACCAATTTTCCCTCCATTCTGATGCCGTGAATACCATTTTTATTATTCTAAGGGTGGTCTTTGGCAAAGTCATGAAAATATCTTAGAGCTGTCAGACAAATTGAATCCTTTAGGTTCACAACAAGGATTCATCGAACATGTATCTATTTGTTTGTTCCTACAGCAAAGTGTGGCATCTTTTTTTCTTTCCCAAAATGATTTAATGTTTTATAACGAGGCTCTTTTCCATATTTCCAACTTGATTATAACAACCCGATATCACGGCAAGACGTGAACATGTGACGATTTACCATGCTGGGAGACGTGAAGATGTCACGATTTTGTCCCTTCAAACGTGACAGTTACACGGTATTGTTAACCCATGTTAACCAGTGAAGAAATAACCGGAAATGCCAAGCAAATGCTACCCCGACGGTCGGTTGTTATTGTCAATATTAATATAATAATGATTTATTTTTTAATAGTCACACTCGATTACGCCGATGTTCTTGTTGCCCCAGCTGGTCGACACCTCTTTTAGCAGAAACAAAGGCTACATTAATGTATTAAATAGATGTTAATCCATGTGTGTGGATGTGGAATTAACGGACGTGACGTTGTGCGATTGAGTTGCCAGGCAACAGCTTCGGTTCANGCTCATGACTTAATTTTCCTGTGCTTCAGTACTGCTGCTGGTTGCTGAAGAAAAGAGGGAGCAGATTGCCGGGCCGCCTTCCTATTTATACCGGAAGGAGGCCCGCGGGTGGGCGTGGACTACAAGTGTTTCAGTGCTGCGCGGGGGCGCAGGGGGATTACCCAATAGCGATAGCCTTAGAGGGCGAAGCCATATACGAAATAGAACCCACAAAACCCCAACAGAAAACAAGAACTTAAATACACACATAGCCAATCAAGACGACAAGACACAGCTGGGGAGGGGAGGGAAAACACAAAGATACAGGTGAACAGAATCAGGTAATCATAGGAGGGAAAACACCAAGCGGCAAACTCTGTGGAAGAGCCGACGCCAATACGGAAGTGGCACACACTGCAGTTCATATATTGGCCGATAGGGACTGACTGCAGAAAGGAGCAATTTCAATAGACCCCATGTTAAAATGCCAAACATGTTTCTACCCATGGATGCAATAAATATTATTATGAATATAGTTAGATTCCACCTTCATGATTATGGATCTGTGAGTGAATTGTTTTTTAACACGACCCTTTTATTTATATTAGGTCTTAAAGTTTTTGCATAAATTAGGGCGTGGTCACATTGAGTGACGGCTCTGTCAAGTGACTGCTGCTGTTAGCTTCTTGTCTCTCTGCTAGCTGCTCCGTGAAGCTAGCTACAGGGACTCTGCCTGGTCAGTTTCTCCAGGAAACACAACTTGACCGTGGTTGTTTGTTCTTCATGCTTATATATCGGACTATTGTGACTCGCTCTGCGGTTAAAACAGACAGAGCATGAATGCGGTTTTGCGGTAAGTGAAATTCGAGTACTTTATTTATGTGTTAATGATTTTAATCAGCTACGTAATGAATGTTAAGGCTTGGGTTAGCGTGTAAGCGAGTGGTAGCTACATCGGTGCTAACGATGCTAATAGTAGCCTCCAAGTTAAAATCATAGACTATAAAGGTTAAAACGAAATAGACAAGTGTTAAGGTTAAGTGGGATAATACTGTTGAACAAACAGCTTCTGTTTGAGGTTGATAAAATAAGGTCATCCTTGTAACTTAGAGAGATGATTATTTTGTATGTAGGAACTGTATGCATCGCTAAGGTTAATTTAAATTGGCTATGCTCAAGTATGTAGACAAGCTAATGTCGAAGTAGTGTATGTGAAATCAACCTCACAATAAGATGTGTGTATATTACAATTATTAATGTCATATTTCAAGATGATTACTTAGATATTACAATATGGTTGGTTGAGCTGGAGTTCATTATTGAGCTTACACGTTAACGTCACAGTCATCTGAAGAACGAACCCAAACCTTGTTGTTTTTATTAATTGCATTACCAAATGGGTATCAAATAAACAGCAAGCATTGGTAACACAACTTCCAAAGTTACAGTAAAATAAAAAGGACCCTGACTCGGACAATACACAATCCAACATGTTCAACAGAAGAGAATCAGTTATATTGTTTGTAGACATGGTACTTTACATATATATCTGTTTGTTTAAGGTGTCCAGGTGATGCAGACAGGCTGGACCAGAGAGTGAGAGACAGAACTGGACTCCTCACAGCAGTGAACCTCAGCACAGGTACAAAGACATTTTTTTTCATACTGTACAAAGAATCAAGAAAGATATTGGTTTAAATGAATGAAGTATTTACTTTAATACACTGATATATATTCCATTAAACAATACTAGATCACCTACACACCAGTGAAGTTGAGGGTTTTTTCTGTGCAAAAAGTTACATTTAGATGTTAACAAGCAATATGATTTTGTCAGCTTTCTAATTTAATGTATTGAAGGCAAAGATATTTAACACATAATGAGAACTGCTACTATTTATCTCTCAATATTGTCTGTAAAAAACGTGGTAAAAGTTATTCTTTCAGTGAGACAACAGAGCAAGCTTCTACAGTTGCACTACGTTTTGATAACAGTTAAATATTATTTTGATAACATATATTTCAATGTTGATGAACTTCATACTGTTCATTCATAATCTGATTGTCTTTGTAGCTCACTGTTGAAATAAAAATAAAACCTTACAATTAGAAAATACATCTACAGCCCCTAAACACACAAACACACCGCTTTCATAAATAACACACTTGTTCTGCAATAATATGTTTTATGTTTCCTGTCATTTTTGTTAGGAAAGGACATGCCTGAAAGACACGACTCAACATTTTCTCCTTCTCTGAGGATCAAGAAGAACATCCAAGAGGAACATTAAAAGCTGATGCTATGAGATTTTAAGACCAGTACACTAAGAAACTACTTTTATTGTAAAAACAGTCAGCTGATCGAATGCACCGATTTCCACATCTACACTCCATCAGCTGATTATTTCTATTTGCCTCGCTTTATGAGCTTCACATCACTTGTGCCTTGTACCGCAGTTTGCAACATCACAAATAAATGGGGCCAATCTTCAGTCAGATGTGAATGTGTAATCTAACATTTTCAGTAAGAATAATGGACAAAAGGAGTGCAAATCCGGATTAGACAGTTGAAATAACTGATTTACACAAATGATATGTAAATTATCCAAATGTGGAAGACAGGGATACACTCCAAGGTTAAATTTTGTAAACTGAATTGAAAAACCAAGTGTAAAATTTTAGTT
>NW_011357369.1:3975138-3976905 GCF_000735185.1 Notothenia coriiceps
AAACATGTTAGAAGGCCACACGAAATACTTTAATGCAAATTAAAATGTAAATGTGAAGGAATGTGTGTATAACAAAATACATCGGTGATAAACGAAACCGGAAATCATCAGCTCGATGATTGGATCGTTTAGCCGCAATGCATGCTGGGATTTGGTGTTTATGTGATGTGAAATCTGAAAACGTTTTTAAAAAATAAAATAATNATGTTTTAAATAAAAAGCACATATGGACAGAAGGTGTAAACCTATTAAATGTATAAGTAAACACATTTAGTCAAATAAAGTGACAGACTAGGCCTGTGCAGTTGGTATCAGCTTTGCCCAGCATGGGCTCCTCCATCAGGCCTGGTCCTCCTCGCAGAGGAAAGACCCTCAGTCCTCTCCGGGCCAACCAAACAGACAGGACGTCCATCACACGGAGGTTTCTCCCTGAAGTCTCTGCAGCTCTCTGGACACCACGCTGTCTCAATCCGTCCACACTGAATATGAGAGGGGAAAAATGAAAATAATAAATGCTTTAGTTTAGACAATAAGAAACGATAAAGTTGAGTTGCTCAGTTTTTTAGATTGTCAATAACTAATATCTCAGGTTAAGAGGCACATTCAAATAAAGATTGGTCTTTAAATACATGTTGTCTTTTGAATTGTTTGTCTAAAGTCAAGGATCTAGAACTGGTACTTAGTTTTAATGATACAGTCTGGTTATTATGCTGTTTGGAGGAGGCCTAACAGGTAAGAGCACTAACTAGCTACCATCACATGTACCTTAGCTTGACTTAAATGTATTAAACGTATAATTAAGTGATATCAAAATATAAATAACTAATGTCATGCAAACATATTAATATTTGCTTGATTCCAGTGTTGAATTTAGCACAATTGCATACAAACGTTAAGGGATTTTAAGATTCTGAAGTATTATGCTAAAAACTCAATAACTTAGATTAACGTTTGTATGCAATTGTGCTAAATTCAACACTGGAATCAAGCAAATANGCCTTTATGTGATGACTTTCAAAGAGAAAAACAAGCACATTCATTGCATAACTACACCGTTTGTGTATGATATGTCAATAAACCTTAGAAAATCTTGAAATCTTGAAAGGGATGTGCAAAATAGTCATTACAGTCTTTAATTAACTATTAGTAGAGAATAACGAGTAATGAATATACTTTATATGGATCCTATTGATATCTAATAATAAAATAATAAAATTCAATAACGTTCTTCAACCACCAGGTGTCCCTTTCTATCAGCTCTGCACCGTTAGGGTGTAAATACAGCCTATCTACCAATTGGATCAAATATAAAAGTCAGCCGAATTAGTGTTGATACTGCGAGGAGACGTATTGTGTGAAAATAAATGTAAGATGTTGTTTAATTGCTTATATATTTATGATCCACGTCACGTTTTCAGTTTTGGCGGCAGTTCTCCTGTTTGTCTAGAAGTTTTCTCAGCAGGGCTCTATAAATAGAGAACTACGGCAGATAATATTTAATGCAGCCGAACCGTGTATTACAATGCCGTTATGTGTTGACTTTCAAAGAGAAAAGCAAGCACACTCGGAATAAAGTATTATTTTATTTTTAAAAAACGTTTTCAGATTTCACATCACATAAACAAGAAATCCCAGCATGCATTGCGGCTAAACCATCCAATCATCGAGCTGAGGATCTTGCCTACGTCTGTTTCCGGTTTCGTTTATGACCGATGTATTTTGTTATACACACATTCCTTCACATTTAAATTTGAATTTGCATTAAAG
>NW_011357369.1:3976925-3980259 GCF_000735185.1 Notothenia coriiceps
TATAAAGTATATTCATTACTCGTTATTCTCTACTAATAGTTAATTAAAGAGTGTATATAATGACTAGTTTGCACATCCCTTTCAAGATTTCAAGATTTTCTAAGCTAAGGCTTATTGACATATCACATTATACACAACTACGGTGTAGTTATGCAATGAATGAAAAAGTTGGGTCGCAGGTTCCTCAACAGTCCATTACAAGACATCTATCAATATGTGTGTAGACCACCACCATTAAACTGTCATTTTGCACATTTCTTATACTACTGTATCTACATACATCTTATAAGAGTATAATACATATGTATAATATCAGTTTAATAATAAACAAATAATAAGCAAATAAGTGCTTGAACATAGTTAACATTGCAGGAAAGCAATATATATGACGTTAAGTACTTTGTCAGGCTTAATATTTATCTGTAGATACAAATGTCACTGTGTGTGCTGTGTGCTCTGCATGTGTGACCATTAAAGAGGGTTTCATCCCTCCATATGATCTTCTTCTATACCCCCAAAGCTTTTTCTTATTCAAAAGAAGACCTTAACCTAAAGTCCTCTTTAATGTTTAAATTAAGTCTTATTAGTTTGTCTGTTTTGCACATCCTCCTATTAATGTCTAATAATAAAATAATACAATTCGTGCCTTAACCACCAGGTGTCCCTTTCTATCAGCTCTGCACCGTTATGGTGTAAATACAGCCTAACTACCAATTGGATCAAACCATTCAAGGATCAAATATAAAAGTCAGCCGAATTAGTGTTGATAATGCAGGGAGACGTATTGTGTGAAAAGAAATGTAAGATGTTGTTTAATTGCTTATATATTTATGATCCACGTATGGGCATAAATATGTCTCATAATTATTTGTGTGAACATAAAAATAATTTGTGTGTAAATATGTGATTTGTAAATGTAAAACACCATCCAAAAATGCATTTAAGAGATTTGCAAACTCACAAATAAATGTGCAAGTGTAAAACGGATCTGCAAATACGCTAAATATTTTCACAAATAAAAAAAAGATCTGTGAATATCTCTTTAACATTTACAACTTTCGATCAGGCATTTGTGAATCCAATTTGTATTTGTCGAACAAAAATTCCCTTGCGGATCTCAAATATCTGCTCGTGGATCTCACATTTCTGCTTGTGGATCGTCTTTTTACACACATGGAATTTTTAGACATATTTTTCGCCGGTCTCCGCTAAAATCTACTCGTGTCACTCGGTTATTTTCGGAAACCACGTGATGGCCCGCTGATGACGACATTTCCGCATGATGGTTTGTTTAATGCTCTGTTTTTTTATTATAATGAACAGCGGAACGTTAAATGCATTCTTTATCACCATCATCATCATCATCATCATCATGTTATAGTGATACAGTTAGTTTGTGTTAGTTTATTGGTTCAATATAGTATATATCGAGCACTTTCGTTGATGTTGAAGTACAGACTATACGCCAAAATATTTAGCGTATTTGCAGATCAGTTTTACACTTGCACATTTATTTGTGAGTTTGCAAATCTTTTAAATCCATTTGTGGATGGTGTTTTACATTTACAAATCACATATTTACACACAAATTATTTTTATGTTCACACAAATAATTATGAGACATATCTATGCCCATACACGTCACGCTTTCAGTTTTGGCGGCAGTTCTTCCTGTTTGTCTAGAAGTCTTCTCAGCAGGGCTCTATAAATAGAGAACTACGGCAGATATGTAATATTTAATGCAGCCGAACCGTGTATTACAATGCCGTTATGTTGAGGTTTAGGATGGCATCTTCTTCTTACTTTGCACTCGGAGAGAAATATTGGATACGGAGACGACCATCCTAAACCTCAACATAACGGCATTGTAATACACGGTTCGGCTGCATNGTGTGTGTGTGTGTGTGTGTGTGTGTGTGTGTGTGTGTGTGTGTGTGTGCACGTGTTGAAGGATAGATGGGCACCTTTGTACTGAGTAACCTTACGGTTAATTCCACAGTGTATGATTTTTGTCCAAGTAGTAGCAAAGTGTAAGCAGTAGCAAATGCTACCCCGAATGTCGGTTGTTATTGTCAATATTAATATAATAATGATTTATTTTTTAATAGTCACACTCGATTTCGCCGATTTTCTTGTTGCCCCAGCTGGTCGACACCTCTTTAAGCAGAAACAAAGGCTACATTCATGTATTAAATCAATGTTAATCCATGTGTGTGGATGTGGAATTAACGGACGTGACGTCGTGCGATTACGTTGCCAGGCAACAGCTTCGGTTCATGTTAATTTACAAACTCTTCAACTAGAACCGTAGTTATATTTAAAAACATTTTAGAAGGCCTCACGAAATACTTTAATGTAAATTTAAATTGAAATGTGAAGGAATGTGTGTATACAAAATACATTCTTCATAAAAAATACCGGAAACAGACGTAGGCAAGGTCCTCAGCTTGGTGATTCGATGGTTTAGCCGCAATACACGTTGGGAAATGGTGTTTATGCGATGTGAAATCCGAAACATTTTTTTAAAATAAAATAATACTTTAATCCGAATGTACTTGCTTTTCTCTTTGGAAGTCATCACATAACGGCATTGTAATACACGGTTCGGCTGCATTAAATATTACACATCTGCCGTAGTTCTTTATTTATAGAGCCTTGATTAGAAAACTTCTAGACAAACTGGAAGAATTGCCACCAAAACTGAATATGTGACGTGGATCATAAATATATCAGTAATTAAACAACATCTTCAATTTTTCTTCCCACAATACGTCTCCTTGCATTATCAACACTAATTCGGCTGACTTTTATATTTGATCCAATTGGTAGATAGGTTATATTTACACCATAACGGTGCACAGCTGATAGAAAAGGACTTGTAGTTTTTAAAGATATTACTGATTTGCTTTGAATATAAGAATGTAAATGCTGAGTTGAGAGAATAGTCAGGGGTTTTGGGCTATGGGAGACACATCTATGGATTCAGAATTTCAATAGCTTACCGTTAAATGACGGATATACCTTTCTCTCTGTGATGTTTTATAAATCAGATATTAATGTGTAGAACTACAATATGTGAAATAATTAGGGATGTCAGTCGATTAAAATATTTAATCGCGATTATTCGCATGATTGTCCATAGTTAATCGCGATTAATCGCAAATTAATTTTATTAATATTAGATAATATACATTTTTTAATAAATGTTTTATCTGTTCTAAATGTACCTTAGAGGAATATTTTTCAAGCTTTTAATACTCTTATCAACATATGAGTGGACAAATATGCTTTATGCAAATGTTTATTATCATTTTAACAATGACAAATATTCTCA
>NW_011357369.1:3980290-3986142 GCF_000735185.1 Notothenia coriiceps
ATATTCTTCTTCTATACCCCCAAAGCTTTTTTCTTATTCAAAAGAAGACCTTAACCTAAAGTACTCTTTAATGTTTAAATTAAGTTTGTCTGTTTTGCACATCCTCCTATTAATATCTAATAATAACAAGTATAGATACAAGTAAATAGAAATCTACCAATTGGATCAAATATAAAAGTCAGCCGAATTAGTGTTGATAGTGCGAGGAGACGTATTGTGTGAAAATAAATGTAAGATGTTGTTTAATTGCTTATATATTTATGATCCACGTCACGTTTTCAGTTTTGGCATCAGTTCTTCCTGTTTGTCTAGAAGTCTTCTCAGCAGGGCTCTATAAATAGAGAACTACGGCAGATATGTAATATTTAATGCAGCCGAACCGTGTATTACAATGCCGTTATATGATGACTTTCAAAGAGAAAAGCAAGCACACTCGGCATAAAGTATTATTTTATTTTAAAAAAACGTTTTTACGGATTTCACATCGCATAAACACCATATCCCAGCGTGCATTGCGGCTAAACCATCCAATCATCGAGCTGAGGATCTTGCCTACGTCTGTTTCCGGTGTCGTTTATGACGGATGTATTTTGTTATACACACATTCCTTCACATTTAAATTTTTAATTTACATTAAAGTATTTCGTGAGGCCTTCTAACATGTTTTTAAATATAACTACGGTTGTAGTTGAAGAGTTTGTAAATTAACATGAACCGAAGCTGTTGCCTGGCAACGCAATCGCACGACGTCACGTCCGTTTATTCCACATCCACACGCATGGATTAACATCGATTTAATACATTAATGTAGCCTTTGTTTCTGCTAAAAGAGGTGTCGACCAGCTGGGGCATCGGCGAAATGGAGTGTGACTATTAAAAAATAAATCATTATTATATTCATATTAATATTGACAATAACATCCGAGGTGTGCAATTTCTTCATTCAAGAGGAAACATTTGTGTATATCTTGAAGTAACACACATTGACTTAAGTACTCAGCAACAATTAGCAATTGACTGAAGAGGCTTAAAAGAAAATGATTGAAGTTAAAGATTATACCTCAGGCTTAATTAACCACCCTGACCAGAAATGCCTCGGCTCAAGTAATGGAGTTTCACAAAGCATTCTTACCTGTAAATAAGGACTTCATCCTCAGAACAATTGTACTGAAGCTGATACATTTTGACCTTTGGAGTTGATTTGCTAACAGTCCACTTGACCAGTGCAGAGATGGCAGTCACTTCTGATGCAGAAACCACCTTCTCTGGTAGAGGTTTAGGCTCCCCTTTACTGATCTTGGTAGAACTGGTTATATCTGAAAGCCCTGACTTGGACTGTGTGGTACGGTTGGTACCATTACTCAGATGGGGGAGTTGAATGATTGACAGTTCAATGGAGGCCGTAGATTCCCCTGCAGCATTGGCAGCTATGCAGGTAAAAATCCCGTAATCATTAGATGTGGTGATTAAAAGGTCCAGGGTGCCATTTTCGTATACTGTTGCTCGGGAGGAGTTGCTGATCAAACGATCATCAGGAGCAACCCAATGCACAGTTGGCATCGGATCCCCGACTGCTTTGCAGCGCAGGCTAGCCGTTTGGCCTTCAAGCACTAGTAATTTATGTGTGTGTTGCGTGATCAGAGGGGGCTCGCAAACAAACTCCTCCTCACGAACAGACCAAAAGTAGCGCCCCTTTAGACTATTAGGAGATGCACAAGTTTCCATATCATCGTCCCGCTCTAGCCTTCGAAGCCAAAGCACTTCACAGTTGCAGTGCAATGGATTTCCTCCAAAGCTTAGAGAGAGCGGAGGTGCATAAGGAGTGCTCATCACTACATTGCTTTGTGAGCGCCCAAAGATGGGGTCTGGAGGGAGCTTCTGGAGACGGTTGGAGGTGAGGTCCAAGCGGGCCAGTTTATCCAGATCTGTAAAAGTCCCCTCAGAAATGTACAATATGAGGTTATGATCCAGACTTATCTGATGGAGGTTAACCATCTTGCGGATGGCTTCCCAAGGCACATTGCGCAAGTTGTTATATGACAAATCCAGATCTTCCATTGTCGATAACGAGTCGTCAAAGGCTGTGTCAGCGATCTGATTCAGCTGGTTGTTGTTGATGATCAGGTGTTGCAGGTTGGCCAGTCCTCGGAGGTCGTCGGGTCCCAGCTCAGTCAACCTGTTACTGTCAAGGTGAAGGGATCTTAGGGTCTCCAGGTCGATGAAAGAGAAAGGCTGGATGGTGCTGATGGTGTTACGGGACAAGGTGAGATCAACAAGACCCGTCATGTTGACAAAGTCCAGGGTGGTGACCTTGAGGATGAAGTTGCCGCCCAGCCGGAGCTCCACAGTTCGCCGGTCAATGTCTGGCGGGACAAAGAGCAAGCCTTTGGAGGGGCACAGAGTCCCTAGAGACTCTGAGAGGTTCTGGCAGACACAGTATTTTGGACATGCATGGACCATCGTTACTGCGGTTCCCAGAAGCAGGAGACTGATGACCACTTTGTCCATGTTAGTTCACAGAAAGGGACCTGCAAAAACGAGAAGAAAAAAAGAGACACATTTTTAGATAATGATCAGCTAAGATAAACTGTTCACACTTTACTCCATCTTATAGTTTAATCAAAACATTAATAACATCACACTTGCGCATCCATCATTGTGTGTGTTATGTTACTATGTGAAGGACATATTAATACAGTTAAAATACAATTCCACCATGACTTTTGGACCACGGAGGCAAATATTTCTCAGATCTATCAATCATCCTTGAGGATTTTCTACATTAATATCCTTCATGTATTTTGTATATCAAATAATGTGTGAGAAATCACATGAGGATTCTCTGAATAAGCCAGCTAAGAAGGAATTTTTAATGACGCACATACCTATAAGCTGTCAATACATATAGGGGTGTTATGCATGCAATGGAAATTAGATAAAGTGGGGCAAGTGCATGTATATGCTGTAAGACATGGATGATTTCTGGTCTGAGTGTTAACTGACGGAGTATATTTTCTACCTTTGTCTTATTAGTACCCTTTTCCTATCATATCTTTACCATTCAGACACAATTGTATGCAATATTCCATAACAAAACCTCACACCTGACTGGATGGCCAAACTTGGCTTCATCCAACGGTCTTTACATTCCCGCAGACAGTTGTATCATTCATTCCTAATACACTAAAATCAATTTCAATTTGTTTTACATGAGCAACATTAATGGAAAACTGCCTTCTAGTCTTTGTGTTTCTCACTAGAACCAAAGGGAGGCACAATTGTAATATTTGTATGTTAACTACATGCTATTATTGATCATTATTCACGTGTGTGAGAGGCTAGTTGCAGTATATTCATCTTAACTAAGTTGTTATAACCCTTTAATGTGTTTTCTCTACTTTTCATTACTCATAATTACAATAGGAAAAATGCATAAATAACCCCTCCTCTCCTTGATTCAAGTAATTGTTGTATTGTGGAGTGCCACTGCATATGGTCTGTGTATTACACAGAGATAATGAGAAGGAAATTGATATGGAAAAAAAGATATTCATGGAGTCTGAGTCCCTGAAGAAATTAATTTATGTATATACAAAACAGTCTGTTCATATGTTTCACCACATTTACAATATAAGACCAAGTAACATTTTACAATCATGCACTATTATTTGATTTGTTCTTATAGATTTAGCCAAGCAGCTATGTGGACACACTTAATGTTGTTTCAAATCTGCACGTTTAAGCAACACACTCAGCTTCATAAACGGACGCGAAAAGCTTTCAACTGATTGCAATGTATTCCCATCGGCGGCGATATTTGACGCTCAGGGAACCACCGCATCCATTTATGTAGGCAATGTGAGCGTCCATTCCCATTGGTTAACGGAGAATTGTACACCCGGAAGTAAGTATTCTCCTTACTGTCGATTGATTGGACAGTGATATCTGCACTACTCATCGACTAAAAAACACCAGATTACCTTTGTTGATTAAACGACATTGATAGGTTTAAATTGTGTACAATGCTTTTGTCCTTTTCCCCTTCAATTCTGAGAAACAACTTGTTTTCTCTGAAATGTGGACCGCCAAAGAGACAACACTACCCACAATCCCCAGCTATTGTTGTGACCACGCCTGAACGCTTTGACAAACCTCGTGATAAGATAAAAAGCTCTGTGATTGGATGAAACATAAATTCATACAAAAAAAGTCCAACCCTGTCTCCTGTCTCTAGAAACGTATTTTCTCCCAGGTTACGTTTGTTATGAACATTTCTTAAATACGCTTATTTTCTTCTTTGCGATGTATTGTCTTGCTTATAATAATGATAATAGTCATTTATAAATATCATTTTAGAGCACACATTTGAAATCGAGAATCGGGCTTGATATATGGTTAAATTAAAATCAGTAGGCTAGGCTGTAATTTTGCCAGCTGTTACTCTCATGAGCGAGGCAGAAAATAATAGTTTTAACATGCCAAAAAGCTGCTGTGTCGTTTATTGCACCTCAAACATTCAAACAAACCCAGAGTTACGTGTTTCTGTACTTCCTCTAAGAAGAAAAGACAGTAAAAGAAGATCTCTGTGGCTTCAGGCTTGATCGCCATTCAAATGACAGCGTTGGTTTCCCCAAAAGTGGGCGGGGCTGTAACGTGATTTTACTCTCATCTATTATTCAAAACCATTCTATTTATTCTGACGTAAATTACATGCCAGTGTTTCATCTTTTTATTACTTATATTTATATACTTTATTTGCTATGAGTTATATCTGAAGCAAATTATGTTTCTGAAGATGTGTAGTTAATTCCACCCTTCAATGTAGCATAAATGTGAACTCTCATTACAGGAACAATACCGGAAACAGACGTAGGAAAGATCCTCAGCTCGCTGATTGGATGTTTTAGCCGCAATGCACGTTTTTAAAGATATTACTGATTTTCTTTGAATATAAGAATGTACATACTGAGTTGAGAGAATAGTCAGGGGATTTGGGTGATGGGAGACACATCTATGGAATCACAATTTCAATAGCTTACCATTAAAAATCGGATATACCTTTCTGTCTGTGATGTTTTACAAATCAGATATTAATGTGTAGAAGTAAAACATGACAAATAGTATAGCAATATCCTGTAAAATTATGTAAAGACATGAATAAAACCACAAATCTTCAGATGTTATACATGCATAAGTGTCCTACACTACTAATACAAAGTTATTATTAGTATGCTGTGTGTACCTTGTGTGCACCGCCTAGTGGTTAAAGCACGTCATTGAATTATTTTTGTTGAATAATGTTATTTTTGTTGAATAATGTTATTTGATGAAAAAAATATTAAGAGTATTTTCATAGGGGGAAAATAGAAGGTCAATGATAGAAATATAGAATATAAAAAATCAAGAAGATACTGTAACGGCCCGTCCACAAAAAATCTTGAAAATCTTGGAGCTGGGCGTGTCTGAAAGCTTGGGGATTTTTTGCGAGCAATGCGACAAATAACCAATCACATGAATCTCCCGCCCCCGACATACAAAGCAATAGCAATGTTAAAACGAAGGAAACTGGATATAAAATCCCCAAACAGGCAAAAACCTACCAGTTTCACCCACTGTCTCTGCCACCTCCCTCCATGCCTGGTTCCTCCGGTTTGTATCCCGGTAAGTTATTAGCGACTGGTCATAAAGAACCGGGTGATTTGCTACCGCAATAACTAATTTCTCCTCCATTTTCAGAAATATAGAAAATGAACTGCGGTCTGGCTCTGCCAGCTGACGCTTCCACCCCAGCTTCAAAAGTTGAACATTGCTCAAGTTTTGAATCCTGGAAATCCTGGCTGAGACTGCCAAGG
>NW_011357369.1:3986163-3991473 GCF_000735185.1 Notothenia coriiceps
CTATTCCCCTGTCTCGACGCGACGATCTAGTCCTGTCGTCTTGAACGCTCTGCATGTAGTGTTTGCCTGCAGCGGAAGTGCTACTACGAGCCTTCTTTCCGACAAACTAGGCGGCAAGTTGTACCTGTCGCAACCAAAGGGGGTTTTCACCCGCCCCGACATTTCACGCATCTACCAAATGAGAGTAGATAACAAGTTTTGGTAAGATAAATAAGATTAAAATTTACTATACGTCACAAAATATAAGACATAATGAATATAAACATATGAATAAACGATTACTCAATATAGACTTCGTTTAAAACAAAGACCTCTACACATCAATTAAGGTGGGATAGTTACATCGTATTTACACTTGAGAGGTAATGTCCTTGTTATGGTCTTTGTCTGCATCCTTTCTAAGGAGTCGAAGCGACTAACCTACAATAATCGGTCGTTACGTGCAAAAATTCTATAAGTGACTAAAAGAAAACTTATTATTTCTTACATGTATGACTCAACTTCCTTATTCAGTCCCCTAAACCCACTACCCTCTGTGTAGATACCTTAGTGTTAAAGTTATCGAATGGTAAATTTTTAGTCCTATATGGATAAGGACAGACACTACAAAATGTTTAAGTCCATAATTACACATCTTCATTTTGTACTCTTTATCATTGTGGTTATAGGTACATTTTAATACATTTCTGATCTTATTTTGGTGTTAGATAGTCTACCAAATTGTAACGTATTCACAGGATTGTGATGATTTGATGTTTCAATAATAATCATACGACACACATGGAACACAGGGCGGATCACCAATTTCGTGTAATAAACTTAATTAAAAACAACTTATTACAATAAAAACCACTTATTACAATAAACTACTTTTTTTATATTCTCATAAAAGTATCCCCCTTTTATCTTCCAAGTTACTAGTCTTTATATCGTTATATTTTTTAGTTCTTCTATGACATTCCGGCAGTGTTTTTTAGAACTTTTAGAACCTCGACCCGCGCACAGACTTTCGAACCCCTAAAAAACGCTCGTTGACGCTGCGTTTATTGGTTAGTGTACTTAGAGGGCGGGGGCTGTATCGTTTCGTTATCGTAAACCAAAATTTTCTTCCTTTGACCTATATTTTAGGGGTTTGTCCGTTTTGGATGGTCAAGTGGGTGGACAGAGACGGTGGAGGGAGGTACGGACCAAGGAGGACAAACCATAGGCCATTCAATAGATCGCCCTGACCAGTATTTCTTGGCCACTAACCGATCGGCGTATTGGATTAAAGAGGAGGTAAAAGTCTTTATAATCTTTTACTTGACGCCAGACCGAGACGGTCGACTGCGAAGGTTGGGGGTCGGAAGTTTACAACTTGTAACGAGTTCAAACTTAGGACCTTTAGGACCTTTAGGACCTTTAGAAAGCGAAACGAAGGGGGGTGTTACGCCAAGCCGCTTTTCGCTCCGTTCACTGCAGTGGGGTAAGTTTCAGTTACCCGTCCTACGCAACCTTTCGCAGCGCTTCTAAAAAAATTGCGACGACACATTTGCCCGGCATTCACTAGAGGATGTTATTTGTCAAATCACGTGCTACATTGTTCATGATAAGTTATACTCCTACCACGTTTGTCTGTTTGATTAATTGGAAATAATTGTGTAATTTCTTATGAAAGATCCAACTACAGAAGAAAGTTTATTCTTTTTTCGAACCCCATAGATAGATGTCTATTTATAATTCGGACTGCTTCATGAGTTGCAGGATTATACTAACGAAAGGGCGTTACAATTGAACTTCGTGAAATAACATAGGCTATAATATGTGTAATTATAGGAGAATACATAACATCTATTCATATTCTTTTACACGTCTTAAACTGTTCAAATTACCACCTCCATATGGTGTGTATAACTATCTAACAGAACATTACGTGACACTCCTTGGACACTGGGTTCAAAAAGTAAGTAACCGTAATTGAATGTGGACATCAACACATATACTATACAGTTAATTGGAAACCTTTTGAACTTAGAACTTTCCCCTACACGTTTTATCGGTAATAATATGTCAAAAATTAATTGATCATCCTTATAGCTATTGCTCATTTACTAGGGAAAGTAACTCGTATCTGCCAAGTGATGTGCACCTGTCGATAAGTTTTCCACAAAAGAACATATACCGTAACAAAAAAAACGTAACAACGTGGTAGTCGGTGATGTAATCTGGGATTACGTAGTAGGGTATGGACGGATGAGTCACGGTTCAGTCGCATCACGTACTATGTACAGAGATTTGGTTCAACTGCTGCTTTCGGTGTACCTGGTAGTGGGTAGATAGAGAACGGTAGGAAAATACCCTTTCGCAGGGGACGTCCATATTTTTACGCCACTGTAGTTCATTGTTGATTTCCTAAGTATAATAAGTGATTTACTAGTTCATAACTAAATACAAACGTCCTTTAGTACGTAATGGGTGACAGGTATGTCGACCTGCAGTACGTTGATGTAGCATGACCATGACGACGACACAAGGATGGCCCGTCTAGTACGTCTGACACACCCCGGAGTGGAACACCTCGTCCCGGGTAGAGCGCCTCGGAGGTGAGACTCCGCGTGGATACACGAATTCACCGCGTTAATCCCACGGCGCGTGCCAAAGCGCGACGCTCCGATGATCGTGGAGTAGTTTATGACACGCACCGCCGGATTTAACCAGGAACCGGGACCAATAAGAACTTTTTATGAAGTAGACGGTTATATAAAAACCCGGCATTTGAGTTTATGAATAAAAAGATATTAATTAAATTTCAAACGTGTAGAAATAGTAAAAAAGATTACATGCGGAGAAGCAAGTTTAGAAGACTTGCGAGACAGGTGGACTCACCTATATATTTTTAGATAAACTGTTTTTTATCTAATTTTTTGATTTCAAGTTTAGAACAAAAAAGGACGGGGTTTTACTCTTATTATTGAGACTCCAAAAGTTTAAGTACGTCCTTTCCCGTACTGAAGATATCTCTAGACGTCTATTACCAAATCAAAGAGTTCCGTGGTTGTTAGTTTATAGAGAGGACTAAGCACCGTGCAACTGTTAGTGGAAGGACTTTAAGAATAGTCCACATTGATTTCAGACGAAATTCCCAACAAATATAAAGTGTAGTAATTAGTCTTAGACGTTTCATGGATTTATCTTACATCACCTCATTTTTATGGTACAATTGGAGACTTAACAACACCCTCATCTGTTGGTTTCATGTGTTACTCGACGGATAAACCCATAATACTGTCACAGGTAGATACCTAATGTTCGTTAAAAGTGGGTAGAATCATTAATGTAGAAAATTCTTTGACCCACCTTTAACGAACATAGGGTGATTACCTCGTCGTATATGAATGGGTGTATCCGCGAGTAAAATGAAAACATTAAGATAGGTGTTGGTTAAGTCTCCCAATGGACCAAAAGAATGAGGTGATTGAAATAGAATGCAAGGAAACGTCTGAAGGACAATGTGACACACTGGTATATTTGTTGGGAATTCGTCTGAAATCAATGTGTGACTCAATTTTGAAGTTCCCTTCCAAACAGGTTCAATGTTTTTTTGTACGTTGGTTAGTCCTCTCTAGAACTAACAACCCACGAACTCTTTGATTTAAAGCATAGACGTCTAGAGATGATTTCAGAGGGAAAGGACGGTAGCTTTAATATCTTTTGAGTCTCAATAATAAGAGCGAGGAACCCGTACTTTTGTTGACTGAAACTTTGAAATCGAAAAAAAATAGATCAAAAAAGTTTCACTAAAAAGTATATAGGGAGTGCACACCTGTCATACGCAAGTCCCTAAACTTGACTGCTCCGCAGTAAATCTTGTTTACTATTTGCTACACCGTTTGAAATTTGTAATATCATATTATTTTATTCATATGAGACCTAAATGCCGGGTGTTGTTATTAACGTCGTACCTGCATAAAAGTCTGTGGAATTGGGTCCAGGTTCCTAGGGTTAAACTTCGGGTGCGTGTCGAATGAAACTACGCACGACTCACGCCGGAGCGGTCCCCGCTGGTTGTCACGGCGCGGTGGGATTAAACGGGTGAATTCGTGATATCCACGCGAGTCTACTCCGGGGGAGGCGTTCACAACCGGGAGGGTCCACTCCGGGTGTGTCAGACGTACTAGAGACGGACATCCTTTGTTGTCGTCGTGCATGGCATGCTTAACATCAACGTACTGCAGTGACATGAACCTGTCCACCAATAGGTACTAAAGGACGTTTTATTTTAGGTGTATAAACCTAGTAATACGTGGAATATACTAAGGATCAACAAATGAACTGACAGTGGCTAAAGATATGAGTGCCCCTGGAAAGGTATTTTTCCCTGAACCGTTCGTATATCGTAGCCACTGAAGCCAGTCACCGAAAGACAGCAGGTAGGAAGCCAAATCCCTTACATAGTACCGGACATGGCGACTGAGCCGTGACTCATCGTCGAATACCCTACTACGTTATCCAGATGACAGCACCGACTGACCACGTCTGTTACGTTTTTTTTGTTACGTATATGTTCTTTTGTGGAAAACGTTATCGACAGGTGACATCACCTCGGAGATACGTACTTCCCTAGGGTAATGGAGCAGATAGAGATAAGATGATCAATTGAATTTTGTGACAATATTACCCGATAAAACGGTGTAGGGAAAGTGCTAAAGTTATAAAAGTTTCCAAATAAGTGTATAGTATATGTGTTGAGCCACATCAATACGTTACTTACTGTTTTTGGAACACCAGTGTCCAGAGGAGTTGTCACGTAATGTTCTGGTAGATAGTTGATACACACATATGGAGTGGAATTTAACATTTAAGACGTTGTAAATATGATAGATGTTATGTATGCTCCGTATGAATTACACCATATTATAGCCAATGTTTATGTCACTCGAAGTCAGGATTGTAACGCCCACCTTTCGGGTTTATAATAATCTGCAACTCATGAGAACAGTCCGAAAGTTATGAAATAGACATCCTATCTATGGGGGTTTCGGAAAAAGAGATAACTTTCTTCTGGTATTGGAATTTCATAAGGAAATTACGACCATTATGTTCCAATTAATGCAAACAGACAAACTGTAGGAGCGTATAATTATAGAAGAGCTGGAGCACTGATTGACAAGAATAACATCTCTAGTGAATGCCGGCAAATTGTGTCGTCGCAATTCGTTTTGAGAAGGCTGGCGAAGGTTGGCCGTAGAGACGGGTAACTGAAACTGTAACCGCACGCCATGAAGACGGAGCGAAAGCGGCTGAGCGTAACACCCCTTCGTTTGGATGGTG
>NW_011357369.1:3991518-4008183 GCF_000735185.1 Notothenia coriiceps
TTGAAAGCTTTTTAGTGACATACTTCAGTTACCTCTCTCTTTATATAGAAAGGTTAAGGGCAAACTTAACACGGTCACAAAAGAACAGATTTGATTAACTCTTACGAGTCGAAATCAAGACACCCTTGCATTTAAAAAATCTCTGTCTACTCCGCTTGAATCTGGGATTTGTAGTCTTTCTAGTTGTGTATTTTTCAGAGTCTTATATTTCAAAAGTTTTAAGACAAACTGTGACTTTTTCGACATTGAAATTATTTTTTACGATTGACAAACATCATAATTCATGGCACAATTCAAACGGGATCGAAAGATAAGTTTTCTCTCTCCATTGACTTCAATACATAATTTTTCAGAAATAAGGTTCCATGGGGCGGAAGTAGATGGGCGTGACTTCGCATCCCGGGTTTGGCGCAAAGCGGACAGGCATCGTCACAACAATAGCTGGGGATTGTGGGTAGTGTAGTCTCTTTGGCGCTCCACATTTCAGAGAAAACAAGTTGTTTCTCAGAATTGAAGGGGAAAAGGACAAAAGCATTGTACACAATTTAAACCTATCAATGTTGTTTAATTAACAAAGGTAATCTGGTGTTTTTGAGTTGATGAGTAGTGGAGATATCACTGTCAAATCAATCGACAGTAAGGAGAATACTTACTTCCGGGTGTACAATTCTCCGTTATCCAATGGGAATGGACGCTCACATTGCCTTTAAGAGCAGCCGACACAAACGGATGCGGTGCTTCCATGAGCGTCAAATACCGCCGCCGATGGGAATACATTACAATCAGTTGAAAGCTCTTTGCGTCCGTTTATGAAGCTGAAGGAGCCTCGGCGCGTCCCAACTGCACGCCACGGGACCCTGACCAAGCGTCGCTCCTGGACATTTAGGGAGTGAGAGTGTGTTAGTTTAAGAGCTAGACTTTCAGCATCTTAACAGCATCTGTGGTTCTCTTTCCTTTAAGATGGACCTGAATTTCCCCATGGTGATTAAATCTGAGCATTCAATCAGCACTCCAGTAAACTGTGTGAAACTGTGAAAAATGTGTTTATTTGAGCAAAAATAATTGCAAATCTAATGCACACTGTTCTGACTCTCTCAGCACTCTGGAGCTAATTCCCACAAGGCCTCATGGTGAGAGCTGTCAGTGAAGAGAGACAGTTTCTCTCATGAACTAATTTTAATGGACAGCATTGAGAAACAGCAACTGAAAAGCCATGAAAACCCACAGAACCTGCCTCACTCATTTTCTTTTGATCTTGCTTTCCACTGAAATAGCCAATTGTGGTGGGTAAGCCTTTTCAAAAACTGGGGGAAATATACACATTTGCAGAGATGCTCATAATGCTATATGGGTGCAGTTGAAACATTCTGTATAATTTTCATTCCGCACTTCCCATTAGAGTGTGTGCAATATGTGGAGAGTATTGAGATGATGGGTAAAGAAAGCCAGGCGCATAGGGGAGGCAAGGGTGACCTTTTAAGGTTAGTAGTCACAAAGAGACGAGAACCACGGATGTTTGAGGTCCACATCCATTTACTCGTGGCCTTTACCAAGCCAGCAACACCTTCTACAATTCAATTTAAGCGACAAAGAAACTGTGGAAATACCAACAAGGCCACATTATAGAATTTTCCACAGGGCATTGCATTATACAACTTGTGAAATCCATTATTAATCTCGTTGTGACCCTGGATTCTTTGGTGATTAAAGCACTCTTTTTATCTCTTCTATGGATAAAATATATTTCTAGCAGCTGCAACGAGGGTGATTGTTGGATGATACTTGAGACAAAAGATTTTGGTGTCATTTTTTACAAATCACATTTTTAAATCCTTAAAGAGTCAATTGATGTGCATTGTCCTGCATTGTCATATCACACCAGGATATGTGTTTGCCTGCCCCCATTTAGTTGATTATAGGCCTGTCACGATCACAATATTGTCGGCACCGTTGTAAGACCATTTTAGACCACTCAAACAGACCACCAAGATGCATTGTCAGGTAAATGCATCTTTGATTGTAAACTATCGGGAAGGTGGGGGCTCTCCATCTCCAGCTGCCGTGTTTGCTCCCAGCTGGGAAAACGGAATGGGTAGGTTAGGTTTCAGGTGCAGTTTAAGGTTGGTCGTATTGCTAGCTTTTGTTACTACCTTTTTAAAACAAAGGCGACACACCGCCCGGCTCATTCAAGTCCGTAGGTTCGCCTCGTTGATTTGGCTTAAATCCAAAATATTCCCACACTGGAGATGTGGTATTAGGTTTTGCAACCACTTCTATTTAACTTCAAATTCCCCTCGAGTAAGTCACACGTTGCCCATATTATTAATTTGGCTGCTACACTGCTGCATGTGGAGTGTCCTGACCTGGCTGTGTCATGGCTGTGTGTGAGCCCCGCCCTTCACAGCGCGCCTGGCTAAATTGCTGGTCACATCCTTATGTAAACAAACACGCATGTAAACGGCAATTTATCGAGCTCAGAAAAGTTATCGAGTCCATTTTTATTTATCGTACGATAAGTCAATTTATTGATTATCGCGACAGGCCTAGTTGATTATATCATTTTTCATTCATATTTGTATTTCTATTTGTATAGACCTTTTTGTGTGGCGATAGCTAATTCATGTAGGGCTGGAATTTTCACAACCTGGTCATTTTGGGAGAGTTGGTACCTGAAATATGAGAGTTTAAAGGTTACATTTTCACCTTTAGCCAAAGTTAGACCAGAACAAGCATTTTTCTCAATCTAGAGAGGAAGTCCTTAACCTAAAGTCTTATTTACTTGTAAACGAGAAAATTCAAAGCATTAATCAAAGATTTTCAAGCTAACGATCGAACCATAGCTTTTTTACTTTAGCAAGCTCAAGCTTTTAACAGGGATTGTCTTAGAACAAAACCAGAGAGGTAGATTTTTTCCTATTATATATGTAACAATGTAACAAGGACACGTACCTATTGAGCTGTACCTGTATGAAAACATCTAATGAACCTTTCAAAGACAGTGTTTTCAAGTAACTTATAGCATAAGTTTGCTAGCTGCAGTCTATAGATTGATAGTCATGATTTCACTCATTTGAAATTGATGAAATGAGAACCCTTTTTTTCTCTCTTCTGTCTGAACGCAAAGACCCATTGCTGAAATAAATGCATTAAACTAAGAATGTTGATGTTATATTAATTTCCTCTGTAATCGATAAAAAGATACACCATGCAGAATGGAAAGACAAATGGAAGTAACCTACTTTGGCAATAGTCTATTAATAGTAATACGAACTCAGAGGAAGCGTCTATAGTGGAATATTATAATTCAGTTGCAGGTAAGGAAACTTCAAAGACTGCAGCTAGTGTTTGTACATGCATTGGCAGTTACTTTAACACAGTTTTCACTCACTTTTGAGAACCAACAAACTTTGGTTGAACTGAAATGTGTTTATGCAGCCGTTCTTTAGAGTTGTACATGATTGTGCAGAGACTGGTTCTAAAAGGCATCCAGCGCAGACTGCAAATTACTCCATTACTTCTGCTTTCATGCACTTGTGAAATTAAATGTGCTGCTGTTGCCGCTGTGAATGTTAAAGGACATCACTTTATCAGCTGAACAGGGATTTCTTGTTTTTTAAAAAGAAAGTACAACATTTGGCATTTAGAACAGCAAATGCAGTTTAAAAGGTTTTTAAATTGGCCATTGGTTTAATAGCTTTTGGTTGTGTCAGCTGTACTAGCATCAATCAAACGCTAATATAGAAAAAAATAAACAGACATGAAAAGGCATAGGTGGAAAAGCTACTTATTTATCATTAGGCATTGTCAAATCTCCACATGCTGCTCTACACATTCTTCTCTTGAAAAATAAATACATATTATGTGGAGAAACTCTAAATTATTCTGATACATTTGTCTTTGTCTATATCATAAAAAGGCAACTTATATTTACTAAACTGATTTCCTTTGTGAACAAAACCCTGACAAAATTGTATATAGTTGGCAAGTACATTTTCTTCCAAACTTTAAACATGAAGTGCTGTGAAACATACAAGAAATGTTCAAACAGTGTTTTCTGAGTGTTTTTTTTCTTCTATGAAGACTGGTTTATATACGTTGAACTTTAAATAAATTGTTTGCCATTCAAACAAATCCAGGATTCAATGTATTGTACTTTGTCTTTTGGTCCTTAAATGAATGGATTTATATTGTGGTAGCAGCAGACTAGCTATTTGTCCTGCTTCAAGGCTTTTTGCCAAGCTCAGCTTTTAGGATGTAAGGCTGGATTGTAACTTATCTACGAGTTATTGGGAAAAGAAACAGACAAAGATAGGCTGGCACGGCGGAAAGATAGTGCAGGTTTGTTAAAAACAAGGTGTCTTTTGTGAGTAGGAGTTTGTTGCACAAGGTTAACCATCACATGAACATGACTGCACAGCTGTTTGGCAATCTGTTAGAGAAAAATCCAATAGTACTCCTTTAGGGGGAGAAGGACGGTCAGTCTGATGGCTTCTTCTTACCAACGAACATTCTATATCAGTCCAAGTGAATATGTCATGCTGTACAGCCAAATACATTGGTCGTGTTTCATTGTATCTGACTTATCTTTTCAATGCCCGGACCTACAAAAAAAGTAATCCAAGTCGCGCCCCCTTTGCAGGGGTGGCGGGTACTGTAGGCTAGGAAAGGCTAAGCCTTCCCAAATATTTGTGTCACTGCATCCTGTTAAAATAAAAATATAATGTATAATGTTTGTGTCTTTGACATTAGCGCTGCTATGCAGCCACCTGTGCCCTGTGCACTACGAAGCCAGTTCAACAGACCCTGGATATGTTTGAGTTATCTTAACTAATCCTAACAAACGAGATCTTGCTAAGCGGTTCTACGACGCTGGTTATCAACTCCGTAAATCAAGCAAGGGTTTCTCTGTCCGGCTGAGAGCGCGTTCACGTGAAAGGGGCGGGGTTAGCTACATTTGACCAATCACAAACAGGGACAAGTGTACTGACAGTGCAGCGTCATACTTCATTAATGAAAAGTAAACTAATATTAGACAAATATGAACTTTAAACATCCATGATTTAAATCAAGCCATATAGTTGCACCTGCAAGGTAAATATAGAACAACTGGTTAAACAATAACTACGGAGTGTTTTGAAAGCGTACAACAGTTTGATGATATCACTGCCCCATCTAAGACATGAGTGGATCTGACTTTAATTACATTTGAGTTGAGTGTTTCGTCAACTTAATGTGTTGCTTAAAATAATACTTCTGCATACAGTATGGGACACTGTAGGTGATGCACGGCCAGATACGGCTCGAGAAGCTGACTCAGTCAGATAAGGAAATATATGATATATATCGATCGGATGTACTGATTGATGATGTGATATGAATGATAAGTGCGACACGTCGGCGTCTTCTCTGCATACGGCAGTTTAAACTGTATTTCCTTTATCCTGTAATATGACTTGACAGATTTAAACTCCGCACACTGAGCTCTGATTGGTCAGCAGGCGGTGCTTTCACTGGGTTGATCTCTTTTCTATTGACGCCGAAGGCGGGCAGCGTCAGGTAAAACAAGTTAATTAGCCTTCCCAAACCTGAGCCTCACCCGCCGCCTATGTCCCTTTGCCTCAGTGCTATTTGCCGTTGTCAGCTGTGTTCAGTGGTGTAATCTCCCAACACCCAATTGAGGGGATACACTACTCCCGCTCTTACAGAAGATTGTGAGAGTACTGACTAGAGAGAGCTGGACTCACCAACCTTACATCTTCTGCCTTTTCTCTTTCCTCTGTAACTCTTTGATAGAATGTGTCACATGTAGACAGCTTGGTAAACCTTGGTGTGATGTGTACAATCCATTGATGTCACAATGTTTAGTGCGGGAGCGTCAGCAAGCACACATGATGAAACATGACAACAGTTACACCTCTCACTGCTATTTGGAGCTACCTGCACATATAAAGATGCCCCCGTGAAGCTGACAACATTCGGTTTATTTTCTGTTTACTTCCTAGCATCTTGCATCTTTGGGGAAATTAAATGTGAAAATAAGTGCAAAATTTCTCACAGGATTTATAAAAAATAATCTTGGTATCACGGAAAATCTTGACAAAAGATGGAGATTATCAGAGTGTAAAATGGAAGCAGCACATCATGGCAGAAACCTGACACTGGATAATAGTGATCTATCTGTTCAACCACATACTGTATACCCAAACACATTTACAGGCTTGTCTCTGTCTGCTGGATATGAAAAGACTACCTGAAAGGGTGTAACTTTCTAGAACTGTGACAGGATTAGATCAGCCAGCTGTGAGTTTTTTTTCCTGCTACGCTTTCTTACAAGTTTCTCTGAAGAGGATCTATGGAATTGATGCAGATGTTCAATCAGATTTTGGGAGTCTAAAACCTTTGAGATAAGGATAGCTGTCTTTGAGCGCTGGTAAGATCAGGATTTGTACAGGTTTTTTTTTAAAAGGTTCTTAATTCTGATTGACTGCTCAGAGAAACTGATGTTGCTTTATTTGAAATGTCATCGTCACCAAACGTTTTAGTCATCGTAACCAAATGTTTCCTCTGTAGTTTTTATCATCATCAAATGTTTTCTGGGTAGTATTCATTATCACCCAAGGTTCCTGGGTGGTATTCATCGTCACCAAAAGTATTTGTGGTCAGTTTTCATTGTCACCAAAGGTTTTCTGTGATACACTGGACACAAGACTACTTTTATCCTGTTATTATCGTGCATTCCTATGCAACCTAAGTGCTGTGGTTCACACTTGTCCTTTTGCACAGGAAACAAAGTTGCAAAGTAGATATACTTATACAGTACCAGGCATCCAGAGTTGCCAAAGAGAATGACTAATTCATTTACTTGATTAGCACTTAGTTAGAGCTCTGCCAAGGATTCATTGGATATGAATACCTCCCACTTGAATCTTCCGTATTAAGATTATCAACTGTGTTATAAAAATATCTGGTTCTTGCATGCAATAGTTAAATGTATAACCCTGGGTATGAGTACAATGAGGAGAAAAGTAAACTACAACACCTAAAGTGTTATTCTCTTCAGTAAGAAGCACTTATTGATTAAGCCTAAGATTATGTTGTGTGCGTAACAGAAATTAAAATGGAATTTTATTTGAAAGCTCTATAATCAGCCTTGAACTTGCTGGTAAATCCAGCCTCTGAAGCCCAGAGTCATGATATGGTTGAGGGGGCTCTGAAATTGGGCTGGCACTTTTAACCAAGAGAACTCCACAGTTACTTATTCCTTTGTGGTAACACAGTAGCTTTTTGTGAAGAAACTGAACTCTGAGTGGCAATTTTCTTTTTCCGTTTCTAAAAGTTTAAACTTAAAATCTGACCCTAGATATCGTTCAAAATAACAATGGAGAACTCAGTCTGGGTCAGCGGTTTTCAAAAGTCAGTCGTATTCAACACAACTGCCACCGAACCCAATGATAGATGGGTGCTTTAGTGAACAACAATACTGGTGGGACATTCAGAGCCCAGTACTGTCAAACAAATATTGATAGTGCAACATGAAAACTGTTAATTGACTCTACAATCCCCAAACCATTAATGGTCGGCTTACATTTTGGGTAAATATGCTCTAATGTCCAAACCTGACGTTTCTTAAAGGACTTATGTTGAATACCTTAAAATATATTACTTTATTATTACATGTAATTTGTTAGACGCTTTTATCCAAAGTGACTTACATACAGCCAGTTGAGGTGGTTCGGGCACCTAGTTAGGATGCCACCTGGGCGCCTCCCTAGGGAGGTGTTCCAGGCACGTCCAGCTGGGAAGAGACCAAGGGGTAGACCTAGAACCAGATGGAGGGATTATATCTCTTCGCTGGCCTGGGAGCGCCTTGGGATCCCCCAGTCAGAGCTGGTTGATGTGGCCAGGGAAAAGAAAGTTTGGGACTCTCTGCTGGAACTGCTACCTCCGTGACCCGACCACGGATAAGCGGGAGAAGATGGATGGATGGATGGACTTACATACATTCAGTACTGTGGACAATCCCTACAGGAGCAATTTGAGGTAAAGTGTCTTGCCCAGGGACACAACGACATGCTGACTGCAGTGGGACTCGAACTTGCTACCCTGTGAATTTAAGTCCAGCACACTATCCAGTGAGCCACAGCCTCCCTCATGTATATCTATAAGTCTCCATATTTAAGAATGAGAAGGTGCTAGTTTGCCTGTCTTAGCTTCATCCTAGCATATCATATCATATTTGCTAAGGATAAAAGGGAATTTTGTTGGAATTACACCGAACTAACGAGGAGCTTTGTGCCATTGTTCATCTGTGGTGTTTTCATTTATTCAATGAGACATCTGCCTCTTGAACAAGCCGTCATGATTGTAAAAAGGTCAGACACTTTAGGTCTGTGTACCCTCTTCATTTCTGTAGTTTACCATTGTCTTGTACTAATTACATACATGCCTCTGACATTCAACGGCAAACACACATTGTCACCCACACGCACGCTGATTAATTAAAGCAGACTTCCCAACCGTGCTTGCTATTTGATGAAATCCCCCCGCGCACAATAATGAATGCGAGTGTCTCCACATCCCAAAACAGGATCAAATTAATTGATTCTGCTTGAGGGTTGCAGTTAATATATTAAATTGTTTTTGTATTCATTTTATATTTTAACTGTTGCAGACCTAATTAACCTTTATGGGATTAGACTGTGTCTATTTATCGTTGTTTGTTTTGTCTGGTTTATCTTGTTGTTGCTTTTATGCCCTTGAATGCGACACATTCTTTACACGTTTCCAATGCCTCTTATCATTGTAATGTATGATACTTTTTTGTAAACCTTTTTAGAATTAAAGTGCTAAAGGGGCCCTATTATGCTTTTTGGGGTTTCCCCTACCTGCAGTGTGCTGTATAGGTTTCTGCGCATGTAAATGGTCCCAAAGTTCCCTCCAGAAGGAGTTTCTCTCCCAAATACTCCCCCCCCCTGCCTGAAATGCCTTTGTTTTCTTCCATAACATAGTGACATACATTTGTAGCACTTGTGCTTCTATCGGCTAGCTCTTCAACACATTGTACATGATAGGCTAAGCGGCGGGACATCTCCAAGCGATTGACAAATCACAACAGAGCCGGTCAGCTTACATTTTAAGCCATAACCTTTGACATTTAGTTGCACCAGAGGCATCAATCTGCATCTGCTCTCCGAGACGGTTAAAATTACATCAAGCTCAAAGCGGTCGGACCTTCCTAAGTGGCAAAAACAGTAGCGTATACCATCCACAGGTGACCTTTGGAGCTTTGTTACATTTCAAGCCGTAACCTTTGACATTAGGAGCAGCAGAGGCATCAATCTGCATGTACTTTTCGAGCCGGTTCTAATGAGAGCAAGTTCAAAGCGGTCCCAATCAGAGCAGACTGGGCTCTGGTTTCAGACAGAGGGTGAAAAGAGGTACTGCAGCACAGGCAGTATGAGAAGAATAAAGCACGTAAACATGTCACAGTAGAGGCACAAAATGCAAATAAAAACCTGAAAATGAGCATAATAGGGCCCCTTTAAGGTAAGAAGAGTCATTTGGGGATGATAACGGCCTCAGACAAAAATAAAGACATAGTAATTAAAAATGAAGGTAATAATTGACAAGAAAAATTAACATGTATGAGTTGGGAACATTGAAGGTTAATGGATAAGTAAGGAGCAGATTCATTGCGATGATATTGTAAGTGGATTGGTAGTCTGGGTTGGTTGATGTCAGCCTAATTTATATTCAACAGCACATGTACCAGTAGAGGTAAGCTGAATCATCTGAGCTTTTTAAGAAAGAATATTTTCAACCACCATAATAATGTAGGTTTCTCAGACCAATCTGGAATTTGTCACACGTTTACTGAGGCCGTGGCCTTGCTTTAGTTTTGTGATGCATTTGAAAATAAATGCTAAATAGTTTGTCAATGGCATTTTGCTCTAGTCACCTAAGACCTTCGGCACCTTTTAAATAATTTGATCCTATTGTTTACTTTTAGCAGATCTTAAAGGTGGGGTAGGTAATTTTGGAGAAACCAGCTCGAGAGCGCTACAATTTGAAAATATACAGCCGGAAAAAATCTGCCACTTCCTTACAGAGCCCCTCCTCCAACACACACGACGAACGCGCACATGACCAATGAGGGCACGAGATAAGTTTGTGCACAGATGGAAGGCTGACAGGCAGGTAGGCCATCCAGTTATTTTAGCCGGGCCGGCTAAAATGATTGGTCGTGCTTTTTACAGTGCTACGGCTTCCACAGATGATATTTTTTTNCCGGCCTTATGATGTTCATCGGGCACTTCTAAAACCCTGCCAAAGATAAGAGACTACTGAGGAAGGGAATCAGCACCTAAGTGTTTTCTTATCCTGCTTCTGTCTCGACAAGAAGACAGGTGCAATGGAAATTGCAGACAGCAGCGTACACTCTGAGGACCCAGACCATGATCGATGTTGAACATTTCCTTTGCCTTTGTAATGTTTTCGAATATTTGCTAATAGTGTTGAAAGATCATTTGCTCTTGTTCATTTGCATTTGTATCCTCCAGCAACTTGGAATTAGTTTCACTGTTTGTGTTTGTATTTACAAATGCTCAAATGATATATAAATGTTCTCTGAAACATGTTATTTTTTGTCTCGCGCAATGTCTCTGTTATGGTTTAATTTTACTTCTCGAACTTCTTCTCTTGACGAAGAAACATGATCCAGGTCCATTTAAATATGGAAATACATTTCGTTTTTAATTATTCCATCATATCCTAGGGTTTTTAATATTGAATAGAACAGCTGTAACTTTGCTCAGGAACATGAATGCCAGATTACATTTCTTTGAAACCTAAAATATCCTAAATGCGCGCTTTGTAAATAATACAAATAAAATCCTCATGTTCCCGGCAGAGTAAACAGTAAAAAAAACACAACATTTGTACTACGGCATTTTGAAAGTGCTGGTAAATTCCAGCCATTATCACACAAAGTTCAGGTAACATTTTGACTTTTAAATAACCAGACTTGAACTAGGGGTTCTCCGTGAATCAATGAGGTAAGGCCTTGTGCTGGAGCTGTTAGAAAAAGGTTAGAACAGGTTAGGAGAATACAAATAAATACAGTGATAGTCAGGCAGGGCGAAAAATTTCCGTCTATGGACGCTCACATTGCCTTTAAGAGCTGCCGACATAAATGGATGCGGTGCTTCCCTGAGCGTCAAATGCCGCCGCCGATGGGAATACATTACAATCAGTTGAAAGCTCTTTGCGTCCGTTTATGAAGCTGAAGGAGCCTCGGCGCGTCCCAACTGCACGCCACGGGACCCTGACCAAGCGTCGCTCCTGGACGTTTAGGGAGTGAGAGTGTGTTGTTCTATGACATGCTCATAACAAAATGCTAACATTTGACAGAAAAATGAACAATTGCCTGTTTAAACTGAGCTAACACTAAAGCAGTCTAATACAACAATGCTTTACACATGCTGTCATCATGATACAACCTGAGTCAGTTATTCAATCAGCCTAACAAGGAGCAGAGACTGGTGGACTGTTTCACTCTCTGCTCCTTGTTAGGCTGATTGAATAACTGACTCAGGTTGTATCATGATGACAGCATGTGTAAAGCATTGTTGTATTAGANCGCACAGCAATGCCTCCATGCTCCATTACCTGGCTTACATAGCCAGGGTCCAGGCTTCTGTTCCGTGCCCAACAGCCATGGTTCCGGCTCCAGAACCGGCCCCAGCAGCCTTGGTTTCGGCTCCAGTACTGTCTCTTTGGCCGACGCCAGCTCCCCGTGTCCTGTCGGCGTTCCGGCCGACTCCAGCCCCTCGTCTCCTGTCGGTGTACCGGCCGACGCCAGCTCCCCGTGTCCTGTCGTCATTCCGGCCGACTCCAGCCCCCTGTGTTCTGTCTGCGAACCGACCATCTCAAGTCTCCTCTCAAGTCCCTTCTCGAGTCCCCTCTCAAGTCCCCTCTCAAGTCCCCTCTCGAGTCTCTTCTCAAATCCCCCCTCGAGTCCCCTCTCGAGTCCCCACCCAATGTCCTGGTACGTTGGGGGTTCCGCTGGGGGTCTTGCCAACTCCATGTCCTGTCCTGTTGGGGGTCCCGCCGACTACTCTTCTGCTGGGGGTCCTGCTAACCCTATGTCCTGTGCCATTGGAGGTCCCGCCGACTACTCTTCTGCCAGGGGTCCTGCCAACCCCATGCCCTGTTCCATTGGAGGCCCCGCCGTCACCTGTCTCGCAGGGGGTCCTGCCAACTTCTTGTCCTCTTCCGTGGGGGATCCTGCCGACACCTGTCCCGCTGGGGGTCCTGCCTACTCCTTGCCCTGTTGCGTTGGTGGTCCAATCGACACCAGCCCTTGCTCCATCCGGGGTCCCATTGACACCAGCCCATGTCATGTCCAGGATCCCGTCTACGCCTGTCCAACCGGCTCCGGTTCCTGTCCGGCGGACACCGGGTCCTGCCCGGCCTCCGGAGCTGTCCGGTCTTCGCCCTTGAGCCCGGCCCCCTGAGAGCCCGGCCCCCTGAGAGCCCGGCCCCCTGAGAGCCGCGGTCTTCGCCCTTGAGCCGGCCCCCTGACTTTCCCGGCCGCGGCCCTCGCCCTCGGGCCCGGCCCCCTGACTCTTCCACCCGCTGCCTTTGCCCTCATACTCCGCCCCCTGAGTTCTCCCGCTGTGGCCCTCGCCCCTTTATGAACTCTGCCTTGCCCCCGGGCCGTCCGCCATAGACCCCAACAATGAACTCTGCCTTGCCCCCAGGCCGTCCGCCCGAGACCCCTTCCTGGTCCTCTGCCGTGCCCCTGGGCTGTCAGCCCAGACCCGTCCTCCAGACCCCCTCCACCCACCCTTTTGGCCCGAGTGATGCAGTGATACTACTTCGTACCTGTTCATGCATTCTTGTTTTACCTCGTACCTGTTCATGGATTCTTGTTTTTTCAGCTTTTGAAGTTAAAGTTCGCCTTTTTTGTTTCCTTTTGAAACCTGCTTCCTCCTCAATCTGCATTTGGGTCCTATTTTTCAACAACATGAGGCTAATTGGGGAAGAGCATAACAATGCTTAAAGCTGAATAAACTTTAAAACTCAGAAGGGGTAAAGGTTTCTAAACAGTTGATCTATAAGGCCCCTTATAAATAGCTAAAAGGGCTAACGTTAGCTTACCAAAAAACGTATCAACAGCCGCCTTACAATTTGCTTGGGTCAACAATGGGGGAAAAAGTTGACAGGTGCAACGAGTAGAAGTTTTTGGAACTTGAGGCATAGGTCGCCAACATCAAACCAACAGCAATAAGAAAAACCTAAAGTTAATGAAACACTTGTGAAAAGCCAGATCTGTGCCAATGGCTGCATAGACAGTGTTATTCTTAATATGTGGCGAAGTATTTCCACATAGCCATTTGATCCATTGTTGATAAAAATGAGTGTGTACCGCAGCTTTATGAGTGGCCTATTTATCATCTTCTGTCAACAGAGATGAAAAAAAAACATGCCTAAACTTTTGAATAATCAGCAAATTAAGTTTTGATTTTGAGTGACCTTGGGGAGTCTAGATCTTCCTGATGCTACTTCAGCTTGGCCACTAATGTCTGGCTGGAACACGCTCCAGGCAAACCCTAGCCACATCTTTTTCCTGCACTTTTTGAATGAGAATATATAATCTGAACCACAGGCTGTTGTTTATCACAGTTGAAATCTGTTTCTAGGAAGTTTTGGAATTAATCTCTTAAATGAGTGGTTAAATAATATAACATCTGTATATGAATGTAACCCCTGAGGCCTTCTTTGTTAAAAAGAATACATGCCCATTGTTGTTCGAACTTTTTCACCCGTTGCACTTTTTCACTGCCTTCATTTTGTGTTTGACATGGGGCTGTGGTTTCCGGAGTATAGGGACATTATTTGTCATTCTGCAATTAATTGCAAATGGAACTCTGGGGAAAGAGTCAGACAGCTAATTGCTATGATAATATCCATGTTTCGGAGGCATCACGGGCCACAGATTGATCGTGGCTTTGCAGTAGTAATGGAGAACAGTTGCCAGACTGACTGTCTAAATCAATTTCATTGTATGGCTCCATCAACCGCTCAATTGTGTCTCAAAATCCCAATTCATAAAAGTACAAGATATTTTATAAGTTTTTATAGTCTGTGGTCAGTGGTTATGGTATTTTCACAACATAACTTTCCGAGAGCATTGAAAAATGAATACATCTACACAAATATGCATTGTTAGTGAAGCTATAGCATGTATGACAACCTTAATTGTATGTGTTATTAAAATGATAAATTCTTAAGACCACAGATAGATACATTGTGTAAGAAATTCTCCAAATGAGGAAGTTCTAAGACATTTTTACATATAACTGATACATTCTTAATGCTCATTAGTCCCTGGAAATTGTAATTCAAACCTTAAACAAGTTTCTATTCATGAGCAAATATGCAACAATGAAGGTAAATATCTAAAAAGATTATCGTTAGGTAATTTTTTCTCAAATGTTTCAAAGCCAGCATATATACTTCATGGATCACGTGTGGTTTGAACAGATGTGCTGACAGTGATCTGTCAAAAAACAACCCAAGAACTGCCATTAATCTGAATAAAAACACACAGAAAGTCCATTGACACAAAAATGTTGTTTTGAAAGACGCAATCCCTAAGAAGCTGATTTAATGGGCTTTTACCTCCGTTTTGCTTGTATCTATTGAAATAGGTCTTATTATGCATTGTATTTATAGCAGAAGATTTTCATCCTGAGCTTTGAAAAACAAATCTATGTAGAATTTACCAGGGGTGACCCAATTAGATATGACCTTTGGCTTTCTATTTAATCTTAGTCAGATCGCCACCAATGAACCAATTATTTGTTGTACATCTACCCCTTCCTATCAAACTTCTTCTGTTTCACAGTTTTGATTCTCCTGTTAGACATGATTTATCTCTCTCTCACTCACACACACACACACACACACACACACACACACACACACACACACACACACACACACACACACACACACACACACACACACACACACTTATAGAATCTTGGCCTTGGATCTCACGTTTGAAAGAGACAGAGTCTCTGGCCGGAAAGTTCAGCGGTCAGGAGCGATGAGATGAGCCGGGCAGAGAGCCAACCAAATTTAAAAGAAGAGACACAAGAGAAAATTTGAAGAAGAGACACAAGTGAGATGCTTTGACTGGACAAAGGGAGCGAAAGCAGGAGGCGTACCTTGTCAATTACCCATTTAGGTCTGATATAGCGCAGAACCAGTGACTTGCCTGGGGGGGTGTGAGGGCTGTTATGTGATGGAAACAGGAGCGTATCCAGCACTGCAGATATATAGTATGTGGACAGCTCTGTGTGGGAGCTGTCTGAAACTGTACTGCAATCTGACTCATCCCTATATATCTGCACTTCTACCGTCAAACCTAACCGAGCTGTCCTGGGTAAAACAGTAATAATTCAACATTCTAGTAATTTATTTCGTGTAACAGCACAGGTTTATGTTTATTAAAATTGATATATTGATTGTTGGTTTTCCCCTGATGCTTTGTTTGATCTAAACATAATTGTCTCTGACTGCACAGTTCTTTAAGATGCAATATAAATGAAAACAGGAATGCATAAAAATAACTTTCTGAGATCTCACAACGCTCTTTCAAAATCTTATCTCTTGAACCAAACAGTTGTGAAAAATACATTTACTCAAGTACTTTTCTTTCTGTGCCACTTAATACTTGTGTTCCACTACAATTCAAAGGGAAATATTGATTTAACAGATAAAGTGACTAAATTATTTCAGATCTTAACATACAAGGTAGAGCTTATACATAATTGTGCTTTTATATGAATTGACCATCCAACATTACCTTCAAGAAACATTGAGTGGGTTGACAGGAAATGAGTTGGTAGCAATTTTGCTAATTGTTTAAATTTTTTTGTCTAAAAAAACATTTCAAAGTTCCAGCTTCCTAAATGTGAAGATCCTGTTTGTGATGCCTATGTGTTGTGTATTTTTTTTAATTTCCACATATCTGAAGAAATAGACTGGAGACAGTAGCATACGATTTGGGTTGTTTACTTTCAAGAAAGGCATCAGACATCCAATACAATCTCTTTATTTTGAAACAAATATTACATGACCTCACATCATTCACCTATTGACTCTGAATCTGTTCTTTGGACAGCTGGGTCATCATGTTCTGGTGTCAGCATGAGAGGACATCTCATGCGGTCCCAGATACACATGTTTACTAAGCAAAACTCAATTAAATAAATAGTCTTAAATTCATATACTACACTGCTTTTTCTTTGAAATGTTTTTCATAACTTTCTAAACATACTTGTACTTAAGTTATACTCAATACAATAATTGTAATGGTGTATTTTAATATTTAAAAAACTTAAGGATCTAACTAAATGTACCCCTTTTTCGAACACTAAGATACAAACACTTTTTCCCTTTGCATGTCATCAATAGCAAGTTGGAACAACAATGTGGTGTTTCAACGTAATACTTGACAACCATTAAAGGTGGGGTATGGTAGGTTTGAGAAACTGGCTCGAGATACACTTTTTGCTATATTCCATGGAATGCTCTTAACATCCCTATAGCAATGAATATCTTAAGTGCTTTGAATAAAAATCCATAAAAAAA
>NW_011357369.1:4008228-4029314 GCF_000735185.1 Notothenia coriiceps
GGATATGGGAGGCAGGGAGCCTAGCATGCCTGAAGCTAGCAGTCGGGATCACATGTCGAAAGGAAGTCCAACACTCCAGTCAGGTAAGAACTTTAACTAAACATGGCTTTCTCACAAACACAACTCATCATTCTCAGTTAAAGGAACAGTACGTAGTAAAGCACCGTCAGTGATATTAAAGCTGTTTTATTTAAAGTGTTCTCTGCATCTTCACCTGTAAAGTAGAGAAGCAGCATCAGAAATGAAGACTGTCAGGGTTGGGGAAAAATAGGACCCAAATGCAGAATGAGGAGGGAAGCAGGTTTCACAATGGAACAAAAGGCGAGGCTTTATTCACAAAAGCTGAACAAAAACAAGAATCCAAAAACAGGTACAAGGCACGAGGTAGCATCCAAACAAAAAGGGACTGTGACCAACATGAAGGGAGACATGAACGACAAATAATGAACCAACACTGAACACAGGAAGAGACAAGACTAAATACAGGGAGGGGTAATCACGAGACGAGAAACAGCCGGGCAGGGAAGGAGAAACACAAGGGCAACAGGTGAACACAATCAGACAATCAGAGACACCAGGGAAACTAACGACAGGGAGGAAGACAAGACACAGGGAGAACAGAATTGCAAAATAAAACCATGACAAGACAGACCAAACTAAAACCGTGACATAAAACTAAGATCGTGACACATGTCCAGCCAAAGAATGGTATTACCAAAGAAAGCTAATTCAAACAAACAATGCACATCAACCTACATCAGCTAGAAGCCAAAGAACTAAAACAAATTTAGCAACAAGCTGGTCGGTATAGATTAACATTTTGCAGTTTGTAGAGCAGGAAATATAGGGTGATCTGTCTTCAAGTGGTGGATAGGAAGCCTACTGCTAAAGAAGCTGGATTTATAACATCAGAACTGTTGCCATGCCGAAATTATGAGGTGGTGGGTAAAAAATTGTGTTTCCATTAAACTCAGTTATGCATTTGGTACAGCATGTAGGGAAATATCAAAAGAGCAAAACATGACACGACTTTAAGAGACATTATAAGTGGGGTGCATACGGTCACTGCATTAACTTGTCAAAGCCTATTGAAAGGTCAATTTTTTTATAAACTTCCTCACACATCACCAAAAACATTTCCAAATGGCCTTCCTGGAAAAAATTATAATTTAAAACGTTTCAGAAGGAATAGCACCAGCTCACTCGTTTCTTATCAGAGGCTGCCAGATGCCAGCCCACAACACCATCCCACACACCGCCTGAAGGTGCACCGCAACACGAAGCCTTCGCGTTGGGGAGGGAGAGCGCGGGAGAGCCTGAGATACAGTAAAAGGGAGAGGAGACGTATAGCCTATAAACATTTGGAACCAAAAGTGGATCACGGTGCGGAGGAGGGTCGATTGGAGCAAAGGGATGCTGGGAAAAAAGGGGATCTGTAACGTCAAAGACCAATTCCTCTGTTTCCCCCACCATGCCTGAAGATGAAAGAACTTCAGATGACAGAGTGATCTGCTACTTTGAAAAAGGAGAACAAAATTATGTTTTACGGGGGTTCCCCCGGCAGCTTTGTGGCAACAGTAAAGATGATGCAAATCACTTGTGAGTAACAAGCTCCATCCATCACCCTTGTTACAGCTTCAACTTACAGCACAGGCCCAGCAGTAAAGCCAATCATGCACACATTGTATGCAAAAGCCCACTGGCAGTCTTTCACAGTGGGTGTAAGCTTTCTAAATGGTATATGTGGAAGGCAGAAAACCTTTTACCAGAGCGCGAAACCCTCTCTGATCAAGCCATCTGTGATTAGAATTTTGACAGGCTGCTGAGAACGTTCTAGTTGACAGCCCCAACATTGAATTTTGTTTCACTTTCTTATGTTCTCTTCTTAAAGATGACTATCTGTGGTGACATTCAGATGCACACACAGTTGACAGACGCACAGGCGTACACACTCATGCACACGATGGTTGGCAGCTGCTCACCGCCTCAGCTTCTTTTTCACGCTGCCTGTGAAAGCTGTTTACCACCACCAGTAGTCCTCCAAACAAACAGAGCTAGCTGAGTATGTGAGCATAACATGTGAGTTAGAGGAAGACAGAGAGAGACGGGTACAAGAAGCCATCACGAATGCCACTGAGTCTTGTATAAGAACTGAAGCATGGTAAGGGAATAAAAAGGAGGGAGCTAAATGTAGTAATTCTAGAGGAATGAAGGGACAAGGCAAATTTGCCAGGGTTGATTGATGACGAAGTCTAAAAAATCTGAACAAATTTAAGATATGTTTCTTACAAGTTCTCAGATAATAATACATGTTTTTTTATAGTGCTTTTCCAGGTGCTCAAAGACGCTTTATTCTACATTACATTATATTACATTACATTACATGTCACTTGTTAGACGCTTTTATCCGAAGAGACTTACATGCATTCAATACTGTGGACAATACCCACAGGAGCAATGTTGGGTGAAGTGTCTTTCCCAAGGACACAGTGGCATGCTGACTGCAGTGGGGATTGAACCGGTCCGCCCCTGATCTGAAGATGAGTGCATTAACCTGCTGAGTCACACCTGCCCAGATGTCAATGTGATTCCTTTTTTTACCTGACCAACACTCCAAAAGCCAAACGTGTTTGCAACACAGAAGGATACAAGATGAAGATTCAGAATAACCTTTTCTTTGAGAAGAAACTAGGAAATAGTGTTCTATTTGATACACGGTCTATCAATCGACCACTCTATCTTCTCAATCAGCCAATATAGATAATGTAAAGCAGTTGTGATGCCAAATCTACCAAATATATGGTGTTCTTAGTTTCCATACCTCCTGTGTTTTATGAGCGACTTATCAAGTCTTAGAAAACGGCATGAAACACGATTAAACATGATAGTATATAAAACCATGCTCGTATCTACAACCTATAGAAATGCAACACGGCGTCAGTGGGGTTCCCAAACTTTTCAGCCCGCGGCCCCCAAAATAACAGTGCCAGAGACTGGCGACCCCCTGTCGACGGGGGGGCGGGGTGCTAGTGAAATAATTTCAGAAAGAAAAATGAAAAAGTATGAGAAACACTGCGCTAGTGGATTGTCAAAGAAATTTTTTTCTAAACAAACGTTATTATTAATAATAATTTAAAAAATAGATATTATTAAAAAAAAAAAAACATTTTTTTTTATAATTTTTTTTTTTCAATTTCCCATTTTTATTTTGCAATCATCTTGCGACCCCCACTTTGGGAACCCCTGGTTTAGACGTAATTCTGTCCTTCTGCATCTCATTTATGAGAATACATGTCATAACATTAAGACAACATATTCGAGGTGGTTTTAAATAACATATCCGTATTTATTTATTTATCCAAGTTATGTTTTTGTGTGCACTGAGGAGTCGCAAACAGGCATTTATTTAATCTTTTCAAGATTGGCTTTAATCAATGTTTGCAAATGAATTCTTCATATATGATACATGAGAGGTAACATTGTATTTATGGTATTATTTTTACAAAATTTCTCTCCGTTCTTCCTTCTGCTAACGGTGTCGCAGTTTCTCGTCTCTCCCGTTTTTGTGCTTAGGGATGTGCATCTCCATCACTGACGCCGATACGATGCGCATCCATCTCAATACGTTGCCACGATACGATACATTAACGATACATTTGAAACACCAGGTGATGCGATACGATACGATTCACCCCTGTTGCGATACAGTTCGATACGATTTGATTCAACATTATGCGATACGGGGCGATACGATGAGATTCAACACAATGCAAAATAATAATATTTCAATATGGTACGGCAGAGGATTTTTGTTTTATTCCTTATACAGTATTAAGCAAATCATACATTAACAAAAAAATGCTTTACATATTTGGTTCTCTCTACTACTACTGCACATCCCATCATGCTGTTTCTTTTTTATCTTAAAAGAATCTCCAGAGTACAGTACAATTGTATAACACCTCAGAGTTAAACAATTTAAGGATGCATTGCCCATGATTAACAATGTGCAAATAACAGCTACCATAGTGCAATGCCCATACAGCTGCCAGCCTGATGTGCTTAACACTCATTCTTAGGCTAACTCACCAGTGAGCAGAAAGCAGTGGTTTCTATATGAACAATAAAGAATACAAATAACCAAACAGGTATTTCATTCTGCTTACAGTAAGGAAGACATTTAAATTATTATTGGCCGTCACAGGCTGCTGTAAACTAAACACCACTCTCTCTGACAGAACTCCTCACTGAGTGATTTAACTCATATGTCTAACTTTCAGGTTTGTCTTTTCAGCCGCAGACCCCATGTCGCCTCTTTATGTGCGTCGCTAGTTCCTCGTATTACTTTTGTACTTTAAAGCGGCACGGCATCGTTTACAATTTGCGAGCGATTTTGCAAGTTGACCGTTTTTCTTGAAAAATCCGAAGTGTTGCCAAACGTTTGATTTGTAGGTATTTTTCGGTGCGCTGTGTTTCTCTTTCTCCTCGACTTCCATGGTTGCGGTCGGATAGTTTAAAAATCAGCTCCTAAGTTCTAACCCTATCTCCTATTCCTTGACCTCTGAGTGAAATGTCACGGGGTTACGGGATAGTGGATAGGAGAATTCAAAAGGACTNGGCACAGCATCGTTTACAATTTGCGAGCGACTTTCTTGAAAAATCGGAAGTGTTGCCAAACGTTTGATTTATAGGTATTTTTCGGTGCGCTGTGTTTCTCTTTCTCCTCGACTTCCATGTGTGTTGATAACTGACTCTCGGCCTCCGTAGTGCGAAGCAATGATCAAAGATCGTCTCTGCTGAGTGCTGACAGGATGAGGGGATATTATATGAATGAATCGTTTTTTTACCGATGCAAAGACGCTACAATCGATGCATCGCGAGTTCAACCCAAACTGTAGCCGATGAGCACTCTTTCAACCGGTGCACTCGCATCTTGAACGTTTATGCCGGTGCACCGATGCAAATCGGTGACTCTTAACATCCCTAGTACGCATGGGTCAGAGTTTGCGTGGAGGACTGCACATTTTCCCGTAAAGGTTGTTTTTTTATAAATCGCAAATATTGTTTAGAAACTGGCGTACGCCACCTTTTGCACTCAAAAGGTGGCGTACGCCAGTTTCTAAACAATATTTGCGATTTATAAAAAAACAACCTTTACGGGAAAATGTGCAGTCCTCCACGCAAACTCTGACCCATNGACAAAAAGACGTGGTGCAGGCACGAACCATACTACCAATAGAAATACATTGCTTTTAAAATCGTTCTATGTTACACGAAAAAAAGAAGAAGGGGGAAATCGTGTTGGTGAACACGAACCAATAGGTTAAATGTCGTGACTATAACACGAAATGCCGTGAAACTGGGTTGTAATGTATTAGCGACCCCCACAGATGTATGATTTCCCTGCTTTCATGGGAGCTCAGACCCCTCCATATGGTAGCTCAACATAACTCAAACCCTGGTGGAGAGTCTATCAAACCGGCCCACACCTGTCACCTGTAAAACATGAACAACAGGGTGTCGCTGTCCACGCAAACAGGAATTCCTCCGTAAGCCAGACCGTCTCATTTAGTAGACCGCTCGGTTTGCTGTTCCTTCACTTTAGTTTTATATTTATAGATATTTATTTTGGACGAAAACTTAGCGTGAGGAAAGGCATGTGTGGCTCAGTGCGTGAGGGTTGGCAGCCCTGGTATTTGCAAACATCCTGGTGATTTGATTTCTGCACAGCTGCCAAAATGTAATGATTCAGTGATTTTATAAAGTAACAATATACTGAGGTGTCTACCTTGTTTTCTCTTAATTTACACTAGTCATATTGCTTCATTTTGTTCATGATAAAGTCAGGGAAATAATTGTTCAACTTCACTTGTCCGGTCTCTAGCACTGTGTTGCAAGTACTGGGGTTTGACTGTTATAAATGCAGGCTAAAATGTGATAAATTGCAGAAATAGGTCAAATGTAGGATTTAAACTATTAGATAGTTGAAACTAATGTAAATTAAACACTGACTTACCAAATCCACAAGATCCAGAAAGACAATAGAAAATAGGTTTTCACTCAACAACTTTTAGTTAAATGCAAAAACATAGCCCTTCTTAATCTTTCTACCCTTCAGGAAGCCTATCTCCTGAGAAATAAGAAATATATGGGGCAACCTTCTCTGTTTCCCAGTATGACCAGTGGGTGATTAAACCACAGAGATCAGAGAAAGGCAGGACTGTACTGCTGTGTTTTACAGTAGCATAAGGCTTCAGTGGCCACAGCATGCACTGAAAATGTTCACTAAGCACTAAAAATGACCAGCTGCCTTTGTTATACAAGACTCTGTTGATGGGAGATCTATTTCATGTCTCTGGGCCAGCTGTACCACAAAGAAAGGCAGCAGCCACATCTGCTCTTTGACAGGGATGTTTACTACAGATTCTGAAGCAAAGTGCATCTCACATCAATGGGAACATTCGGTTTCGGAAAAATATATTGCCCAACTTCAATCGTTCATCACTTTGTGTTCTTTTATCATTTCTGAAACTAATTAAAAGAGGACCTTATCGGGCTCTGAAGGCAAATCACATAGTGAGTTGGGAACAAAAGTTAATCTTATTATTGTAGCCGGAATATTGGCTGACTGGATCACATGCAGATTATTTTGATTTGATTTGAGTCCGCTCTAGCTGCTCGTCTTCAAACACATTTGAAACCGTTCTGTCAAGTAAGAAAGGCTGACATCACACATGTTCCTGTTTGACAAAAAGCTGGCTGACAGCCCGCTGATTGGTTTTGTGCCCCTCATATTCTCTTACTATTGTGTGTCCCTGTGCTGGGCATATTTCTTCTCAATGCTTCTTCCCGTCAGCCATTTTGTGAGCATATGGGTGCATAGTGTATGAATGGCCCTGTCTCAAAGCTGCTTGTCTTTCATTCAGGAAGTCTAAGCTCTTTAACACCTGCAGTATGAATTATATAACAGTCCCCCATATGGACAGTTGTCTGGATGAACAAGCATATATTTCTCACATGAGAGTTTGCATTATCTAAAAGATGACTTAATACCCGGTATCATATCTGCCTCTGTTGGCTTTTTCCCAGACCTAGATTAGATTTGCTAAAAGTTCTTTGTTTTTAGTTTTTCCCTTTTTGGAGAAGCAGATGGGATGGGTTTACTGCCTCTGAGATTTTAATTTTGGGTAAAGTTTGAATTGCAGATGGCTGTTATTTTATTCTTCTAAACATTTCTCCAGACACCTGATTGTCTGGAAAAGTCAGACTCACAAAGAGTCATTTAAATATTTTATCAGAAACCTGGAGCTTCATTTATAAACGGTGCGTACACTCAAAAGGTGGCGTACGCCAGTTTCTAAACAATATTTGCGATTTATAAAAAAACAACCTTTACGGGAAAATGTGCAGTCCTCCACGCAAACTCTGACCCATGCGTACTAGGGATGTTAAGAGTCACCGATTTGCATCGGTGCACCGGCATAAACGTTCAAGATGCGAGTGCACCGGTTGAAAGAGTGCTCATCGGCTACAGTTTGGGGTTGAACTCGCGATGCATCGATTGTAGCATCTTTGCATCGGTAAAAAAACGATTCATTCATATAATATCCCCTCATCCTGTCAGGACTCAGCAGAGACGATCTTTGATCTCTGCTTCGCACTACGGAGGCTGAGAGTCTCAGTTATCAACACACAGGGGCTGAAGTCGAATAGTCCATTTAGCTTAGGAACCTTCCTAACGGAGTGAAATGACCCGGAAGTCCCTCAGTGGCAGCCATGATAAGTGCCGTTCGAATTCTCTAGAATGATAGGAAAGGAGGTTTCAAACTTCCTTTATAACCTCCTTTAGCTTAGGAACCACTGGACCTCCCTAACTGAAAGGAGAGGAGAAAATGCTGCCCCACAATGCCTTGCAGCCGCAGCATTTGCCGTCACACAACAGTCGGCCGTTCACGGAAACAAACGATTATGATGGAGAAGTTATATCATGAAATTTACGGCGCTTATATGTGGTAAGTTGCCAAAGGGATTTGTTTTGAACGTTCATCAGTATTATAATCAAAAAGAGAAATATGAACGTTAGTTTTTCCTGAAATTGTCAAATAAAGTCAACATTTCACTGAGCTGTGTGGGGTTCGTTCAACTTTTAAAAGATGTTTGAATGGTGATATACACAGTGATAGATGTTAAGAACTAACGTTTATAATAAATACATTTGTATTTATTTTAAGATATTTTCATACGATCATACGTATTGGGATCATTTATATTAATGTGGACCGGAGGGAGAGGGTGACGAGGATACATTTCACTTTCCTTTTTTATATCAATTACAACTTTGGTCATGAAGTAATATGTTTCTCTGTTGTCCACTTCATAAAGCAAAAGCAAGCAGCATCAAGAGCACGGTGCAGAGTCTCTAGATGAGTCCGCTGCGTTCTATTAAACATCCATGTAGTTCCGTTGTAAGACGAGCTGTAGTTTCCATACGTTCACGCACAGCAGCAAGAAGCACACAATGACGTCCACTGCGCATCATAACACGTAGAGACCAGTGAAGTGCAATTCGGATTCTCTAAAAGTACGCGCAGTCTCTTCCCCTTAAAGTTAAACGCTATCTCCCCTATTCCTTGACCCTCTGAGTGGAATAGTCACGGGGTTAAGGATAGGTGGATAGGGAGAATTCAAAAGGACTAGGAGGAAGAGACCTGGCGGTAACTTTAGAGAATCCGAAATGCAGCTTTCACTCTTGACTGTTATGATGCGGCGCAGTGACGTTCATTGTGTGCGTCGCTGCTGTGGTGAAACATGAAACTACAGTGTTCTACAACGACTACAGGATTGTTAATAACGAACGAGGGACTCATCTAGAGACTCTGCACCGTGCTCTGATGCTGTTGGCTTTATCTTTGATGAACGTGACAAACAGAGAAACATATCCTCCCATGCACCAAGTTTGTATTGATAAAAAATAAAAAAGGAAGTGAAATGATCGCTCGTCACACCTCTCCCTCCCGGTCCACATTTAATATAAATGACGCCAATACGTACCTGGACGTATGAAAATATTTAAAAGATAAAGTCAATGTATTTATTATGAAACGTTAGCGTGTCTTAAACATGCTATCAGCCGTGTATATCCACCATGTCAAACATCTTGTAAAACTCATTCTTAGGCTAACTCACCAGTGAGCAGAAAGCAGTGGTTTCTATATGAACAATAAAGAATACAAATAACCAAACAGGTATTTCATTCTGCTTACAGTAAGGAAGACATTTAAATTATTATTGGCCGTCACAGGCTGCTGTAAACTAAACACCACTCTCTCTGACAGAACTCCTCACTGAGTGATTTAACTCATATGTCTAACTTTCAGGTTTATCTTTTCAGCCGCAGACCCCATGTCGCCTCTTTATGTGCGTCGCTAGTTCCTCGTATTACTTTTGTACTTTAAAGCGGCACGGCATCGTTTACAATTTGCGAGCGATTTTGCAAGTTGACCGTTTTTCTTGAAAAATCCGAAGTGTTGCCAAACGTTTGATTTGTAGGTATTTTTCGGTGCGCTGTGTTTCTCTTTCTCCTCGACTTCCATGGTTGCGGTCGGATAGTTTAAAAATCAGCTCCTAAGTTCTAACCCTATCTCCTATTAGATTCGAACCAGGCACTTATCATCGTTTACAATTTGCGAGCGACTTTCTTGAAAAATCGGAAGTGTTGCCAAACGTTTGATTTATAGGTATTTTTCGGTGCGCTGTGTTTCTCTTTCTCCTCGACTTCCATGTGTGTTGATAACTGACTCTCGGCCTCCGTAGTGCGAAGCAATGATCAAAGATCGTCTCTGCTGAGTGCTGACAGGATGAGGGGATATTATATGAATGAATCGTTTTTTTACCGATGCAAAGACGCTACAATCGATGCATCGCGAGTTCAACCCAAACTGTAGCCGATGAGCACTCTTTCAACCGGTGCACTCGCATCTTGAACGTTTATGCCGGTGCACCGATGCAAATCGGTGACTCTTAACATCCCTAGTACGCATGGGTCAGAGTTTGCGTGGAGGACTGCACATTTTCCCGTAAAGGTTGTTTTTTTATAAATCGCAAATATTGTTTAGAAACTGGCGTACGCCACCTTTTGAGTGTACGCAGCCCGTTTATAAATGAGGCTCGCAGGTTTTCTGATAAAATATTTAAAATGAGCCTTTGTGAGAGTCTGACTTTTCCAGACAATCAGGGTGTCTGGAGAAAATGTTTAGAAGAAGAAAATAAACAGGCGCCGTTCCCTGCAAAATTCAAAACTTAGCCCCAAAATTAACAAAATCTCAAAGAGGCATAAACCCATCCCATCTGCTTCTCCAAAAAGGGAAAAACTAAACAAAGAACTTTTAGCAAATCTAATCTAGGTCTGGGAAAAAGCNGACCACACATATATTGTTTTGATATTTGTAACACAAAAGAGATGGGAAAAACCCACAGCAACACAGAAAATATGGTCTTAACATGACCCAGCTGTCTTGTTAATACAAAATAATAATATCAAACTAAATATTACTATTAACTTTATTGTGAAATTAAAACAGAACGGTAAAAGAATAGTTTCCGGTCTATTCTGAGGCCCAATCTCTGTAGATAAATAAAGAACTAAGCCAGATGTGTAATATTGAATGCAGCCAAACCATTTATTACAATGCATTCATGTGATGACTTTCAAAGAGTAAAGCAAGCACTAGCTGAATAAAGTATGATTTTATCTTTTATGGATCTTTTTTTTTTCATATGGAATACAGTCGGAGGTCAACTAATCACAGAGCTTGAGGACTAATCACGGCGTTTGTCGAGCAAAGCACATGGTGTAGTCTCAAACGATAGCTGAGGATTATGGGTAGTGTAGTGTCTTCGGCCATCCTAAACTCCGATACAACTATTTGTTTCTCAGAGTCGAAGGGGAAAAACACAAAACCATTGAACACAATTTAAACCAATCAATGTTGTGTAATCAACAAGGATAATCTGGTGTTCTCTAGTCGATGAGTAGTGCAGATATCACTGTAAAATCAATAGACAGTAAGGAGAATACTTATTTCCGGGGTGTACAATTATCCGTTATCCAATGGGAATGGACGCATACATTGCCTTTAACTGCCGCCGACATGGACCGATGCGGTGCTTCCCTGAGCGTCAAATACCGCCGCCGATGGGAATACATTGCAATCAGTTAAAAGCTCTTTGCGTCCGTTTATGAAGCTGAAGGAGACTCGGCGCGTCACAACTGCACGCCAAAGGGCCCTGACCAGGCGTCGCTATTGGACTATCAGGAAGTGAGACTGTGTTGTTTATGCAGCATAAAAGTCCATGGTCAGTCTTTATTTTCCGTTCGCTACATTTTTTATCTCATCTGGCATCTATTACACAAAATGCAGCTTAACATTGATAGTTTAGCTGGAGATGTGGGTGTGTTATGCTAGTAGAAGCTAATGTAGCCTTCAGTCTGTAGCCTTAAGCAGAAAAGAGGAGTGGTTTACAGATATGTAGTATGCAAAGTTCTGCCCAACTTCACACTAACTTTTCCAACTTGTAGTAAGTAAGTAATGTATCACATTTCGGACAGCTCTATACAGAAATAACAAAATAAATTACGTTTTACCTTTACTTGGACTCGACTGTGTTCCGGATTGGATTTTTTTCAAACTTGACCTACTGTAGGTGGTTTAACAGTCATGGTGACTTAATTGTTGTAGTCCTTCAATCCTTTCTGAATGACTAATTTCTCACTTGTCTTGGCTCTAACCACAATACTTAAATTCCAAAGATTTAGTTTGGAGAAAAAGTCAACTTTTTTTAACCCTAGAGGGGAGCAAATCAAGCTGTTAATACAACATTTAAATGACCTTATAAAGTTGATATGTTACCACAAATTAAATTATATTTCACTTGGATCCATGTTTCTGTCCATCGGATCCACGTGCAACCAATAATCTGTTTTAATCTTCACCAACTCTTGAGGAAAATCTGGCTCCTCATCTGCTATAAATGCTCCATAGAGGACCAGAACTAATAGATAAATGTGTCTGCCTGCTGTTTGGTCCTGAGCAGTGAGGTGCTCTGCATATCCATTTACAAGCTGTAAAATCAAAACAGTGCTGAACGATGTATAAACATTTTAGAGCTGAGGGAATTACAGAGTCAGGTGGAAATTCACTTTGGGTTTGGGCATTCACAAAATGCCTTGATTTATCCCATTAGTAATATAAATATATGAAATGTTTAAAGGATGTGTTGGAAAAGCAATCAAACAACCAAGTAAGAATACTGTCAATTATATTATTGTCAATGCGATATATGCACACATTGCTTCAAATGTGTTGAAGTCCATTTTTTAACAACAATGTACTCTCCGGCAAAGCTTTAACCATTACTTTTAATGTACATGACCCAATATTTTTGGTGATTAAACTGCATATACCATTGTATTTTGAATATACAGTTCTAACCAGTATTAACAGGATAACTATTCCGTTGCAGGATCATTGATGCAGCCACTTGATAGCCACTAGGGTCAGTATCCCAGTAATGTCTGTTGCATGTTTTAAATGTATTGTATTTACTTGTTTAAAATGAAATGTGTTTTAGGTTGACTTTTAAAATCTGTCCAGGGACTACAGATGAAAAATAGCCTCTTGGCTAACTCTGGCACATTTACAGAAATGTTCATTAATGTGCACTGTACCTGTTAAATAAATGAATAAATAAATAAAAAATAAATTAGCTTTGCTGCACTGACCAGAGACACTAGAGGAGTCCATTGATTGAAATATAACAGTCAAGAAGAGTGTGAGACATAGGGGAGAGTGTGTGGACTGTCAAACTCAGCATGGTAGGGCTGAAGGCTTCTAAAAATCTTAAATGGCTTGCTGCTTCCTTGGACAAGTAAGAGAAGATTATTTGAAGGACAACAATGACCTGTAAAATAAAGTACATACTTTACACCCCATCCTTTGTAGATAGCTTAAGCTTTCTGTGGTCTTTATTTCTCCTTTAGCTTCATATTTTACTCTTGGAAGAGTGGTTTAAAGTCTTTAAGAGTGTAATAAAAATGCATAATGGTCACTTGCTGTTTGCACTGCACAGACATCACCTGGATTACTGTGAGACTGGAAAACAAGTTGGATTCTAATGACTATGCTTTTTGGAAAATCAGGGATTGGGAATATTTCCTCAAATATTCAGAGCAGTTTGTATCTGTTAATAACCCTTTCTATATTCATTTACCAAGATTATTTTCATATTCGTTCACATCCCTAGCTGTAGGATAATGTGCAGTGAATCTCTTCTCTCTAGGATAATTGGGACTGGAGCGAAATATTTATATACTATCTATGGGATTTGAGACTAGATATCGTCTTAGATTTTGGAAATCATATTATCCTGTGTTATCTTAAGACTGTAACACAGTAAAGTGTTTCATCCATCTTCTCCCGCTTATCCGTGGTCGGGTAAAGTTTTTCAATTTTCTTAATTTACGAACTAGTTCCAGCAGTTATATTATTTGTTTTACCCACTAAGTCATTATTTCTGCATTACTAATTAATATTGAGGAAAATTCTAATTGTGTAGACAAGGCATCGATGGTCAACCCTACAATGTCAGCAGCATATCCAGGTATTTGGTAAAAAAATATCGAGACAGAGGATTTTTTCATATGGCCCAGACCTAAGGTGGATCAATTTATAGTTTCTGATCATTTTGTATTTTTTTCAGCTGCATAACAGAAATATGTACCTTGAAGCCACAGTTGTATCAGTCTATCACTTCAGTCACAGGCTTTCAACGTGCTCATGTAACCTGTTATATACTTGTGAAAACACATTTCAGAAGATAATATAGGACTGAAGAATCACTGTCTAACATTTGCAAGGCTGAAAATGATGCTGATGTCATGAAGCGTCGTTATGCGCCCTACTCAAAGATTCCTCTCCTCGTGCTTCTTCACAAAAGTGCAACTTTTACTACTGTAATAAAGATGACGGACTGTAGACAGGTGAGGAACAAAATTGGAAGAAAGAAGAAAAGTTCACAATACAAAACCAAGAACAGAAGGTCGAGATAAATAGATTTCCCCTCCAGGTGAGACACAATACTTTTCGACTCCTTTCTGCATGTAATTGCAACCCTTTCTCTTCTTCCTTCCATTGAGGCAGCAAGCGAGAAAACACATCAGACAGAAGCACATGGCAGCTGGTGCATCTTTTTAACAGCATTAGTTCAGCTCCAGTGGGTTTGTCACAAAGTCGCGATGATTTAGCGCAGATCAATGCTCTCCTTTCTTGGGGAACTGTGCATTTTGTTCACCGTGCAAGAGCGTCAGAGGTGGCCCAGTCTGCAATGCTTAATTTAAGCTTGTTTAGCTGATTGGTTTGTTGGGGAGGAGTTGCCTTTGTGGTCTGAATCTGATTAATTATCATGTGAAATCATTCAACAAACACTCAAAGTAATCCAGCATTAATTAGCAATTAAGCCAGGCAAATATAGAAATAGATTTGTTTTTTGTTTTAGTTGAATGCTATGATGATAATAATCATTCGCATTCATGGAAACGACGTGTCACTGATCCATTTTGAAGTTTTGATAGGTGCCTTGACTTTGTGCCAAAGGACCCCTGCTGGGATCAGAGAAAAACAAATCGATTCACTTTCGCCTTAAGCAAGGATACATCACACTGCCTGGTGCACGATGGAAAATAAAACATAATTTATACAACTGTGATGTGGGAGTGACCTGACTCGTGTATTCAGCATCCTCACACACTCACTGATTTTAAGTTGTGTGGGCATTATTGCAACAAAGGCTCTGTTTACAACCCGCTGGATTCATCTAGACAACAATCAGCTCATTATAGATATCATGTAGCTTAGTTTTTGCTTTGTAATTATTATAATTACATGTGTTGTTACACTTAACACCTTGAACTGCAGCTCTGGACCCTCAAACGTACTACTGCAAGCTGTGATTATAAATGTTTTCATGTTGACATGACTTCATGAAATGTCAAAAGATTACAAATGTATAGACACTGATTATGTTATTAGGCTATCTTACTGCATTTATAGTATAACATCTCTGAAAACCCACTGTATGCTACCTAGCTAGTACCAATAAACAGACAAGCAAATTTTGCATATGATGAGCATAGAGTAGCAGTTATCAGCTAAAGAGGCAAATATTTCTCTAAGGAGTTGACCAAAATAGAGCGGAGAACAGAGAATGTCGGACTTACATTTACCAGGTAGCCTGAAAAACCTATTTCCAAATAGATAATAATCTCTCAACCCATCTAATGAAGCACTCCCTGCTAACATTTTAGCCATGTAATGTTTATGAGTTTATAATATGTTAAAGGTGGGGTAGGTAATTTTGGAGAAACCAGCTCGAGTGCGCTAGAATTTGAAAATACATAGCCGGAAAAAATCTGCCACTTCCTTACAGAGCCCCTCGTCCAACACACACGAACGCGCACATGACCAATGAGGGCACGAGATAAGTTTGTGCACAGATGGAAGGCTGACAGGCAGGTAGTCCACCCAGTTATTTTAGCCGTGCCGGCTCAGATGATTGGTCGTGCTTTTTACAGTATGCAGCTTCCACAGATGACATTTTTTAATGGATTTTTTGTCAAAGCACTTAAGATATTCATTGCTATCGGGATGTTAAGAGCATTCCATGGAATATAACAAAAAGTTTATCTCGAGCCGGTTTCTCAAACTTACCTACCCCACCTTTAATATTTTAATGTATTTAGCTTGTTTTGCTGTGACCTCCTTGGCCACACCTACTTTATGAGAAGACTCGTCATGTGTTGTAAGTTATTTGTCGTACCAACTATCTCAAGATTATTGGACAAAATACCCAAATGATCAATTCTACATTTCCAATAATGCAACTAAATATGGTTTTTGGTTAGACACCTTCTTCCTGATGACGTCAACACCTTTGAGACTCCATACCCCAGGTATTTATCGCACACTTTCTGTAAAATATATTTGTTCTCTTTTGTTTCTGTTATGGACCATTGATTTCCATGATTGATGATCCATAATTTAATTGACAAAAACGTTTCACCGTTAATAAAATTATATGTTTTGAAAAACTAATCCAAACTTTGTCCAAATGTTATAGCAATCCTATAACAATCACAACTTGGTTGCTTGCGATCATTATATTCTCGCTCTTGCAGAAAATCACTGACTTTCATTTTGCAGCACACAGACTTGGATGATGTTGAGGCAAATAGAATAGCCCAAATTAATGCAGTAATGAGTAAGAAGGCAAAATCAAGCCTTACACCCACACAGTCACAACAATTTGGTTTGTATCAAGCGAAAGAAAAGTACTGTGTGGGTTTGCTGAGTTTTGTAACTCGATAATTGGATCTACAACTGTATGGTGTTTGGCAAAAGAAAAAACTGTTTCATCTTGGACTGACTATAAAAGTCTTCTGCCAGTGGTGTAAGACTATTGTGGTTACCGAAGCAAATCAGTATCTCTTGTTTGAATATGATGACCTACACACTATCAAATTATATCAGTCCAAGAAAAGTAAGTATTAAAAAAGACATTTCGGTTTTCTGTTAATATGCTGTGCGCCTATAGCTTGATATCGACTCTTGAATTCATTACGCAGAACAAGGTACAGTTGATCACCTTTTTCAGGGCCGAGTAGAGAGGAAACACCCTGAATTGCTCTGTGTTTATTTTAATATATACACAAAATGGATGCTTTCCTAGTCTTTCTGTCTAGTAAAGCATTGGTCTACATTGCGCTTGAGCTAACATTATACAATACAGAAGGTTAGCACTGAAATAAAAAATAGAAGGGATTGTTTTACAGTGTTCAATAGAGGCTGAACTTCCAAAACAATACTTCTGGTAAACAACTGAAGTACAGCAGGTTGATAAATAACCCTGATTGTCTATTGAAATTCACAGCCAACTCTAAAATATCTTTATGGCTTTGAAAGCTTCTGGTGACTCTCAGAAGCTTCTATGATTTATTTACTAATGTAGAAATAAATGTGGCAAAAAAAGAAAAGTTAGAGGTTGTTTGGCATGTGTGTGACTAATGGAACATGATGAGACTTTTTTATCACCTAATTTATTCAGATAAATCAATGGAACAAGACAAAAATAAAAGAGAATTTATACAGGTTATGTGAATGGACTTTAGAGACCTGTACGACGAAGCCAGTTCAACAGATCCTGGATATCTTTGAGTTAACCCTAACAGACACTTTTTTACGCTGCTATTGACAATATTGCAATAATGCACATTCTATGGAAAATCTTGCACTAATATTTATTTTTGCACATTTTATTGCCAATCTGCACACAATATTTAAGTGAGTGCTATTTTATATTGATTGTTGTGTTTTTATGTAGGTCTAAAAGTGTGCACATGTACAAATGTGTCTTTGACTGTGTATATATATTTGCACATATTTTAATATTTTATATACATTTGTTTTTATATTCGGGATTGTGGGAAACAGTATTTCGATCTCTGTTCGTCACACAAACTGGAAGATTGACAATAAAGTTGACTTTGACTTTGACTAACAAATGCATCTCGCTAAGCGGTCCTACGACGCTGGTTATCAACCCGGTAAATCAACCCAGGGTTTCTAAGTCCAGCGGCGAGTGTGTTGCCATGAAATGGGCGGACTTAGCAACATTTGACCTAACACAATATAGACAAGCGTATTGACAGCGCAGCGTTATACTTCATGAATGAAGACTAAACTATCATGTTATAATTCAAACATCCATGACTTAAACCCAAACCCAAGTACTGTTTGAATGCGTAAATAAAAGGTTTATAATATCACTGCCCCATCAAGTGACTTTAATTACAGTACACTTGAGTGTTGTCTCAACTTAATGTGTTGTTTAAAATAATACTTGTGCATACAGTATGTGGCAATATAAGTGCACGACTCCGGTGTGTTGCACGACGAGATTAAGAAGCTGACACAGATAAGGAAATATATGATGTGATATGAATGATATGTCTGACACATCCGCGTCATGCACTTACACTGCCCGGACTGTATGCAATGCTCTGAATGACTTTGCTCCATTTACTTATGTTGTGGCAGTGATTTAAGTAAGCTTGGTTTCCGCAAATGTGATAGACGGGCAGTGATATTTTATCAATAGCCATGTTCACACAATCGGCGATTCATTGCCAGCCCTCTTTCCTGCATTCGTCAATTTAACCTGGAGATTGTTATATTGTAACGTCCACCCGGACGTGTCGGAATGACGAGTGAAGCGTTCTCAAGTTAAACAGGTTTATTAACAACCAACGGCTCTCATCCGTCCTTTCTCACTCTCTCTCCTCTCGCGCCAACCTCTCACTCTCCTGCACGCGCCCACCCAGACACACACACCAAACCCTCTGCTCCCCAACCCCGCCCCTACCTGCTCTCCTCACAGAAGCCTGACACAAACAGTTAACAGAACACTTGAACAATAAATGCAGATCGCTACATTGCCCCCCCCCTTACTAAGTCCCTCGCCCCGAGGGAATGCATAAAAAGTCTCTGAGGTGGCCCGGGGCTCTTCTTGGTCTCTGAGGCCGCCTTGGAGTGAACACAGGCGGCTGCGCTTGCCGGCTTGGAACATCCTGTCCCGGAACAGGGGGTGAGTATCAGGCTTCCTCACAATTTTGGCGATTTTTACTTTACTATCTGGTTTTTTTTCCTGTACCCGTATTTTGTTCGTTTTTTCTGCTCTGAGTATACGGTGCGGGCTCACTAGCCTGACCAGCTGTGCCAAATTATTCCGAGACCCTTGTGTTAGCATAGGATGGCGGCGCCTCGTACGTCGCCACTGAGCCCTGTGACGTGAGGGATTGGTAAACAAGAATACCGATTGGTCAGCCTTGACACGCCAGGTGAGTTACGGTGCCGGTAACGCGTGAGATCGTACCCCCTTCTCGACCCTGTGGTCGTCGTTACCGAAAACCCTGTCTTGGGTGGCTGGTGGTCGCCTAGGAGGCTCTGTTTTTTTTTTTTTGCTTTATTTAGGTCCTTCGAGTCTAGACTCTACTCTTTCAGCTTTTATCAAACGGGTCTTAGTCTGCGTTCTTCTCTGCTTTTTTCTTACCTTTTTTCTTTTTGGTATTATTTTGTTTTCTCCTCATCTCTCCCCGTATAGTTTTCTTTGGGGCCTCCTTTGACCACATGTCCCTATCTTTTTATTTTTCTTTGGTCTTTTTTCCTCTATTTTATTACCTGATCGTGGTGACAGAAACCGACCCAGGAACACTCCACCGCCCTCCAGCCTTTCTTCTCTCTCTCCTGACCAGATTATCTCGTTCTTCATTCTCCCTTTGCCCTCCTTTTTTTTTCCTCTGGTTTCTGGCCGGGTATTTTTGTGGGTTCTTTCTCTCTGTGTAGCTGCCGGATTCTGTTTTCTTTTGTCGTTAGTCTCCTCTGGGTTTTTTTATTTTCTATATTACTGCTCTCTGACTGTTGGGTGGTAGGGGGGNGTCATGCACTTACACTGCCCGGACTGTATGCAATGCTCTGAATGACTTTGCTCCATTTACTTATGTTGTGGCAGTGATTTAAGTAAGCTTGGTTTCCGCAAATGTGATAGACGGGCAGTGATATTTTATCAATAGCCATGTTCACACAATCGGCGATTCATTGCCAGCCCTCTTTCCTGCATTCGTCAATTTAACCTGGAGATTGTTATATGTTCAGCATAAGTTACCATGGAGATCTCCCCCGGTGTTTTTTAAATTGTAAGCCAGTTTACAGAAAAGAAACAAAATGTGTGGTTGTAACATAACAGCCTGTCAGAATAAGCATAGACCCCTGAACTAACTCTGTCTGTGTGAGTCTGGTGGTCAGCCCTGAGCAACACAGAGGATGAGATAGGGAAAAGCGTAAATATTTTGACATCACAATCCATAACTGATCTTCAAAATAAACATGCGGGTTTGCGGTAATACATGTACATATACTAATGACTGAGACATGTTCTTTGCAGGGAAATCAGTTGCCAGGGTAACCATAAAAGCTTTAAAATAGAGCTTGCTTATCATATAAATTCCCAGGGCTGAATCCCCCAAGACATTTCTACAGAGGTCCGGGTAGCCTGAATGTTTATGTTATTATTAATATGCCTCTGCTGTGCCAAAACTGGGTCACCACGTTGGCGCTGCCCAAGATGATAGTGGTTTCATTTCTTAATCTGCAGCCCTGATGGGATGCAACTATGATTGTGTTTTTTTAAGATCAGTGAATTTCCAGACGAATATAATTATTTTACCTATTGATACAACACACTCTCACTCCATAATCGTCCAGGAGCGACGTTTGGTCAGGGTCCCGTGGCGTGCAGTTGTGACGCTCCGAGGCTCCTTCAGCTTCATAAAGGGACGCAAATAGCTTTCAACTGATTGCAATGTATTCCCATCTGCTGCGGGATTTGACGCTCATGGAAGCACGGCATTCGTTTGTGTCGGCTGCCCTTAAAGGCAATGTGAGCGTCCATTCCCATTGGATAACGGAGAATTGTACACCCGGAAGTAAGTATTCCCCTTACTGTCGATTGATTTTACAGTGATATCTGCACTACTCATCGACTAAAAAACACCAGATTATCCTTGTTAATTACACAACATTGATTGGTTTAAATTGTGTGCAATGCTTTTGTATTTTTCCCCCTTCAATTCCCCTAACTTTCACAAGGAGCTTCATTAGAGCATTATTGTCGTTCGTGATTTCTAGTACATGTAGGTGACGTGTGTATTAGACTTTATTGTGAGTATAAAGAGCTTATTATACTGTAGTTTTGCGAAATTACGGTTTGCTTGAATTTATCCGCTAAAAGGTGGCTCTTATTTTCTTCGGCCGTACAAAAAAAAAGAACGTCCTCTTTAACTCTAGTTGCACGGTATCCCGGTCGGTAACCTTACTACCGCCAAACCAGTTTGTCTCATCTACCACATCAGGATTTGCTATCGACCCCTAAGACCCATCACCATCCCAGAAGACGGTAGGAAATGAGGCTTATTATAA
>NW_011357369.1:4029359-4048812 GCF_000735185.1 Notothenia coriiceps
GTCGTCATCCCGGAGCGTCCAGTGGGCTGGACTATACTCGCATGGCGGCAGACAGGTCCAGACTGGGTACGGTTCTGAAGGCGGAGGGCGGGGGCTGAGCTTGGAGACTGGTTGGCGACGCGGGCATTTTTTTTACTCCTGTGTGACGTTTCCACGGGGTCGGGCAGCTGTGCCAGCCTGACGCCTCTGCTGTCGTCGCAGGCACGTGCACCGCTGTCACAGCGCGGGTTAAGCCTTCGGTGCGCATTGGTGGCGCGCGACTTCAGTCTGGAAGGGCGCTCGCAAAACACGCGGTGCAGGGAACACTTGGCTGGTGAGTTGCGTGGCTGTGTCAAGCGTGGCTAAGAGATGCACACGCCACAACGAGAAGCCACGAGAGCCCCTTTGGAGCGTTTCCTGGTGCCTGAGAGGAGGTTTGACCACGTCAACATCGACCTGGTTGGTCCATTGCCCTCCTCTAAGGGCTTTTCCTACCTCCTCACCATGGTGGACAGGACGACCCGTTGGCTGGAGGCGGTTCCTCTCGTGTCAACATCAGCCGCAGACATTGCCCGAGCTTTCATTGCGACGTCGGTGTGTCGTTTTGGCACCCCGTCAGACATTTCCTCGGACAGGGGCTCACAGTTCACGTCCGAGCTCTGGAACGCCGTGGCGAGCGGTTTGGGGGTTAAGCTGCACAGGACTACCGCTTACCACCCTCAGGCTAACGGCCTCTGTGAGCGGTTCCATCGCTCCATGAAGGCGGCCATCACGGCCGGCCTTACGGACGGTGATTGGGTCGACAAGCTTCCTTGGGTGAAGCTGGTCCTGAGGAACGCGCCTAAGGAGGATCTGCAGTGCTCCACGGCAGAGTTGGTATACGGCCAGCCGCTGAGGGTCCCGGGGGATTTCCTCCCCATCGCATCGGCTCCCTTGTCGGCGTCAGCCCAGCGGGCTTTCCTGCAGGACGCCGCTGAGGCCTTTGCTCCAATCCCTACTACTCAGCACGGTACTCAGGTGTTCCGGGTTCCGGTCCACGGTGCAGAGCTGATAGAAAGGTACACCTGGTAGTTAAAGCACGTTATTGAATTGTATTATTTTATTATTAGATATTAATAGGAGGATGTGCAAAACAGACAAACTAATAAGGCTTAATGTAAACATTAAAGAGTACTTTAGGTTAAGGTCTTCTTTTGAATAAGAAAAAAGCTTTGGGGGTAAAGAAGAAGAATATGGAGGGATGAAACCCTCTTTAATGGTCACACATGCAGAGCACACAGCACACACAGTAACATTTGTATCTACAGATAAATATTAAGCCTGACAAAGTACTTAACGTCTAATATATTGCTTTCCTGCAATGTTAACTATGTTTAAGCACTTATTTGTTTATTATTAAACTGATATTATACATATTTATTATACTCTTATAAGATGTATGTAGATAGTATAAGAAATGTGCAGAATGACAGTTTAATGGTGGAGGTATACACACATATTGATAGATGTCTTGTAATGCACTGTTGAGGAACCTGCGACCCAAGTCTTTCATTCATTGCATAACTACACCGTAGGTGTGTATAATATAATATGTCAATAAACCTTAGCTTAGAATATCTTGAAATCTTGAAAGGGGTGTGCAAACTAGTCATTATATACAGTCTTTAATTAACTATTAGTAGAGAAAAACGAGTAATGAATATACTTTATAGGGATCCTATTAATATCTAATAATAAAATAATGAAATTCAATAACATGCTTTAACCACCAGGTGTCCCTTTCTATCAGCTGTGCACCTTTATGGTGTAAATACAGCCTATCTACCAATTGCATAAATATAAAAGTCAGCCGAATTAGTGTTGATATTGCGAGGAGACGTATTGTGTGAAAAGAAATGTAAGATGTTGTTTAATTGCTTATATACTTATAAGCAATTAAACAACATGCCGGTGGATTTCAAGGTGGCGCCTGTGTTGGCATGCCGCTCCCTCAGCTATCTGCCTTTAGCTATCCAGTTTTTGTTTTATGTTTGTCAGAATGTCTCTGCTCTGCTCGTCTATGATCGCCAAACTCTCCTCCACCTAAGACCCTCACTGGAGTTTATCCTGCTGCCCAAACCTACATCTGGCAACCGTAAAATCGACTCAACCCCTCTACTGTCAGATATTTCCACCTACCTGCGCTGGTTGCCCTGCATCCTGCCTCACCGAAAGCGCTTTAGACGATGGGGAAAGCGTGGTGGCGCACTTGTCCATCAAAAAGCACACCTGGCGGCTTCTTCTGGGATTTATCCACGCATCAGATGTCATGGCCCTCCCGCTGCACGCCAGGGATCGATGGATTCGCCCTGTCTTTCCGGAGCTGCGGCCTCTGCTGGGCCCGCTGGCAGCTCCTCCTGCCCGACTGACTGCTCCCAGTTCGCGCAGCGTTCAACACGCACATCTTCGTCCGCTAAGAAGCAGTATATCTGTCAAGCAATGCCACAACTTTAAATTGCAATACGTGACACATAAATGCAGGTCGTTGGATACAAAGTGTTTGGATTCTGCTCAGTACTGTTCACTCAGACGGATCAGATTGCCCAATGGCATAAGGCAAACACTACAACTGAACCGTAATCTCTATGAATATAAAAATTGTGTATGTAGAGTAATACTGGACCCCAAATGTATAAGGGCAGTTGGTATTGCATCTTATTAACATTCTTCACATGTTGGTATTGAGCCATGATAGCTGCCTCGCTCTAGGGATAGTATTGTCTGTCTTCCTGTCACTGCCAGTAAAGGTTACTTCAACACTTTGGTCCGCACTGAAAAATCTCCATGACTGTTTGATGTATTATCCAAGGCTTTTTTTAATGCTTCATAGCGAGACACAAAAACATTTTCACATCGGAGGGCTATTTTGCTTCCATAACATGTCCTATTTCACGCATTGGAAAAAAAGCATCCAAAATACATGATGAAGTGTTTAACTCACTAACTTTGGCTGTAGATTTCTCCATGCACAAAGGTTACCTTAAGATAAGTTCTTCAAACATTTCAGAAAACTATAGAATATTGGTTTTAATGGAGAACTGGAGAAGTGTCATGCAGTCATATATGTGTCAAAACTATGGAGTGTCTGGCAAAATGCAAATCCCCCTTTTGTCAAAATTATAATTTTTCTCTTAGACTGCGCCAAAAATCAACACTTCAGTATCCCTTACTTAAAACCCCTTTTTTAAATTATATATATAAACCTTAGAATGTGTTTGCTTGTATGGAATCCTGCAGGGCTCACACCCTGCTCTGTCACAGTCTGTCTGTCACACACGGACACACAAACACACTCATACAATGTCTATGCCCTTGCCTTGCCTAGACCAGACATACCCACGCCATATGTGCACACGCACACACACACACCTGTCTGCCTGTGTCAGGTCTGTGGCTGTGAATAATAGAAGAGTGGGCTGAGGTCAGACTGTTCAATTGCAGAGGAAACAAGGGAGAGGCTTTTCTTAAACACGTCAGCCCTTTTAAATAAGTCAGACAACACATTGTGGTATCCTTAAATATAGGCTACAGAAACACTGAGATATCATCTGGGATTTGTATCTTAGCTAAATTTAGTTTTTGACAAAGGCCTGAAGGCTAAATGGCAAAGTTGGGGGTTCAATTGGATAATCTCATCCAGCTGTAAAAAAAGTGCGGGGGAAATGAATAAACCAGCTGTCTCCTCTTGTAATTACTACTGATGATGCGCTCTTTTAGCAAAGCAGACAACTGGGAGGAAGCTTTCTGCTCAAAACAGGGTTTACAGTAACATGCTGTATGCAATAACGCACCACTACAAAATATGTGCTCAGACTAACACAGATCCCAACAAAAAATGACATTTTTAGTGTTTAATTTAATTGTACAGGTTTTATTCTAGTGTGCCCTTCCCCTGTTAGATATTGATGATTGCAACCTTCTCCCATAGTTACACATTTTATGTGATGCTGTGAATGAGGACACATCATTAGTTTTACAACATGGCCACAAAATGTCAAATTTTCGAGATATTAACCTGTGTCATCAAGGCATCCCAATAGGTTAGCTTCTTATGTATGTGCTCATACTCCATATATAAAATAGTTTTCAGCCAATTATAATGTCTCAAGCAGGTTGTGCTGCCATTTAGTGGTGATACAGTGTCATTACAGCCAAAAACTCCACATACCAGCGCCAGATACAGAATGTGGGTCCCTATTGACTCATGTTTTTTCACGTTCCTTTTTAAACATTAGTAAATAGTTGGGCCAATTTCCTTTAGAAAAATGCACCATGGGATCACATCCGATGGTCCGTATATTCAAAGGAACAGTTCAATCCCATAATTAAAAATGCTCCTTTTTTCCTTTTAATCTATATTGTTTTGGTGTGAGCCGTCAGCCATAAAGATGACTGCCTTCTCTCAAATATGTTAGAACTTATTTTTTTGAACCCTTTTTTCTGCATGGTGATACATTTCAGGGTGTAGTTCCACAGAAGAGATATATATTTACAAAATGAAATTGCTCATGTAAACAATGTCTGTGGATTATCTTTGGTGAATGGGTTATTATTTTTTATAAAGAGATATTGCTGTTGAGTTTTTCAACTGATTTTTTTGCTTTTACTCAGCTTTGAGTAACACAAGCAGAATGCCTTCTAGTTTCATTATATTGTAGAAAATGTAGACATGTCTATTGCCAATCTCTACAACACATGGGCATTGTACATTTCAATTTTAAACAAAATAAATTGCATGGCATAAACCCGTAAGATCTCTCCAGGGTGATTGCCCAATTTGCCTTAGGTTAAAACATGACTGGAAAATTGATGTTGTACATTTATTTTTATTGTCATCGTCTAAACAGCACTCACAGCTGGTAGAACAACATGGTAAATGTAACACAAAAAAACAACGTATTATTAATGAAGTGATATTGTTGCATGTATGATTACAATGTCACAGTTATACAAACATGGATATTTAAATTATACACGCTACTTAAACCTGCTTATTGCTTTCGTTCCTCTGCACTCTGTGCATGCACCTTACATTAATTGACAAGTTGCATTTAGATAACAGTCTGCAGTAGTCATTACAGGCTGCAAAACACACTGCAGGGAGGTCAACGTGTGCAGCTCGAGCTTGTTTCTACAAAAAGAAAAATATACAGTGTGAATGTTTTATTGAGTTGCATCAATAAAATACAGACAAGACAAATTGGAAAAAGAACGAGCTTTAGGAGGGTTTTCAGGTTGTATATGTTTATCATGGTGTGCTGTAGTACATCTGCAGAGCGGGGGTGAAGATTAGGACAGTTCCTAGTATTGCCACTGTAAGGAAGGCCCACAGGAAAATCCTGTCTAACACCTGAGCCACAAACTTCCAGTCTTGAACAACCTATATGAGGCAGAAAAACACACAGACAACAAGAGAGAGACAACAAAAAGAAAGGTTATTAGGTGTGAATCTGTGTCAGCCTCAAGCATTTTGGAAACATTGCTAACACAAAGTACTTTGTGTCATTTGTTTAGCAGTTATACAGCAAGTTAGATCTCCTTAAGCAAAACATATGTAATGTTTTGCAACTAACCAGTCTCTCTCCATTTGAACATTAACAAAATATAGAGTTCGTTGAAGTGAGGTGAATCAGTGTGGGGTCATAGGGGGTTTTGTCTTTACCACCATAGCAGTCTGCTTACTCAGGATCCCAAAGCAAACAGACCAGGGGATTAACATTGGTAAAAACCCTGAAAAAAGCTGTTTCAATGTAAAAATTTTTTTTGTATTTCTCCGACCGTTGGAAGGACCATCCGTTAGCCTTGCTGCTGTTAATGTCTGCCTGGCTTGTTTCTTTGATCATGAATTTGAAGAGGTTTTGATCAAAAGGGGAGCACTAGCTTTTAATCCTCCAAAACACACAGATTTGGTCAGTAAAACTTGGTAAAGCACTGAATATAGCAGTTTCATGTTAAAAATGTTTTTCTGATCTGTAGCTAACATTTGTTGATCTTGTGTCACTAATAACTTAAATTCCAGATTGTAACGACAAAAATCCTTAATGTATTTCAAAAATGCAGTTATAATTAACAAAATCTAAAACATGCATCAAAATAATGTGGCTTGAAACTGTCAATGTATGACTCCTCTCCTGGCAGACATCATATAGCCGATATGTTGTAAGGAGAAACCTTGGTGTTAGAGCCAGACAAATAAAAAGCGCGGTCTCGTTGATTAAGAAAATAGATTCCTCATTATTAAAAACTGTTGGAAGCATTTGGGATAATGTACGTACAAAAACATATAACATAGGTCTAGTCCTTTCTAGACATTTTAATGCAGAAACATCTATATCTATTATATCTTTAAAAAACAATGAGCTGTACACATTCATCTCATGTCTGCCCACTCACCTCTCGTATGAAGTGCTCCTTTTTTATGTGACGGCTGATGTAGCGAACTGAATTTGTGGCTTTCTCCAGCATGGCCAGCCAGGCTTGGTTCTCGTCCTCCTTCGCGGCGAGGGGGCCCCTCTGCTGGCCGGGAGCCCCCTTCTTCCCCGCACCTTTGCGGGGCTTCGGCTCCGGGCTGTGCATCTCCATATCTGGAAAGTGGTATCTGAGGATAATGGACACCACATGTTTTATTCATTTTACATATTTGTCTTCTTATGTTTTGACAGATATCAAAAGGACATTTTTGGTAAGGGACTCATTTGCTTTCCTGTTGCGAGTTGGATGAGAAAGTCAATATTGCTGTCATGTCTTTACACAAAATACTAAACTATACTCAGGAGACTGGTAGCTTAGCTTAGCATAAAGACTGGAAATAGGAGGACATTTTAGGCTGGCTTTATCCAGAGGTAACAATATCTGCCTTTTATTCAGCACTTTAAAAGCCTGTGTATAAAATGTCAATTTGCCATACCTCAAGGGCAGTGACTGGTGAGACCTTGTAATGTCCGGGGGTAATTGCCTGGCAACTGCTTAGGCTAGCTGTTACCCTGTCTCCAATCGTTATGCTAAGCTTTGACCATCTTCTATCAGTGTAGGAAATCTTTTCCCAAATTGTCAAACCATTCCTACAGTCAATCCCACATTACCTGTCAGTGTGCCCCCTCATACACAGCAGTCTGGGCAATCTCTGAAGAAAGAGGCTCTTTACCCAGGGGGCCATGGGGTGGTAAGTAGTTGAGGAACGGTGGTGGACGTTGATGACAAAGACGGTGACGATGATGGAAAAAGTGACGAAGATCATGATGAACAGCAGGTATTCACCGATCAGTGGGATCACCTGGAGATGGTAAAATCAGTTGAGGGTTATTATTAAATAATATGTTTATTTTATTTCACCATATCAAGAGATTACACTGCTCCTTAAAGAGGCATTCCACAATTTCTTGTGATGTTATTGAGTTAGCACATTGGTGCTTTGGGCTAAATGCTTACATTTGTGATACTAATCAGTTAGCATGGTGATGTTTAGTTGATATTTTCAATTGAGCAATTTATCCAATGGTGGTCATCATGACATCTCACTATTTCACATACATGTCAAAAGTATGATGAAACTAGCGGAAGAAGTCAGGAGATCACCAGTCAATAGGCTTTACCTTTTTGGAACCACAAACACATTTAAACCCACAAGGGAACTACACACAATGCAAGATAGTGGTCAAAGCTTTGTTAGTCGACTGCATTTTTGTGATTTTGGAGAGTCATTGTCTTTTGGAGCTCCTAAGACTTTGGCCTTGTACTGTTGTATCTGCAGTTAAGTTATAGGAAATTCAGAGCCTGGTGATTGTAATCTGGGCATTCTGCAATTAAGATGACAATTAGGATAACTAGACCCAGGAAAAAGTCAAATAGCTTTAAAATGGACTGCTCAATGGAAACTCCTCCCTTACTCAACCCACCTTTGAGGAAGATGGGATGATTTCCTCTATGACCAGGAGGAACACAGTGAGCGACACCAGCACTGATGTGGAGAGTGACAGTTTCTCTCCTTCGTCTGATGGCAAATAAAACACCAGCACGGTCAGGAAGGACAGGCCGAGGCATGGGATGATGAGGAAGAGGGTGTAGAACAGAGGCAATCTCTTGAGGATGAAGGAGTAGGTCAGAAATGGGTACCAGTACATCTCATCTCTCCTGCTTCCCCTTTGTCCCGTGGCGTTGAGGATCTGCCACTCGCCGTTATCAAAGAAGTCTTTCCGGTCCACATAGTGATCCACCAGGACCAGGTCCACCATGTTCCCATCGTAAGTCCAGGATCCGAACTTCATGGAGCAGTTCTGTCGGTCAAATGGGAAGAAAGTGACGTCCATGGTGCAGGAGGACTTGTAGCTGGCCGGTGGAGTCCATGTTATGGTGCCATCCCAACGCACGATGGCTTTGGTCATGAGGGAACCTTCAAAGCGACCGTCCGCACTGGGAGAAGGAGAGAAAAAAAAGGGGTACGTTTAAGGTGGAAAAGGTGTGCCTGTTGCTGTGGTCCTGGATCCTGAGTCCTGGATCCTGAGTCCTGGATTTCGAGTCGTGGCTGAACCTGTCTCTGCGGTCCTGCCTGACTCATCATACTACTTCCCTGAGGGCTCCCACAGGATTGTTGACATCCTTGTGGATTCATCTTATTATAGACACATGCATTTCCAAACATTCGGTCTACCTATGTTGTAAATGTATTATCTTTTCACTTTACACACGGCATCTATTGCACGTCTGTCCGTCCTGGGAGAGGGATCCCTCCTCTGTTGCTCTCCCTGAGGTTTCTCCCATTTTACCCTTTAAACTGTGGGTTTCTCTGGAAGTCTTTCCTTGTACGATGTGAGGGTCTAAGGACAGAGGGTGTTGTATTGTCATACTGATATTCTGTACAAACTGTGAAGTCCACTGAGACAAATGTAACATTTGTGATATTTGGCTATATAAATAAACATTGATTGATTGATTGATTGATTGATTAAGACAAATCCAAGAGACACGTCACCTCCAAAATGATGAACAGTAAATGCATTTCTCACACCGCGTAAACTTGAATTATTGAGAAAAACATTTCCCTTTTCCGAAAAATGTAATTGAAGAGAACAAGGGCAGTGTTAAACAAAAGGTAAACGATATTGAATGAATGAATGAATGATGACACATTTACTCCCACTAGACCAACACTTCATCATCTTACAGCACTATACATAAATATCAACCAAACATACACACACTTAAAAATGAACCTCCCACAACAAACAATAATAACACTCCAGGAGTTTCTCATAATGGATGAACAACAAAATATACAAACACAGCCCCATGACCACAATATACAATACACAAATCCAAAACAGACAAAAGCCACAACTACATCCATTAGTGATAAACACTTTTACAAAACATCCGTTTACACACTCACACACAACCTCGTGCAAGAAAACCCAAGAATAGATTTTTCCAGTTGCATGCTCACTACTTTCCCAACTCAACTACTCCCAATGTTTCACTGCGACTTTACTATTAAAAATACTTCTGTGCAGCATGGCTGCAAAAGCGTGAGAGTGTTTATGTTTTAAAAAAAAATTTTTTTTAAATGCATGGATTGGGAAGTAGTGAGCAGGACTGAATATTGATTTTATTTATTTAGTGGAGTTGATCGATAAAAATAAAGATTATTAAGAAATTTAGGATAGTAAGTGGTGAGTTCCATATATATTATTGAAATGAAATGATTATTTTAGGGTTGAAGAATTCCTTCAAGAAAGGCAAAGTATGGGAGGAAGAAAACTATTAGAAGGGAATATTAAATGTGCCTCAGAGTTATCAGGCATTGCCTCGGACTGTGCTACTGATGTGTGCTGCATAACTCACTTTTCATACAGGACGATGTCAGGCAGCCATATAGTCTCTGAGGGCACTCTGATGGAGGTGATACCTCCATAGTCATCTGGGTTCCACTTCAGCTTCACGTCTACCCACTCCTTTAATAAAAAATAAAAACAAAGCTTGATAAGTAACACGATAAGACACAAGACTTAGCTTGAAAATGCTTTAAGTGCATATTGGAACAAGGACAGGGACGGGACTACTTACTATACAAAGCCAAAGGTCTTTATATTTCAGCGTACATTTGTCCTCAGCTGCCTTTTCAAGGCCCATGTGTCTTTTATTCAAAATCTTACTACGTAAATGTATGATTTTAGCAGCTAAAAGAAGCAGATAAAGTTACAACTATATTCATACTTTATCCTCTACATACGCTATTTTGACGATGCCCTTAATTGTTATATTTTGATTAAATCTATTTATGAACCAGAGGCCTGTACTTATCAAACAACTAAGAATTGCTTGCAAAAATGCTAAAAAAAAATAGGAATGAAAGAAAAATCAGAATAAAATAAAAATAATCCTTTATCACCTACTCTTACACAGGTGAACATTGAACACATTTAAGATCAAGTGATCCCTTGATTAATCACATGTACTACTTTTCAATTTAGCAGTTTGAATGCAAGTATTCAGTATTATTGAAAGTATGTAAGCTCTACTTGAATTGTCTGCAAGAAAAGTCATAGACCATTATAAGTGACAATATACATTAACTTTAAGAAGCTAAGGTAATTCACTTTAAGAAATCCCAGATGTCAAAATGGCACCCTTCAATTGAATAAACAAGCATTTGTAAATAGGCTATTTTTACCTGCCAGAGCCAGACATTTGTAGTCATCGCTTGGTTCTTTTCGTCCTGTAGAGAGATAAGGAGGAAGTTTTGTTCACTGTTTAAACGTCTCAGTGGTGTTTACGATAAGAAAGGCTAATGAGGAGCTAAGGAGTAAAACAGAAGCTGGAGACAAAAAGCTGAGTGGGATGAAAACAAAAAGAGTTATTTTTTTTTTTAAATGAAAGAATTGCTTCTTTTGCTTGCCACTTAGAAAGAACAGTAGAACAGTTCGGAGGGTTAAGTGCATTGCTTCAGGGTGAATCTAGAATGTAATGAGGGAGTGATACAGTGAGTGAAGCAGGTAGGACCCAAACACAGATAACATTTGATAATACCTTTATTTCAAGGTCTAGAATAAACTTGGAACAGACAAAACACGCTCCGGTGAACTAAGTCACGAACAAAAGAAGCACCAACACTGAACACAGGAGGAGACAAGACTAAATACACAGAAGGGTAATCACAGGACAAGAAACAGCTGGGCAGGGGAGGAGAAACACAAGGGCCACAGGTGAACACAATCAGATAACTAGACACACCAGGGAAACTAACGACAAGAGGAAAAACACAGGGAAAAGGACCAGACAATAACCCAGGAGGAAAACATGACAGAGGGAACAGCAAAAACATCCAAACCTAGACATAGAAACGTGACAGGGAGAGAATCACACGTTACTCGTCATTGACCAAAATGACTGGCAATAAAGCTAATGCTGCATCATTTAATACAAAGTATAGACGACAATAAGCTGCTGTAAGTCAGAAGGGTTTTAAAGCTCTGTACAGGAAGAGACTTGCCGTAGAGAGAAAATCTATGGAATAGAGTGTGTGGTTTGTCTACTCTCGAGAGGAGCTGAGGAAAAACCTGATTGCATCTTTTCTAAGCAAAAATGTATCTGACGTATTTAGTTTTTTCTAAATCACAGTAACCCTGCTAAAATAACACGAGATGGCACTCTTCTAAATGTTAATTCTGTATGGCAGAAGTACTTGCATCAAATAGTAAAACAAATGTCTCTGTGGAATTGTGAGAGCGTGTGTGTGTGTCCTTGTGTAAATAATACATGGGATCTGGTTCCTCTCAGCCTGATGGCCTCATTACTTCCTCAGCTTCTATGAAAGACCACGTTGGACCTCACTTTTAACCTTTCTTCCCCTTTCTTCTTTTTATACTCTCTTCCCATCTTTGCCCCTTTAAATCCCTTGGGTCCTTTCCCTCCTCTTAATTTATCCTCACACTTCTGTTCTCAGTGTATCTCCCATAGCACAGTTCATCAGGTGACCTCCCTTAAGAGCCTCCCCTTTCCATTTCTTAAACTCCAAACGCCTGGCATGCCACCCATACCTTTTAGGTACGCTCCAATCTTCTTAACAATAAATAATCAGGTGTCCTTCTTGTAAACCCAACCCTATATTCATAAGCGTCTGAGGTAAGTTTCAGTACTCCCCTCCTTCGTACTTTATTTGCTTGCTTTCCTCTCTTTTCGCAAAACATAACTCAGCTATCCTAAAAAGCCTTGATAGAAGGCAATTTTCATTTCGGCAGAGAGCTTTCTTAACATGTACACACAGCTTAAAGAGCATCTTGCAGGTTTTTATTTTTTCTACATTTATGCTTAAACTTGCTTGAAAATTACAATTAAAAAAGTGAATGCAGGATTTGATATGTTTTACGAGACATAAGGGCAGGAATTCAGAGGGAAAGGAGCAATTTTGAGCTCTGCTCTTAAAAACGGCTTTTTTTTAAGGTCATACGTCAAACGCGTCATATTACATCACACAGGGGACACATCTCCGCTCTCTGACCGCGGGTATAGTGGAGTTGCGTTGAGTTGAGCGGTTGTGTTTTAAGGAGCTGTTATTTTTCGGTAGTTTTACATTGTATTTCACCATTTGTAATCATGGTGCAGTATTGTGTTTGTGCAGGTTGCACAAATACCAGCCTGTCAGGACATCGAGTCCACAGTAAAAAGGACCGGAGCTAGCGTTCGTTCCTGGGTGCGTTGTGCATCCACCTCCCTGCAGCACATACTCTCCACAGCTTAATCAGGAAACCGTATTACTTCTCTCTCCCCCCCCCCCTTCGCTGCTCTCTCTCTCTCCCCTCCGGTACACAGCACCGTAGTGTCGAGTTGCATTAGGTAACGCGAGATACGGCTGATACTTGCGCATTAGTTACTGTTATGGATCAGTATCAACAGTCCTGCCAGTAACGTTACTATATTATCAATGCTACTTTAGTTATAGCCTGATATATGATAGCTAACTTTACAATGTTGTGATGTGACGTTAGCTAACATTCTGTAGCTAACGCCGGTCACTCACCAAGATAGCTGCCCAGTTCTCCACTGGTTCTCCTCACACCACAGCTCAATTTCTCTCCGATGGCCGTTATTTCTTCTAATCCTTGGCTGCTCCTGGTCTCTTGGACGCCTAGCAGGCTCATAATTATAAGGTTGTGGTCCGTCATATGCATTCGAATATTCATGTTCAACTTCTTCTGTGTCTTCTGTGTCGAAACTAGCATTGGGATCCATGTTTATTAATACGTTAAACCGGCCGCTCTCCCCCTTGTGTCCCCCGTGTTACGTCACACGCGGGAGGTCACGTGCCGAGGCTTTTTTATGCGGAAGTGAACATTTCTTAAAAAAACGACGCCAGATGTCACTGTAGTGTATATTTCTGTATATTTTTTTGAAAATCTAGTGTATTCATCATTTTCCTACTCATTTATTCACAGGTGTCTTTAACCTGGAAGTTGCTCTTTAAGACCCTTTGTTGCGTTGGTCTCCCAAAAGCATTGCATGGTGGCCGACAGGTGTGAATTCGTAACAACGTCCAATAACATTTCCATTAGGAGAAACGACCTGCGGTTTCAAAAATGATATAAATAAAATTAATCTTCACCAACTTCACAACATGCACAGTTTTGTAGTGTTTCTCTAGCACATTTCTGTCGAGGGCGCTCAGGATGAGACCATTTAAAATACCCATATCTATCTAATATTAATATGATACATAATGTATGATATGGGCAGAGCCAGAGATATTCTCCAGGACAATGAGGTCATGTCCTCAGCCTTCTGTTTTGTTTCTCGGCCTGGCTAATATCTAATTTCTAGACTGGCTTTTCAAAAGGTCAGCCTGATTTGATTGATTTCCCATTTTCCATTCTGCCTTTGCCAATACAACTACAAATGCAAAGCAAGCTCCCAAGCTGCATACAAATAATATGTTGATGTTCAAATCCAAGTCTGTTGATTTGAAATCACCACCTAAATAAAAACAAATGATATATGTTTTATTGAAATAATGCCAGAAATGACCAAATCATTTTTCATTCGTTCATACTTTCTCTCCCATCTAACAGAATGTTTTTTTTTTTTTTTTAACTTTAACAACATTCAGAGACAGCTGTTATTTTCTGTCTTGGTCAAAAAGGATTTGAATTGAAATTCCTGTAGATTATGCAGAAATCAGCTGCTATAGGCTTTTACACAGGTGTAGATGCTAAAGGTCAGAAACAGGTGTAATGTGATCCCATTACACCTGTTTCTGACCTTTTAACAGTTGTCTGTTAAGAAGAAGAACAGTCCCTGAGGCATGAGGTGCCCGAGGAAGTAAGGCTGTCTGAGTCAGTGTCTTTATTTAAGTCTCTTCTAAAAATATACCTCACGAGAAAGCTCAACCTGTTTATCTTACTGTTTTTTCTATTTTGCCCTACATTTCATTTCAATTTTGGGCAGTTTATTAAATGTTTTCCTTTTGTGAAGCTCTATGTACCTTTTTAATAGATCGGACCTCTATAACAAAATGTATTGTTTATTATTACAGGAACAGCGATATCATAAATCGACTTCAAAGATGGACCTAAATTTAATAACAACATTATTGTACCAGGGTTATGCAGTTCAACAGGACATTAGCATGGAGCTTGTTAGAGCCTTGCTTAAAAACGTTCTGTGTGTTTTTGTATCTGAGTATTGTTTTATTACCACATCCACCAGCTGTGAGATCTTCAGTCCAAAGCACACGGTGATGGTGTCGTTGGCATTGTGGACAGGCCGGACCCACTTCTGATAACCCCTGAAAAGGTTCCTCAACAAGGAATCCTCCAGCTCGGCCAGTGATACAAAATCTTCCTCAGCTGGAAAGAGCAAATGGAAAAGGAAAGTTGAGGACAAGATAGAAAGGAAACAAGTTTAAGAGAGAAAATTATTTTGTATTCACGAGAATAAAGTAAGGATGTCACGATCAACCATGGAAATATTCCAGATGGTTCTTCAAGTCAAAACCAAGTCATAAAAATTGTGACAACGTGGCATTAAGTTAGACTGACCTTTAAGGTTGACCATTATTGTGCAGCTAGGTTGACTCTTACACTAGACACCCCTGTATTTATGTCAATTAACTAACCAACATTGTCATCCCTAGAGAAATGCTAATAAATATCAACAAAGAAAATTCATCTGAGAATACTGAAAAAACTTTTTCTCCATTTTCTGAAGTAAATAATTTGACTAATACAAAAACATCACATTAGAGGAGCCCTATTATACATAATTTCATGTTCATATTTGTATTTTGTGCCTCTACTTTGACATGTTTACATACTTTAGTTTAATGTTCAAAAAGTGCTTTATTTTTCTAATACTGTCTGTGCTGCAGTACCTTTTTTTTTACATCCGTCTGAAATTGGTTAGCTGACCAGCTCTGTTGTGATTGGTCAACCACTTACAGTAAATATGTCCCACCCCTTAGCCTAGCAAGTACACTGTAAGAGCACCAGCCAATAGAGTGGTGCAGGGACGACGTATTTACTCGGAAGTAAGCTGCGCATGGGTTCCCTCGACAAAGAAGCAATGGGATTTCTCCATAGGATTTTGGAAAATAGCTCGAAATAAGGTCTGTGGAAAACCAACCTGATAAATGCACGTTTTGTTCAGCTGGATAATATCCACATGTCTACCCTACTTTTATAATTTGCGAATCATAAATCTAATCGCCAGAAGCAAAATGCTAACGGTACGCTATAAACAAACTACAGCAGACTTCAACGTCACGCCAACTTAAGATCGATAATTCAAAAATACAGACTCAAAATTGTATTGAAAAGTTTGCAGGAGGCAGGAACAGCAGAACAGCAGAACAGGGGCAAACAAAATTAGCGGGAGTGTTTACGTGTTCGGTGTAATGACGTACAATGGCCTCCACAACTTCTGTAGTCCTATTCAGCCACTTGTTAACAACCATCGTTTTTCAGACGTAAACTCTTCAAGAATCACCAGTGGGGTCACTGCTGATGTATATGTCATAGAACAAAACGTGATCTGTCTCGTAAATTTGTGTCAACCACAGACTTTATTTTGAGCTATTTTCCAAAATCCTATGGAGAAATCTCAGAGACGAGAGAACCAGTAGTGGTAAAATGCTAACTCACTTCCGGGCTTTAGGACTCGTCACTGCACCACTCTATTAGTTGCACCTGTTCCCCATCATCCCCACAACCATCTGACTTCCTGTAGACCTGCACTTCATCCCCTCTTTATTTCACATTTTATGAGTCCTGCTTTTCTTTTAGTCTTTGAATGTTGCGTGCAGAAAGTTCCGTTCTGATCTGTTTTTGTCTTGCCGTGTCTGGGCCAAGCCACAAAAATATATTTTCTTGTTATATGTTCCTGTCTCCTGCGTTTGGCTTCACCCTCCTCCACTACGCGTGACGCTCAATTAATTTGCTTTATTGGCATGAACCCAGGGTTGTTGTTGTTGCCAAAGCAGTTGACATGGATTATCAATACATATTAAATACATATAGGTGCAACATTTGCATTGATAATTTAATACAGTTAGCAATCCCTATTTTTGGCAGATCCACATAAAGCTGCCAGTCCCTGTCACCTAGTAGAACTAACTGTTTCTCTTCAGTGGTTAACATTTGAAAGTGCTTTAAATTGGAAATATGTTATATTTCACCAATAATCTGAATATAGAGGTGTAGCTGTGGGTAATATAGACTTTTTCCTAGACTTGCATGAATGTTTATACGATCACATGAAGGTTTTGACAGATGTAAATTGAAAAAAATGGATGATTTTTTAAGATATTTGCTGCAGGGAATGATCAGGGGCTAAACTGATGATAAAATTATTTTAAAAGACGAGGTTGAGAACGCTCTTACAGTATTGAGTTCCAATATGCATTCACCTTTAGACCTGTGTAGGTCAGATAATCTATCAAAGTATAATACACCATCAGCAGTATACTATATCCAAGGTGTGGTTGCTGCTATTTGAAAGCATTGCGAGATGAATAACACTGACTGTACAATTGCACACACACACATAGATGCCTGCTGCATGCATGCACAGTTGTTTCCCCCCCCCCAGCAGGTCAGGTCAGGGACTGTTATGTAAGGTTAAGTAGGCATCACTCCTCTGTCTCCCTGCAGTCTCTTCTGAAGGCCTGTGGAGAAACTCATCTACATAGTATGAATACGAATGACTGCACTGTATGCTTAGAGCTATTAGAACCAAGGCTGCCAGTGTGTAATCAGCATAGAAAGAGCAGTGATAGGAAGAGTGACCTAGGTCATTACGCGATCAGCTGTGAAAATGGCTTTGGAGCGAGGAGTTATGCATATGGTAAAGTATGGTCTGGTGTTTGAACCTAATAATTCTGTAATAAGAACATACATACAATGTCAGGGTGTAAGTGTACAATATATATACTCCCTCCAGATGGATTCAGAGTTCTGTAAGAATCCAAACATGTGCAGGTCTCATTAATTCCCCAGAAAAAGTGTGTTCTCCGGAAACTGTAATGCTTGCTACACTTGCTTGATTTAGATGCAACATCTGTTATTTTAATTCCAGGATCTATACAAAGTCATTCCCTTATAGAAAGCTTTAAACCTAAAGTTGTTTACCTCCGAGAAAGAATGCAAATTGTTCAACTGAGATATAATAATAATAATAAATTGTATTTATAAGCACACTTTTCATTTGCGTAAACAAAACTCAAAGTGATACAAAATTAATAAAGGGTGAAACAAAACAACAAAAACAATAAAAACAATTAAAACAACAGAATAAAAGCAGTGACATTTATGCCGGCATGGCATAATGGGGGGGTTTTAAAAATCCAGTTAAAGGCTACTAAAAAGATGCGTTTTTAGGCCTTTTTTGAAAGCATCTGAGTCTGTGGTGTCCTCAGCTGGTTTGGGAGGGCATTCCACAGTCTCGGAGCAGCGGAGCAGAAGGCTCGGTCTCCCATGGTTTTAAGTTTTGACCTTGGTGGGATGAGGAGGTTTGCCTTTACTGAACGTAAGTTCTTCGTGGAGGTTTGTGGGGTGAGCAGTTCCTTGATGTAGGAGGGAGCATTTCCATGTATGCACTGATGAGCAATGTTGTGCTAGTTACTGAAAACCAGTAACTAGTTACCATTACTACTTACTTAATTTCAACAGTAACTCAGTTACTTTACTGATTACTTACACCAAAAAGTAACTAATGCGTTACTGCGAACAGTAACGCATTAGTTACTTAAAAAAAGGGCTCCCATTAATGCCCTTATAGCCAGCCCTGCACATAACTTTTTTGCCCTGGTTCTCAAAAGAGCACCTGGAGATGTTGCTTGGTGCGCATCCTCTGTATCACGATTGTCAACGGAGGGGGGGGTGCTAGTGGAGTATGAAACCCTCTTCATCGCGAAATGTCAACGAGGGGGGGGGGGGGTCTAGTGGAGTATGAAGCCCTCTGCATCGCGAAATGTCGAACGGGGGGTGGGGGTGCGCGCCCGTGCCAGCGCATGAAGCAGTCGTGCAGCGTAGTCACGCGTCTTACCAGTTCTTATGCAACTCGCAAATATCTCTCTCTTCTCTCTTTTCTATCTCTCTCTTCTCTCATGTCTCTCTGTCTCTCTCAATGTTGGTGCGCAAATGCGCTTTTTTCAAATGATCCGCAGTAGTTCGTTCAGCAACCCTTGAGTGCAATGAGCATTCGGCAATAAAAACCGTCATTTGATGAGATTGCGTAATAAAACAAATTGAGTCAATTGGCAATGATGTAGCCAGCAATGAGGCAATCAAAAAAATATACAGAGCCGAGGGGTCTGCAACCACTCAAACGCGGTTGTCGCTCCGCTTGTCTCTACTCCTGACATGATTTATGTTATGAATCATTTACATGAATCTTTTGAAGTGACACAGTGTACGCTCTAAGGACACCACGGGCCAACGACAAATGATTGTTCTTGTAGGACCGCCGCCGCACCGCCCGAGTTCAGCTCAAAGACGGCGACCTCTATAAGAGTGATTAGCTGAAAACAGCTCAGTGGTTTCTTTTCTTGCAAAATCAATTTACCATTCAACACAGAACCGCCGCAGTTGTCTAGGATAGATGACGGGTTTTGTGCGTTAAGTTTGACAACTTTGTAGACGTCTTTGTTGTACACCCTGCTTCGATTCATCGATTTCTGGTGTCTGGTGGGTCTGAGTATGGCTGCGGTGAGGTGGAGGTAGATTCGTTGTTCGCCGACCTAAAATTCGGCTCCCTTACGATCGGTCCCTTTTCAACTATTTCGGTAACGTGCATATCAACATCTTGGTGTAACGTCCCAAATATAACGATAAGAGCACTAGTTTGGTCTAACATAATAAGAGAGGTTACGTTATTGTCATGACTTTACTTCCGATATCTGTCCCGACGTTATTGACCACGCGCCACGCGCGTACGTGTGGGCGGTGGTTTT
>NW_011357369.1:4048857-4062871 GCF_000735185.1 Notothenia coriiceps
ACCACTTATAGTTAAGTGTTTGGTCTACTTGGTTGTGACTGGTGTCTTGTATGCCTTCCTGTTCTGATTTCATGTCCCTCCCCATTAGTATTCTGCTCTTTGTCGGCCCGTCTTCCCTCCTCTTTGTGTTCCCGGTGTCCACTTGTGTTAGTCTGTTAATCTGTTGGGTGGGCCTTTTTGATTGCTGTCCCTTTTGTGTACGCTCTCTTCCTGGTCCTGTTATTATGGTTCCTCCTTTTGTGGTATTGGTCTGTATCGTTTGTGATTGTTGCAACTGTATTGTACTCTTAAGAACTGTCTTGGGGTTTCGGGCAGTTCCTAGCCTAAGGGTCTGCATGGTATTTTTTTTGGGGTGTTTCAGGTTTTGGAGTTCGTCCCACCCACCTCCCCCAGGCCTCCTCCCTGTGGTATGATCCCGGTGGGGTCCCCCGCACCTCCCCCAGACCTCCTGCCCAGACCCGACTGTCGGTCTCTCGTGTCGCCTCCTGGGCCTTTCCCTGAGGCCGCCTGGCCCCCGTTCTGTCTTCGGCTCTGTCTCCCCTGAGCCCGGCGCCTTTTGTTGCCGGCCCCGTTCCGTTCAGGTCCACCCCCCTGAGCCCGCCTTCCGGCTCCCGTTTCCGGTCTCAGGTCCACCCCCCAGAGGCCCGCCTGCCGGGCCCCCGTTCCGTCTCAGGTACCACCCGCTTCCGGTTGTCGCCCCTTGAGTCGCCCGGCTCGTACTCCGCTTCCGTCGCCTGTCCTCTCAGGTCCCCCGGCCCGGGCTCCCGCTGTCTGGTCTGTCAGGCTCTCGGCCGCGTCGCTGGGCCACCAGCCGGGCTTGTCCTTTTGTCCAAGTCCGAAGCCAGCCTAAGGCCCTAGTGGGGCCTCTCCTGGTCCCAACCGTCCTGGGGGCCGCTCTGTCCACTACCGCCCCGGGAGGTTACCTTTCTTTCCCCAACCGTCCTGGGGGCCATTCTTCTACAACAGTCGCCCTGCGGGTCTCCTTTCTGTATCCTAACCGTCCTGGGGGGCCGTCCTCTCTTCTAGCCGCCCTGGGGGTTGCCCTGTCCTGTATCCTAACCGTCCTGGGGCCGTCCTCTCATCTCAGCTGCCCTAGAGTTGCCCTGGACCTGTTACCCTCGACCGTCCTGGTGGGTCGCCTTTGGAGTTGTTCTTGTCCTGTATCCTGAACCGTCAACCTGGGGGCCGTCTTTCTCAGTGGCCGCCTGGGGGTGGGTTGCCTGTCCGTGTACCCCAACCGTCCTGGGGGGCCGTCCTCTCATTCAGCCGGCCCTGGGGGTTGCCCTTGTCCTGTATTCCCAAACGTCCTCTCATTCAAACGCGGCTGGGGGGTTGGCCCCTTGTCCCTTGTAGCCCCACCGTCCTCTCATCAGCCGCCCCGGAGGTTGCCGTGTCCTGTGTCCAACCGTCCATGTTAGGGCCGCTCTCGGTCAGCCGCCCTGGATGTGGTTGCCTGTCCTCGTATTCCCAACCGTCTGTGGGCCGTCTTCTCATTACAGCCGCCGTGGGGGTTGTCCTGGACCTGTACCTCAACCCGTCCCTGGGTCGCCTTGGAGTTGCCGTGAAGTTCATCCCTGAACTCAACCTCTGAACTCCATCGCCTGACGCTCTCCGCTTGGAGCTTCTCTCTTCCCGAACTCTCTCTCTCCCGAAACTTCTCCCCTGAGCTCTCCCCCTGAGCTCTCCCCTGCCCCCTCCTTTGAACTCTCCCTTGAGGCGTGGCTCCGGGCTGTGAAACCCTTTCTTTGACCTCTCCCCTAGAGCTCGTCCGGGCTTGAACTCTACCGCCCTGATTCTTTAGACCCTGATCTAATTCACTGATTTCCGTCCTGACGCCGTCTTTCCCTTGATCTCTTGCCCTGATCTCCTCCCTGGAACTCCTCCGCTAGACTCCTCCGGTGATCTCTTTCCTGGATCTTCTCCCTTGGATCTCAAACCATGAGACTCCTTCACCTGGGTTCCGTCACGCGTGAATCTCCACCCTGACCTCTTTCCCTGATCTCTTCCTGATTTCTTTCCCTGGGACTTCCTCCCTGATCCCCTTCCCTGATTGTCTTCCCTGATCCTTTCCTGGAATCTCCTTCCTGATACCTCCGCTTGAGCTCTTCTCTGATTCTCTCCCCCTGGTCTTCTTCCCTGAACTCAATCCTTGATGTCTCTCTCTGATCTTCTACCCTGATACCGTCGATCCGTTCTGATTATTGTCTCGACCCAGACCTTGGTACCGGCGACCCGGTCCTTGACCCCGGCCCTGGTACCGGTCTTGACCCAGGACCTTGGCTACCGACGACCCCGGTCTTTGACCCCCGGCACTGGGTACCGACGACCCTTGGGTTCAATGACCCAGACCTTAGGTAGCCGACCGAGCCCGGTCTTGACCTCAGACCTTGGTTACCGAATACCCGAGCCCACGATCGGACGCGGAACGGCTGAGGAAGAAAATCTCTCGGCAAACCTCCGAAGCAACCTGGAGGTTTTCGGTCTGCTCAAGCGTGCTCTTGCGGGACCTGTCCTCGTCTGCTCGTCTTCGTTCCAACTGAGGTTTGCCTGGTGTCGGCTACGAGGCACCACAGTATTTTCCCTTAACCCCTCCTGCTCTCGATCGGGACCGACTTCCGATTTCTAGGTCCCCTATGTGTGGCTCTCCTTGAGTTTTTAGGTCGGTCCATTCTTTCCTGTTTTTTGTCCAAGTAATTTTTTTTTTATCCTTGAAATAAAGGTTAATCAGAGTTATCTGCATTTGGGTCTTGCTTCTTTCACTCAACCGTAACATATACGGTCTATAAACAAACACTATTAAAAAAAATTGAGCATTCAAACAACAATACTAAAACATAGTAAAGTGTTGAAATATAGCTTATACTTAAACAGAAATATATTTTTGTTAGTTGGACGTTTAGGTGGCTAAAATGCTTTTGTTGCTGCCTCCGTCTGCAGAATTGCGTTGGTTTGCTTATTTTGCTGTTCCGCCTGCCTGCGTCTCCAAACTGTAGGTAAAACACGCCAAACAACCCGACTACATAAAACTTCACCTATCCTAAAAGGGGCTCTACTATGCTTTTTAGGGTTTTTTATTTCCTGTAGTGTTATTTAGGTTTGACATCACTATGTAACACTCGTGCTTCTATAGAGTGGTGCAGGGATGACGTATTTACCCGGAGGTAAGCTGCGCACTGGTTCCCTCGACAAAAAAGCAACGGGATTTCTCCATAAGATTTTGGAAAATAGCTCGAAATAAGGTCTGTGAAAAACGAACCTGTTTGATTAATGCACGTTTTGTTCAGCCGGATAATATCCACCTGTCTACCCTACTTTTATAATTTTCGAATCTAATCGCCAGAAGCAAAATGCTAAAGTTATGCTATAAACAAACTACAGCAGGGTCGCACAACTTCAACGTCACGCCAACTTAAGATCCATATTAAAAAATACAGATTTAAAATTGTACAAGTTGAAGCATTTGTTTTAACAGCTTGCAAGAGTGCAGGTACTGGATTCCAAGCAGAACAGGGGCAAACAAACTTAGCGGGAGTGTTTACGTGTTCGGTGTAATGACGTACAACGTCCTCCACAACTTCTGTAGTCCTATTCATCCACTTATTAACAACCATCGTTTTTCAGACACGTAAACTCTTCAAAAATCATCAGTGGGGTCCAGTGGCGGTTCTAGAACATTTTACATGGGGTGGCAAAGGGGGGGCAAGAGGTCATGTCAGGGTGGCATGGGAGGGCAGACAGTACTTGGTATTTTATACTATATATAACCTATTTATTGTTAATTCATGCCCTAGCACAAGTGTTCTTAATGCACAAGAGAAACAAGGTGTTCAGACAAACAATCGGGTGCCCTTTGAGTCCCCAAAGCTTACTTCAATAATTTTAAATAAAAGGAAACTACAAAATGTATTTGAAAGCAATTAATTAATGGAACAGGTTGTTTTGCATTACAAGGTAAAACTAAATATATATTTTTTTTTTGCTTTTAAAAAATTGGTTGTCTTAGGGCGACTGTGGCTGTGAGGGAGTGTGGTCGTCTTTCAACCAGAAGGTTGTGGGTTCGATCCCAGCCCATGCAGTCAACATGTCGATGTATCCTTGGGCAAGATACTTAACCCTGAGTTGCTCCCGATGGCATGGCCAACGGTGTGTGAATGTGTGTGAATGTTAGGTCCTAGAGTAAGGTACACTGCTCTGTATGAATGGGTGTGAATGGTAGAATGACATGTAGTATGTAAAGCGCTTTGAGGGGTCTTAAAGACTGGATAAAGCGCTATATAAGTACAGTCCATTTACCATTTACCATTTAGTAGTAGACAGACATATTTGCATATCCTTACTAAGCATTATTACATATTAATTTAATATTAAACAAATCAAAATGGCCAATTATCCCAAAATGTTGCTGCTAATAATAATCATATGCTTGTCAACTTTAACTGATCAAAAAGAAATTCTGAAAAAATACTTAAATTATCTATGAAATTGCAATATTGACACACGTCCCTCAGTTTGTTTCAACCCAGTCACGCCATACCATTTACCCTCCTATTAAAATAATGGATCAGTCCATGTGTCATCTGCATTGAGGGAATTACATCACAGAAGTCTTTTGAAGCAAAGATGGCAAAGAAAGGCAAGTGTCAGTGTCTTCTCTTACCTATATTTCAGTTTTTGTATTGTCAGATTAAGATTGACAAGCTCAACATTTCAACTCTGTTATATGAATTAATAATAGTAGATAATTGTTTATTACAAAATAAACAATAGTTTTGCAAAGTATTACAATTTTGTAATGTCCTTAACTTCCATGTGGTACCATATCTTAGCTAAACAAGGTCTCATGGCTACTTTTTGTCAAAAACTTCAACCCTGTCACATTTTTTCAAGGAAATTCCTAGTAATTATTTATATTTTGTGCCTGAGGTGGGAACATGTAAGTAGTCCACTACCTGATGTTATAATCAAACATTTTGGTTTCATTTTTCAAAGATGTAAAGACCCAAAAGGCACCCGATTCAGAGAATACTCAGAATTATGTCACTGTAAGTAGGCCTACAGTAAAAGTACTTAGTTATAATTAAGTACACAAATGACATCACCCATCTCTTAAGAGAGCTAAAGGTGACATATGCAGCAACACATTTCAATACATATTTGTCAATACTAAGAGCCGCTAGATTGTGCTGCTGTAATTGAATATGTATGCAAGGAGAATAAGAACATACCATGTGGTCCAGCTCGAGTCTCATCTGCCTCCTGATCCCTGCCTCTGTCCCTCTTTCTGACACTTCATCTTTATTCCTCATGCATTTCTTCTTCTTCACTAATGTCTTCATCTCCTCCTGGCTTCCTCCTGCTCTGACCCTCCTGGTCTCTTCAGTGTACTGTTTTCCTTTTCCTCTTTCTGTTCGTCCTGATCACTTCTCAGATATGTCTTTTTGTTGTTGTTGTTGTTGAATCACTCCAGCTACTCTGGCCTGCAAGAGTCTACTTGTGAAAAGCACTGGTACAAATGCTTGTATAACTTTACACGTTAGGGCCATGTAGCTAAGTAGCATATAACAAATATAACATAAGAAAGTATTTATCAAACGCACACAGGCAGCTGTGTTTAGATCCAGTTTGACGGTAAAGGATGTATGGTTTAATTTATCTGGCCTCATTACTGTGATGTGTAATTTACGTGGATTTAATAGTACCGCATAGTTTAGCAAATAAAGTGATCGATCTCCCAGCTAGCGCTGCCTGCGTAGTATTTGTAACGTAACATCCCAAACAGCGACCGTCTGTTAAACGCTATCGATTCAAACGGCAGCGTTTTATTAATATTTTGTTTCAAGCTCTCGTCTTTAGTAAAAACAAAACTAGTGGAAGGGGAAATGCTCCCAGGGGAAGCTGATCCACCTTCAGGTGCTGAGACAGTTCATTCCCTCTCTGCAGCTCTGTGAGCCGCGGTCTGTGTGAACGCCGCTCTGCAGTTTAATGCAGGGCCGTAGCTACGTTTTTAACGGGCCTAAAATGATATTTAAAATTATTCACTTTTAATTAATGTACTGCTTGTTTCGTTGCTTGAGAAGCTTGTGGAAATAGTGTAGGTTTCTACAAGTACAGTTTTAGGGAAACAAAAGTTAGGTGGGCAGCTGGGGGGTCAAGGCTCTACAGTGGGGGGGCAGCTTGCCCTCCTGTAGTTCCGCCCCTGGCGCCACATGTTTTGATGTCTTTTCTTGTTATTATCTCAAGTTCGTATAATTGAGTGATAATGAAGGGTACCCCTCGATTCTGTGTCACCTCACGATGTGAAACGATGGGTTGAGACTCAACCCATCGTTTCACATCGTGAGGTGACACAGAATCGAGGGGTACCCTTCATTATCACTCAATTATACGAACTTGAGATAATAACAAGAAAAGACANAACAGACAGTTCTAACTTGTTTCTTTCCTTTAAAGTACTCACAGTTTGAAGTGTTGCTTGGCCTCCGATGGTTAAGATGTTGCGATGTGTTTGCTTAAAATAAAATAACAAACTTTTGCACATGCAACAAAGAAAATAGGCTTTTACAATATTCAAAAGAAATAGGCAAAACTCAAATAAAATAACAAACAACTTAGGTATTCTTTCTTTCTTGATAATGCTAATATAACTTTGTAACTTAAAGGGTACTTGTACGTATGCGTGTACGGTTAAAAACTGTTCCTCGACGGCATCTCTCCACAGGTTGCCCATCACTGTGGCTCAGCGGCGGATCTACAGGGGGGNGAGGATCTTGGGTAATCGCTCGAAATGCCTACATCTGTTTCCGGTTATTTTTATTTTGAAATTCAGTTCCTGACGGATGCCAAAAAAGCCCAAGATTATGGAATCAAACCAATAAATAAAAGCAAGGATAATTGTGTGTTATTGGTGAGTAAATAACAGTGTGTTATTTTGAAAAGAATAACAAATTAGAAAGAAAAAAAGATTTAAAAATACAGATTTCAGTATTCTGAGGCTCAGAGCCCCATTTATTTTTCTCACAGACGACAACAGTCCGAAATTATAAGATTTAAAATAAACGCAATAATTGTGGCTTGATATTGAGTAAGAACATGTTTTTATGAACCAATGCAGCTTCCGGTCTTCCACGACCCGACCGGAGAAAAAGACGTGCTGCAGGCACGAAACACATTACCAGTAGAAATACATTGCTTTTAAAATCGTCCTGTGCAACATGAAAAAAAGGGGAAAATCGTGTTGGTGAACGTGAATCAATGGATTAAAAATCGTGTTGGTGAACACGAAATGCCATGAGACTGGGTTGCACAAGTACATGTGAAAGTCTTAGTGGCTACAGAGTTACCTCCCGGGAACAGTTAGAGACAATATAGCCCTTTTTTCAGCAGCAATTCTGACTTAAAAAGCACAAGTGAAATAGATAATATTAATTAATGGCTCATGGTTGATTAAAATGTCAATACCATGAAGTGTCCCAGTAGGCTATTCCAGTAAACCAGCATCCAAAACATTAACTCTTAGGTTTTGCACCAATAGTTAGCTGTAGGTAATTAGCTTTAACTAATGTGAACATGCGGGATTGGCAGTCAATCAACATTGACATTTGAGCACCAAGCATTATTGATGTAAACACAGTTGGCATTCTTTTATTTCACTGAAGTAAGTGTACTGGTTAGATGCCTGAAATAAGATCTGTGGTTAGCATAGGCTTCAGAGGTTTTCTTGTTGTTGTTCGTGGACATCGAGGGAGCCCCTGCGATGCTCCCTTCAGACTTGTCCTGCAAAAATACATCATCACTGTACCTTGTTATCGTGAAATGCCACTGTTTCCGTTGCAGTGGCGACGTAGACTCCCGAAATTAAGTCTGTTTTGTCCATAATTGACCATAGCTTTTTGGTAACATTGCCCAAAGCAGCTTTGAACAAATAAAACAACAACAAACTGTAAAATAACATATATATCCTGTATAACAGAAAAGTTAAATTTGAAGAACTTCTTCAATCAATAATTTAACCCCTACAACCACACTCCACACATGAACAGGCCGCGTAAACACATCCTCACGTCTGTGTCAGTGGAGTGACAGAATCAGAATCAGCCAGTATAATATCTGTGATCACTCCCCCTGGTTTGTGCTCCCAATATGCACCACTCTCCCTTCTGAGCCTAATGCCATGTGGCAGTGCTGGCACCTCTCTGTCCAAAAGGATCCATCATATCACACACACACACACACACACACACACACACACACACACACACACACACACACACACACACACACACACACACACAAATTCATTTGATGTGGGAGTTACAGAATCTGAATATATCTCGCATGGAGGACTGTTCTTCCACATGGTCTTAAAGCTAGCTATGTTACATAGGAATACTTTAAGCCTTACAAAATAATGCTGATATTACTCATGTTACTACTCACATAATACTCCTAGCCATCTGAAATCAAACAGCATCATACCTAAAGTTTTTTATTTGCTTTTTTAGTCTAGATGTAACCACAGAGTGGAGTCTGGTTATAAACCCTCCTTTGTTCTGTGCTTTGTACACTTGCCAACCACCTTGGCCAGCTTAAATGAGACTTCATTGTGTTACTTGAATGTTAGGCTTCATTCAATCAAGAAACATTGCCTCTGAACCAATCAGGCATTACATTTGTCTTTTACATATAGATGTAATTTCTGGGAGATAGGGATGCCATCCATCCATCCCTTAAGATTTGATTCCAGCATCAGTATAGTGGGTGGAATAAAGAGCAGTTGTGGACAGTAGCTTTGAAAAGTGACATTTACAGTAATTCAACGTGAGCGGATCGGCTTTCAGTGTTGCAGTGATTGATGAGACTGCACATGTAAGAAAATCAAAGCACAATCACATCTGATCTGCACTCTGCACATTGAATCTTCTGAATCATAAGCTGTCTTCATATGACCAGTGGTGAAACGCTTCTGCGCTGACGTTGTGTTTCTATGGAGAGAGCGGGGCCTACTGACTAGGCAGTAACGCTACCGTTGACATCTTGCACTGCTCGAAATGTTTGCTGAGCGCTGTGCTCAAAGTAAGTTGACTGTACTTATATAGCGCCTTACACATTACAAGCCATCATTCACCTGTGCACTGCTCAATTGTACAGATTTGCTCAAGTAAGCCAACATTTATGCACATTCACACACCATGCAATCAGGAGCAACTCAGGGTTAAGTATCTTGCTCAAGGACACATCGGCATGTCGACTGAGGGGGTTGGGATCGGACCCACAACCTTCAGATTGAAAGAAGACCAAAAAAAAAAAAGGTGCACATTTTTTAAACTTTGACCGTGTTTACCACTCACTGTTTGACACACAACCAATCAGAAGACACCTATGTGAAGCTGTGCAAGCTAGCAGGGGATGTAACCATAGAAACCGACAGTTTTGGACCTGTTTTTCCTTGCTCTGCGCCCAACCTTGCAGTAATCAAAGAGCAGACAGCTCATCATGTGAGTGCAGCTTTAGCCTAAGGAGAAGCCTAACCAAATGAAGGGCCTTTTTTAAACTTTACTCTGTCTAACTGTTAACCCTAACTATATTTATATTTTTTCTTAGAGGGAAATTCTTTTTCAAATTCTTCAACTTTGTTATTACGTATGAATTTCAAAAAAGCTCAAGTGAAGAACTTAAAAATAATGTGGTATGTAAGTGTTTCTTTTTACTGCATGACATATGGAGATCCAACTGCTGGTACAAATGACAACAGTAAATCAGATCAAATTCTTCTCTTAGTAAACAAAAACGGTGGGTTGTGCTTTGCTCTTTGGGTGCGAGATTTGAAACCAGTTTATCCGTGCATTTCTTAATAATCTAGCCCACTTACGTCAACTGAAACAGGGTAAGCCAAATGCTGCAAATCAACGTGTACCCCATGGGCAAAATCTGTCACCCAAGTGCCAAAAGCTGGACAAGCTATGTGGCTGAAAATTAAAGATGTGACGGTGAGAATATGCTGACTACAAGTTAAAAATCAAATGCCATTTTCACAGCTCAGGTTTGCTCGCTAGTTATGAAACCACAGGATGTTGTTTTGAAGCAAAGCTGTAAAACCAGGATTGGATTACAAGCCATTTCGATCTACAGTACATAACACAGTTTATCCGTTACAGAGAATTGTACTCAATTGAAATAACTTAAAACACTATGTATTATTCACATTGTCATTCGTGGTTTCATCAAATATAGTTTTAAAGACAAGTTATTAGCAAAAGGAAACAACAACAAATTCAATATCAAGTATATTTACTGAATACACAATATATATATACAAATACAGAATTGAAGGCAGTGTATATTATGCTAGTCCAGCCATCGCAAAATGTAAACATTGAATACAATATACAATTTATAATTGACATTTGAGTAAGCAGAATAATTAACGTTTTAAATTGAATTTAAAATCCTCACGAGACCACCTAAACATTATATACAAATGAGTGAATGATTAATTTGAGAAGGAAAACACAGAGGGGATCTGAGTAAAGAAAGAGCAATTTAGGAACATTATGGAGCTCATGATGATGGTATTTCTAATAAGGAATACAATATACACAAAGCAAATCCTGCAAAAAAAATACAGCTATGCTGATTGGAAGTCCCTTATGTTTTACTGACATGAATTCAGCCTTCAGGAATAAATCATCAGAACAATTCCCCGTGACCTCCCTCTCCTCTGTCATGATATTGACCACATATTAATTATTCATTGATTTAATCCCACCTGAAGGAACACAATTCTGGATGTTGAGCGTTCTTTCTGCACTGAATCCAGCCCTCTTTTGTAAGCTCAACATCCAGAATTGTGTTCCTTCAGGTGGGATTAAATCAATGAATAATTAATATGTGGTCANCATCGTCCGACCGGCCCACTTCAGTACCGGTCCATCGGGATTCGTCCCGAACGTCCCGATGGCCAGTCCGCCCCTGGTGACAGTCAGGAGGCGAGGCCTCCTTTTATACGGTGGGATGCGCGCGCATTCAGGTAGGCCTGCCCCGGGGCCGGCTACGGTTATAGAAGTCTCAGTGGATGAATGCTTGCATGATATGATCAAGGGGTAGTACCCATAGAGTCCAGTAGAGGGCTCCGCCTGTGCTTATATAACAAGGGTTACAATACGTAACCCCTCGTTTCAGTCTGTGAGAGTCTAGCTAGCAGTGTGTGATAGTCTCAATGTGTGGACAATATTGGATTGCCTGAATCAAAATAGTCCAGCAGCATTTCTATCACCTCAGTGTCAAATCTTTTAATCCATTTGTTCAGAACGTCACTGGTGTGCAGAGAGGCCACGGCCCATGTGTTGTTGAGTCCAGTACCTGGAGCATCCATGATCCCCCCTCCCCCCCATATCTGTGACTCATGTTATGTTGCTATCATGAACATCTAGCAGGACCTTGGAATCACTCAGCTCCAGCCTTACATTCTCTAGGCAACCTGATCTCACCAGAATGCGTGACTCCACCACGCAATGCGGTGTTAAGGAGTCGTGGTGGAGTCACGCATTCTGGTGAGATCAGGTTGTCTCTAGGGGGGTCCGGGGGCATAATATTAAAGTTAAATGCATCAATCGGGTGCACTTTGAGGGCCAAAATTAAGAGATCTATGGATACATCTCTCAACAACACCCACATGAAACAGAACTGTAAACAGATGTTTTGCTCCTTGTATCCGTTAGCTCCGAGCTAGCACCAGATGCTAACAACAACGATCCGCGTAACCAGTGCGCTCTCTCTCTCTCTCTCTCGCTCGCGCACTCACACAAATAGCTCGTGCCACACACAGAGAGCCGATCTTGAATGACACACAGAGACCCAGAAATACTTGTACTACTGTATCATATTATTTTTGTATGGCTTTATTGTATGATCAGTATGACAGATGCCATTGGGCTTTTCAACTAAAGACACAGCCACGCAAAAAACCGCGGCATGTGTACGGCTCCTAATGCGTACTGCAATTTTTGAAGTGCCGGAGCAGCGTTCCGGTGCGTTCCGGCAGCACTAAACTCCTGCCTGCACCTCACCTTACTGCACCAACAGAGCGAGTCTCTCCAGTGTAAGTACCAGGCCCTTCTGCAGGAGCTGCTGCGGCGTCCACCCACCTGGGAAGTGGATCTAATGAACAGTGTGGCACCTTTGCCACTGATTTCCCTTCAGAAAAGGTGTGCAGAGAAAGACTCAGAGGTGACTACTGCAATTTCTTTAAGAGGGAAAAGCGTACAGTTGAGCTGTCCTCACATGATCATCGATTTGTTCTTATTGCGAGGTGGGGCTCAGAGCTAACAGCTAGTTAGCTTGTGTTTCTTCATACAGCTGTTATCTGTTTTGTCTGAAAGGTCAGCAGCACTCAAGGTCAAAGTTAAGATAAGTTGAACTTTAAGCGCAGCGCTTGGCAACGATCTTGATCAGTTTTCAAAGCTGAAGGTAGCAGGTACAGTCAGGCCGTATAACCACCAAGGCCCCTGGCAGACCACCAAACACACAACATCACCAAGACTAAGACTATTATTATAATGCCCGAAAAATGTGAGGGAAACAGCATGATGGACTTTGTGGAAAACTTTATACGCGATAAACTGGATGTGAGCGGCGAAATTCCCATTGAGAGAGCGCACCGGGCAACGGGGCATCTCACTGGGCACAGCGAGTCCCAGATCAATAATAGTCCGCTTCCAAAACTACAACGTGAGGCAAAGGGTGCTACAAGCCGCCTGGGCAAAGAAGGACATTAGGGTGAATGATTGCAGGATTTTCTTTGATGAGGACTTCACCACCCAAGTGTTCAAGGAGCGCGCAAAATACAGACAAGCAAGGAAGCAACTCCAGGAAAGAAACTTCAAATTGCGCATACTGTTCCCTGCTAAACTGAAACTATTCGAGAAAAACGGAAAAATCAGGGTGTTCAACAAGGGTCTACTGGAGTATGGTGTCAACATGCGGATTCCAGGAGGAGAACCGGACTTGGAGTCTACTCTGCAGACTTCAGGCTGGCAGACACACCACTCCAGGAACCGGAGAGCCCCAGGAGGTGAGCTGATGTCGGACATAAAGACATTACTTGATTCGGTTGATAGGCATGAAAGAGCAAAGGAATGAACAGGTGTGTGTAGAGGGAGTTAACTCCTTGCAGACGTACATGGAAAACAATAACAACAAATAAATGACTGAGCCACTCGGAATCTTTTCTAGATTTGACAACACAGAGCATAACATGTACGATTTTGAATATGATGTAGATTCAGAGAATCATGTGTTTAATCATATAAGTGACTCGTGTAAATATTATACCGATGATCAATGTAATGACAATGACAATGTTGGAAAATACATTTTCTTTAATACATTTAAACTGCAGGAGTCTGTTTGCAAACTTTAATAAGATTTAAAAGTAAATTCAAAGTAATGCTATATCGGAGACTTGGTTAAATAAAGACGAAGTCACTGATTTCCAAATTGAGGGTTAGGTGCTACACCATATCAACAGAACCAATAAGAGAGGAGGGGCTGTGGCTCTTTATGTGGGCAGTGTCTTAAAATGCACACTGATGATTTAATGGAATGCATAACTAAAGAAATTTAAATGGAAAGGAAGAGAAATGTTGTTGTGACTTGTGCATATAGAGCACCAGGATCAAATGTAGAGATTTTTTAGGAGTATTAATGGATGGCCTAAATGAAGATAAAACATGTATTATTTGTGGGGATTTTATCATCGACCTTCTAAATGTATCTAAACACAAAACAACTTCGGATTTCCTGGATGCATTATACAGCAGGGGGCTTTTATATTATATTTTCAAACGTCATGGAAAACAGTGCTAAGAGTGGGCTAATAATAAATGACATAAGCGATCATTTACCTGTATTTGTAGCATATGATTGGCAATTAAAGAAAAAGAAGGAAGAGACTTGCAGTAGATATGTCAGGGTAAGGACTGCTGAAGCAAAAAACAAGTTTAGGACTGACCTCTTA
>NW_011357369.1:4062941-4074791 GCF_000735185.1 Notothenia coriiceps
ATTTCTACTTCCCTACAACTGTGAAATATAATCAAGTGTTAAATCAGACTTTAGTTCCACCTGGAGTAAATTCACCAGCTACCCTGCAGTATACAAAGTCATTCAAACTAGCTGCACCTTTACCAGCTTTGAGAACACTTTAATGATCAATCATTATAAAACATATCATATATATTATTCTGAAATGGACCAATCTGCACAATGACTACTTTTACTGTCGCTACTTTCACTATATTTTGATGATAATACTTTTCTTCGTTTACATTCCGAATGCAGGACTTTTTTTAACAGAGTATTCCTACACTGGTATTTCTGCTTTTACCTGAGTAAAATACCCTACTCTTCCCACCTCTCTCCAGATTGGAACCTGTGGCCCTCAGGAGTCAAGCCCTCTTTAATGCTTTCTGAGCAAAGGATCAATTAACACAGTTGTGTAAAAAATCTTTCCTTTGTTGGATGCTCGGCGGGTCTGCTTTTCTCTCATGCTTTACTTTGTATTCTTGCCATGATTTAGTCATGTACGCATCATGCACTTATTACCACAGCTGCACGACAACATAAGATCACATCCATTCACAACGGAGCGTTTCAATAGCCCAGTTGACAGGGCTCCTCTGGTGATTTTTTTCTCCAGCCATGACATTTACTCTGCACAACAGAATATGTACACGCCTGTTAAACATTGTGGTGTGTTTGTGTTTTCCGGGAGCATTGGAAACACTGCAGGAGGAGATTTGACAGCAGCACCAGTCGAGTCATTGCCAGAGCCAGCAGGTAGTTTTCAAACGCTCCATCGACGCTTTCAAAGTTGTAGGAGGTTCACCAACACTGAAAACAAATGGAAATGAGCACAATGGGGTAGCATACTAATCGCTGCTCTGTTGTGTCTCAGCAGTGAATACAAGAAAAAAAAAATGGTATTATTAAACGAGGACATTAACTGAGAGCATGAAAACAATGTTCCATATCAAACAAAGAAACAGTGGGTTTTGTTAATGGTATGAAAGCAAATTCAGCCTGTGATGATAACACTCCACAGCTTCTGAAGTAGACTGAAAAGCGAATCATGATTTGATGAGACAGATATCAAATGCCACTGCTGATCATTCATTCATTGATGATGCACTAAGGATATTGATTTTCAAGACTGGGCTTCCTTGGTTAGAGAAAGAGAGGATATAGGGAGAATTTACTGACTTTGGTCAGCTAAAAATCCTCATCTCAACTGGCCCATAGTGCTGCTGGGATCAGTGGTGGTGGGCTGCTGTGCCATCCCATTCACAAAGAACAGCTCTACTGCTCTCCCTGCTTTTATCTGTGATTGGAAAATTAGAGGTCATGAGAAGATGGAGGCCAAACAGAAAAGTGATGGTAGGAGACATAACAATTACCTTTTTAAAGGATGTTTTAAATAAATTTTTCTGACTTTGATGGCTGCCACACAGAGATATTGCACGCTACTCAAGAGCAGAGATGGGGTCGTTACTAAAAAAAAAGTAATAAAAAAAAAGTATATTACATATTACTTTAAAAAAAGTAATATATTACACTACTTCGTTACCCCCTACAAAAAGTAACTTGTTACTTTACTCGTTACTTTACTCGCAGGGCCGGCCCGCCCCTCCCTACAGGCAGATCACCCAGACTGCGGCGCACCTACAGTGTAAGCGCGCCACAGTTTTGCCTCTGCGAGACTCCACTTGTACCCAATCACAAGTCTTTATTTTGATTTGCTCTTTAATAAAATAGGCTACCAGCCTACCACAACAACCTAACAGTCTGTGAAACGTAAAGACACTAATTATGAAACCAGTTCAAGACGCATTATTCTTATTCTTATCATTCTTTATGAGCGCGGTAAAGGTAAGGTATCTAATGACTTATTTATTTAGTATTCCATAACTTAGTAGCAGAGATGGTCAAACTAAAGTGAGACATGGCAGAATTCCTACAATGNTTGCGGTGTGTTTGCAAGGTAACATTTACCAATGTGTTTGTTACACCCCACCCTCAAATTGGCCCTATGGGGCTAACACAATTCCACAACTGACCCAAATAGAACACAAAAGATACCTTTAAAATCATCAAATCCATAGGATTTATTATAACCAACATTTAAACTGTTCAACTATGCATCCTAGGATGAGAGGCAGAAGCATAGTTGTCCCCACACCAGAGGCCTCTCTTCTTCTTCTTCTTCTTCTTCTTTTCTTTAATGGCGAATCGCTTCCACTTGGAGCATATATCACCACCTACTGTTGAGTTATTACATGTTCATATTAAATCCTTATCCTCAGACCAGTGCTTTTGAGGAATTTGAAGATCAGCTTGTTTGCTTAATTTCTTGATTTACTTAAATATATTGCCTTGAAATTCATGTCCTTGATGTTGAGTTGTTCCAGTGCAGTTTTCAGAATGAATCTTTGTCTGTTATAATCCGGGCAGCTAAAAAATACATGATGTATTGTCTCTGGTTGTTGGCAACCATCACAATTGCCATTTGGATGTTTTCCAATCAGATGCAGTGATGAGTTTAGTCCAGAGTGTCCCAATTTTATCCTGCTGTTGATGCTCTGCTCTCTTCTACTACTCCCCCAAGTGCTTCCTGTTCCTACTTCCCTTTGTATCTGATATAAATGTCTTCCTTTGGTGTTACTGTCCCATAGTTTTTGCCATTGTTGCTTGATAACCACTTTTGTAAAAGATTTGACTTCTGCTCTACTGATGGGTACCATAATATCAATCTGGTTTGCTTTCAAACCACATTTTGCCAGTTGGCCTCTCTTCTGCTGCTGCACTGGAGCTTTTAAGCACTTCCTTCTCCAGGTGCACCTCGTCTGAAGCTCGTTACAGCAATGCAGCACACCTGGGTAGAGGCACCAACGGGAAAAATAAACAGGTAATACATACAGCCGTAACAGTGTGTACATATATAATCTGTCATTAAAAAAAATACNTACCACAATGCAACAGGACAGGTCTATCTGGGGGAGCCAAGTGTCACTACATTGAAAATACTGGCTGAATTCAACCCTCTATCACAAATTCACTATCAACCTGAATCGCTATCCGGCATTAGGTACCTTCTACCACTTGTACAGTATGTTGAGCCATACACGCCACCAACATCCGTTCTTCATAAGCTGTGAGCCAGAGTGACGATATGCTGGAGGTGTGTCGAGACCTGGTGATGCGTATGGTGTATGGTGTGTGTGTGGTATGTGTTGTATGTGGTGTGTTTGGTTGTTGTGGTTGTGTGTGTGGTGTGTGTGTGTGTGTGTGTGGTGTGTGTAGCGTGTATCAGTGACGATCAATATGCAGAAATGCCCTGTCACGATAATTAATTGTGTTGACGATAACATTTTTCTGGCAATTATAGCGATAAACGACAATATCTGTCGGGTCTTTAAGACCATTTTCAGAGTCAACGATAATATAATCCGCACCAAGATTCGAGCGCAAATTTCAAACATATCCATTGAACACTCAACCATTGCAAATGAATTGATATAACACTGACACAGCACGAACACGTATCACTTATGCACAAGTCGTATGATTATGTATTATTAAATCCACACACACCAATAGACGATAAATTATATAGAGTCAGGTTGCTGAAAACAAGCCAGCTCTCTACATTCATATCCAAGACACATATACGTAGATATCCGATAGGACCGCGGATGTTATTATCTCAGCTATGAAATCATGGATAAATAATCGATACACATGAGCACACTCAATATTTCACACAGCAATACGAAACTCCTTAAAATAAGTGGCAAGGTACAGTTCACTGTCAAAGACCCAGATTGCAACAGGCCATATCGCGACATCTGTATTCTCTAGCTTTTTCTGGCGAGGAACACGGCAACATTGTACTCTTGCAATTAGTCAGGTGGATGTGTACTCGATCTACAGTGGTGATAGATCCAGCTATGAAGAGATATGAGGTTGAGGATATGTGTTTTCAGGTGGTCCTGTAAAAGTAGCGTGGTTATAGACAGCTTTTGTCGCTTACAAATTTTTCATCAATGAAATCCAATCGGATTACAATAATCCTCGCTATCCCTCCTTCATCACAAGTCAGTACATCGACTCGTGATTAGTTGTGAATCGCATCAAATACTACCATCCACTAACGAAACATCGAGTTATGTGTAGTTAAGGTTGTAACACAATATTTAATGTTTAAATTGTGTAAAATGCATATGTGTGTTTAACGCTTCGATTCAGCGATACAAATAGGTCTTTTTCGGAGCTAGACACTGCTACACCGTGCATCGCAGAGTGTACTGAACATCCGGCGTGCGTCAGCCCCGCTGTCACAGCGCGCCTGGGATTGGATGTTGGAGTCACAGTGCGACCAGGTAAATGCTTGCGTCACAGCTCTATGAATAGAACGGCAATTTAACGAGACTTCAGAAAAGTTAATGGACGGGTAGCAACGTTTATTTATGACGTATGATTAGTCAATTTACCACGATTAGACGTTGACAGGACTAAACTGTGTGCGTGCGTGCGAGCGTATGTGCGTGTGAACACAGTGGTGTGAGATCACTTAAGACATTACACCACTCTAATCTTGAGATGAGTGGCTCTTGGCAGCCATGCGTACATCCTCTTTTGTAATGCCTGTGTGTGTGTGTGTGTGTGTGTCCTGTTTGTGTCATTGATAATGTCTGTAACGTGCTCTTGTCAATGTTCAGAGGCACATTTTGCAATATGGCAGTAGCTGCGATCATCTGTGAGATGAGATAAGTATGTATAGTGTATTGTGTCAGTGTGTGGATATGTGTTTTGTGTACAGCAGCATACTACTTCTGTTCTGTGTCGAGTATCAATGTCAGAGTGTGTATGTGGTATGTGTACTCCACTACATCTACCAATTAGTTACATTGCAGATCTGAGTAGGTTCATGATATCACAATTAACTAGACAACAAGCTTAAATCAGAATTTAGTTAACTGAGTCAACTTCACGGAAGTAGGTAGTCGTCAAGTGGCCATATGAATATAAACGTACGAGTAACAGCTGGCGAGATTACAGCCAGAAAACTGATTCATATGTCTCTCTAAATATATGATGTTATACAATGATATTATGCATTATTATGTGTCCAAGACTATATATGTCTGACATATGCTAGCGAATAAATGTAGTTGTAATGATATGATCATGAGACACGTAAAGGGGACAAAGATATCCTGACCAGAAGATAAGCGTGCGCTTGGAGCAAATCAACATATCTGAAATACTTCCATATCGAACGTTACGAGGCAGAACATACATATCTCTAAACGTAACTTGAGATCGTACCTTTATGGTCCAGTAATGGAATAGTAATATTTTAGGAAGACAGGCTGTTGATTACGATTATCTTATCAAAGAAACACGCTTATGCGTGAAAAGAGAACACCGTAAAATTCAAAATGCCTGCTTGTAAATATTAGTGGGATTTTATTACTGAAAGGTAAGAACGGAAGGGAGTGGATTTGGGTATGCGCTGCCGTTGTAAAGATTGAAAGAAGTAAGTTAGCCATGTGGTTTGGCCAACGCAACGCTTCTTATGGTCAGGATATCTTTGAGCCCCTTTAGAGGCGGACAATCATCTTGCATTCAACCTATATATTAAGTCGGAGCAAATATGTCCAGAGACAAAGACCCTGGACACATAAGCAATACAAAGATATCTGCATGACATGCATTAGTAAGGGAGAAATATGTCAGGTTTGTCTTGATATCTGGGTGGAACTGTACCTTTAAAATTCAATATGCCACTGCCACGCCAACCTACTTCCAGTGGGGTCCCTAAATAAATTGCAGGAACTTGGATGTCAAGTTTAAAAATGTGGATTCCTGAACAACCTAACATGTGGACTGACATGGGACACCCAATTGGTTGCTGGAGGTGGATTACACACACACACACACACAGCACACACACACATCACACACACACACACAACACACACACACACACACACACACACACACACACACACACACACACCACACACACACACACACACACACACACACACACACACACACACACACACACACACACACACACACACACAACACACACACACACACACACACACCACACACACACACCACACAACAGCATTACAAAAGAGATGGTACAGCATGTGCTGCCAAGAGCCACTCCATCTCAAGATTAGAGTGGTGTAAATGCCTTACAGTGGAGCTCACACACACACACGCACACACGCACGGCACGCACGCACACATAGGCCTGTCGCGATAATCGATAAATTGGACTTATCATACGATAAATAAAAATGGGACTCGATAAACTTTTCTGAGCTCGATAAATTGCCGTTTACATAAAGATGTTGAACCAGCATTTTAGCCTGGAGCGCTGTGGCATAGCCAGGCGCCTGTGAGGGACGGGGCCTGACACACAGCCAGGTCAGGACACTCCGCGTGCACGTGCAGCAGCGTAGCAGCCAAATTAAAATATCGCACACAAGCGGAGAGACAACGTGTGAACTTAGTCGCGGGGAATTTAAAGTGGAAATGGAATGGGTTACAAAAACCTAACTACAACATCTCGATTTTTCCGGTGTGGCAGTATATTTGGATTAAAACCAAATCAACGAGGGAACCTACGGACTTGAATGAGCCGGGCGGGTGTGTCGCATTGGTTTAAAAAAGGTAGCGACAAAAGCAGGCATACCACGCATTTTAAACCACCTAAAAACAACCACCCATTTCCGTTTTCCCAGCTGGGAGCAAACACGGCAGCTGGAGATGGAGAGCCCCCGCCCGACAATGCAAAACATGTTGGTGTTTCCTTGCTCGAAAAACTTAGAAAAACAGATTTGGATATGGCCTGTTGAGGAATCTGGGTCTTTGACAGTGAACTGTACACTTGACTTGTTTTAAGGAGGTTTTTTTTTGCTTGTGAAATAAATGTGTTGCTCATATTTATATATTATTTATTTATTTATTTATTTATATATATAGTATCATATTACTATATATATATATAATATATATATATTATATAATAGAGAGAGAGCTCTGTTTTCCAGCCTGACTCTATTTAATTTATTGTTTTGGTTGTGTGTGATTTAATTAATTTATTATAATTTAATTAATTTGTTTTATTTATTATATATAATTTATATATTTTAATATTATTTCACATTTCATTTGCAATGTTGAATGTTCAATAAAAAGTTATGTTTGAAAGGATGTACTTGAATTATTATTATATATTATCGTTTACTCTAAAATGGTCTTAAAACGGCGCCGACAATATTATCGTTTATCGCAATAATTTCCAGAAAAATGTATCGTCCAACACAATTAATTATCGTGACAGGCCTGCACACACACACACACACACACACACACACACACACACACACACACACACACACACACACACACACACACACACACACACACACACACACACACACACACAGCTGATTCTGTAGCTCAACAACACCATGACACAATATTTCATTATTTACTTTTTCATTACAAGCCACACCTGAGTCACAGCTTTATTATGTAAGGGAATTCTATTCCCATTAATTTCACTGTTTTTATTGTTGCAGCTGATATACAGCCATGGTCGGCCACCCCTCCCCAGGGGGGCGCTGTGCTGCCATTCTTTAATGAATTATGAATGTGCTCTTCTCACCTGACCCCAACATTTTGTCTTGCTGCCAGCCACAAGATTAAAAGTGCGATCGCATCAGAATCATATGCGGCATATTTTACAGATATAATTTCCAAACAAATCTCTTAAACCTTTGTTTTCTTCATTTAGAAGCATGGGGCACATTGGCCAATTGTGCCGTTATTATAATGACACTTTGATGTGTTTGGATAGCGCAACACTGTAGCATCCCAAATCCTCACCAGGGTTCAAATATGTTTACCTCTTAATTTCACCCTTTGTTTGGACAATTACGGTGCGGGGCAACAGCGGAGCTTCAACAGTTTAAAGACTGAATGTGTTTCTTACCTTGCATAGTAGCCTTCCCGAGAGCAAGGGAGAACCACAACAGCGCGACCGCAAACTTCATGCTCCCTCTTATCATCTACAACACCGACTGCAAGTATCCACCGCGAAGATCAAATCATTTCACTGGTGACTCGGACCTGCGGGGTGCATCACTTCAACAGCCGAGCGGGACCTCCGGAGTATCACCGCCGTGCTGCCCGGTTGGAGTAATGAAGGACAGCCGGCTGTGAGTCTCTTTGCATATCACGGACCGCCTTCACAATGTGGGGCAGCAGCAGCAGCCGGTGTGTGTGTTTTTTTCCTCGCTGTTCTGACGCCTTTTCAGTTTTTTATTTATTTATCCGGAAGCCTCTTTTCATGTGCATGTCCCGGTGCAGCGATGGATGATGCCTGAGCGGAGCCAGGCTGAGGGCAGGACGGAGGATGGCTGGCCCGTCAGAGGATGGAGGGAGGACTGATCTGATACCCACCTGGAGAGAAATCAACAAATAAATACATTAAAAAAACTGATAGATATATAGATATATAGATGGATGGATGGATATAGTTATATTGGATAGGTGTATTATTAAGACATGAAATGAAAACATTTTGGCCTTTAGTTTTATAGATCAATGCTATATGTCAAAATGTTTCATAATTAATGATTACAATGTTTTAACTTACATTTTGTTAATAAATATTTGTTAAAATTCTGTTTGGGCTGATCAAAGGTGGTGAGAAATGCATCATGTCAACCTCTGGTGCCGAAATTGAAGCTTACGCAGAACTGAAAATAAACTGCATTAGCTTGAGTGGCTACATGAGGCTAGCTCCAAAAGCAAGTGAATTTCAAGCCGCCATGCAGTGCCTCGGAAGTCCCGCTTCGAACACTGTATCCAGTTATCTTTGTACATCCATGGTGAATTCCCATAAAGCCCCATGTTGAAATGCTTACATTTATAAATGTTAGTGACATAAAACATGATTACAGCGTGGGGCAAACAAATACATTTAGACCTCTATTTCGAAATTTGGATATATAACAATTTGTACCGTACAGTTCGAGTTGTCATGAATGGCTAGCTGGGCCTTCAATTCCACCGTCTTTGTCAATTTTTGGACAGTATAGTGAGTTAGATGTTGTAGCCACTGCCTAGATTGGTATCAGCCAGATCCACACTTGGAGCTTCACAACAGCTCTTTAAAAATCTTTTGGTGGGGTCACGAAGACTACGTCCACATTTAAACAAAAATGTCATGTGCTAAAACAACCCAGTCTCATGACATTTCGTGTTCACCTACACGATTTTTTATCTATTGATTTGTGTTCACCAACACAATTTCCCCCTTTTTTTCGTGTTGCACAGCACGATTTTAAAAGCAATGTATTTCTATTGGTAGTCTCACGGCATTACGTGTTATAGGAAGACCGGAAGCTGTGTGGTTCATAAAAGCATGTTCTTACTCAATATCAAGCCACAATTATAACTTTTATTTTAAATCGTATAATTTCTGACTTTTGTTGCCGTCTGTGAGGAAAATAAATGGGGCTGAGAGCCTCAGGATACTGAAATCTGTATTTTTAAAATCTTTTTTCCTTCTAATTTGTTATTCTTTTCAAAATAACACACTGTTATTTACTCACCAATAACACACAATTATCCTTGTTTTTATTTATTTGTTTGATTCCATAATCTCGGGCTTTTTTGGCGTCCGTCAGGAACTGAATTTCAAAATAAAAATAACCGGAAACAGAGGCATTTCGAGCGATTACCCAAGATCCTCAGCTATGGCTTAAGCTCGCTGATTGGATGTTTTAGCCACAATGCATGTTGGGATTTGGTGTTTATATGATATTGTAGCGACCCTGCAGTGCTGAACTGGGAGAGACTCACAAGGGGATTGTTGGGGGGAAGACGTTGCCCTAGTTAGCCGGATAGGGCGGGGAGAAAAAGGGGGTGGGGTTTACAAGTGAACCGGAAGAGGTCAAGCTACGGCGGGAGAGCTAGTGAGATCGAGAGACTAAGAGACAATACCGCACCTATCTTTGTTGTTTTTGGCAGTCTTCCACCGGGGTTTTAGTGCTGGTTTGTAGGGTAATAAAACGCCGGATAATTACAGCCCATCGTAGTCCTCCTCATTTAAGTAGTTAGTCAACCGTGCGGCGGAGCGCGAACAGCACATTGGTGTCGAAGTCGGATCTCCACAGCCCACCAGTCCCGCAACTAACAGTTGGGCTAACTACGCTAGCATCGCTTAGCCACCGCCGGAGGACCGAGATGGCTGAACACGTGAGAACACGGACCTTATATGCCCCATAACACCCCTCCCAGAAACACCCGGAGGAAGCCAACCAGCGATGGCACTGGTGGTAAGGGAACGCAAAAAAAAACAACCTACTCACCCCTTGCTACACTGCTTGACGGACCTTCCGGAAGGAAATTAAAAAGAAGTCCGGTTAAGTTGCTGCAGCCACCCGGATTGGCCTGACTGCAAGAGCAGATTAAACAAAGACCGGTGGACACGGCCCGTGGATTGCCCAACCAAATCTATCCCGGAGTGGAGACGAACGATAACGGCAAGTAAATGGGGTGCCAACAAAATCTATCCCTGGTTGGAGAAAGACCATTACAGAAAGGTCTAGAGGAACGTTTTATGCAGAAAATGAGCATGCAATGGAAGCGTGCTTTGGGAAATGGTTCTCAATAACTTCAAAAAAGGACATTAAATCCATGAGGGGAAGGGGAAGCCACAGATGTTGGGGCTAAACCTTCATGAGCCCTATTCGCAATGTAAATTTAACCAATGCTCTGACAATGCCAGTGGAGCCTTCCGAACCTTGCACGTTAAGGAGCTATATCTGTTGATTGTCCCATGACCACAACAACCCCCCCCCAAGTACATGCCCCAAAGCAAATACCTAACACCGCCAATGGACTCGGCCAAGGAACTCCCTGACTGCGGGCCTCGGCTAGTCCCTCTACTACCATAGCCAAACCAGCGATGTGGTAGCAGTTGACCCCGCTCACAGCGGCAATTGATGAATGGTGCAGGGACCGACCTTTCCCCAGGGGTAAGGTGCCAGCTAAAGGGTCGGACCGCTATGATGGGCCTCACTTCATGGGAAACGTACCTGGGCCCAAGTTCAACCTCCTAAGCGACTGCGAATGGCCCTGGTCCCCTGGCAAAGAGAGCAGCCATTTAATATCCGCCCTTGGAGGGTGAAGCTAGAAAAGTATACTGATTGACTGCTGCTGATCTTGAAACCCACTAGCTATTTCCCAGAGCACTGAGAGACGTTTTGGAAACACTGCCCCTGCAGTTGTGATGCGGCAGAGGTTTAATGAGCGGATGCGGGGTCCTGGAGAGAAGCTAGGAGTTTTGCAGCGGAACTGCGCTACCCTGAGCTCAAAGAGGATTCCCCGATTTCGATGAATGCAACCCGCTTGGTGCTAACGAAGGAGCATTCATCCGTGGCCTGCAGCCCCATCCCATTACAGGCAGCAAGTCCGGGCTCGCAGACCCACAGACATTGGGAGCACTCTAGAGAAAGCACTGGTGTGGGGACATCTTCCTGGAGGGTTTTGAAAATGGCTCCACGCAATCATTGAACACGACCTAAGGCTCAAACGTTAACCCTAAGACCCAACCCTCCTCCGCTCGACAGAGAGCCCCCGTTGCCCCGCCAGAGGTCGACAGAGTCAAGCCTGCTATATATTGCCACCAAAAAGGCCATAACATGGCGCTTTTGTCCCGCTCCTGTCACCGCTCCGGAGGGTTCAGCGCCGGGAAACGGCGGGGCTCGGTGTAGAGGGGAGTCGAACCCGAGCAACCCTTGCCCCCAGAGACTGTGG
>NW_011357369.1:4074836-4084319 GCF_000735185.1 Notothenia coriiceps
GATGTGATAGCTCCCGTTTGTTTAGATCATATGTTGCTGTGACCAAGCAGTAGGCCCTGCTAGGTGAATACAATGTTCGACTGAGAGTACATTGTATCCTAGTTGATCAGTGTGTGTCGTCAACGGTTTACGTTCAGTAAATAGAATGGATTTGTCACGAATGTTAGTTGTCTGTTGTATTTGTCATATGTCGCCAAAGGACGACGTGGCTCGTCTCCGTCGACTTTCTGTCGCTCTCGTACAAGACGTCGGGAGAAATCGTAGACCTTAGTTCACGGTGGTCCACCCAGGGTCGTGATTACCATACTGATGTAACTTGTGGTCTCCAAGCGTGTGGTGGACCAACTCGTGAGGTGTCCCAACAGTGTTGGTGGCAATGTCTACCTGTAAACAATACAAAGTGTAATTTCAATTCAGCCAATGAAAGACTATACGTGGAGGAGGTAATTTAATAGACAACATGTAGGTCGTGATTTGACCAATATAACATCTCTATGAGTTACAGGTCGATTTCATAATACACAAGGTAGTCACACGGAAAATGGTACGGGGCATACGGTTAACACTACTTCCGAAAGAAGGAAGTGTGGATAGAGAATTTGATACTCATTTTCTTTGCTATACGTGTGTATGTTTTTCCCCTATTCTTGGAACCGAAAAGGTGAAACAGATAGACTAGTCTCCGTCCACCGACAGACCCCGAACGACACTTGATTCATAGACCCCTGTGTAGCGAGTCGTCTCTTAGAGCAAAAAAAAAAAAAAAAAAAAAAAAAAAAAAAAAAAACGCCCGTGTTGGTGAACACGAATCAATAGATTAAAAATCGTGTTGGTGAACACTAGTGATGGCAAATGAAGCTTTGAATGAAGCGTCGAACCACTTGGACAATTGTGTCGGAAATAGGTTCATTTCTTCGAAGCTTCAGTTACAGCGACCTCTCCTGGCGAAGTGCAAGTCTGCAGTGGGTTTAACGCATCTTTGCCTTGAAAAATATTCGATACACACACACACACTAAGACTGAATATCATGTTCTATTTGCAATTAAAGATTGATAATAGTGTGTATTGGGTTATTGAGAAGAGACTAGAGAGTGCTTGACATTTTTTTGGGCGGAGAGGGCCTTTTATCAGTTATTAAAGTATTAAAGTTGAAAAGCAATGATTAAAAGTTTAACTATTCCGTGCATTGAACCAGCTGCGCAGAGGATATCGCCGCATCTTGGCCGCCGGCTCTATCCACTGGGCTATCAATTCCTTAGACCACCGAAGTGTTTTTATATTACTCATTGTCTTTTTGTTCACAACTTCTCCACATTTCGAAGTGTTTCACGAGCCAGAACGACCTATTTTTCTTCCTGGCTTGCTCTATAATGATCCAATTCAAATGCAATGCCAACAACAACTCAACAGCAACAATGCAAACTACGACAACAACCCACACATTGCGCATTGTTTAGAGCGGTTATAAAGTGTTGAAGCGCTCAAATTTGAAACTGTTTCAACCTGTCACCTGTCAGAATCGAGACGAGGCAGTGCATTGAATCACCTGATTGGACGGCGAACCAGTGAGTTGATTCATTCAGGAAATGAAGCAGTTGCTGGTTCGGACGTCACATGTCATGTGATTTGAAGCAGTTGCTGCTTCGGACGTCACATGTCACGTGATTTGAAGCAAGCTTCGAAGCACTGCTTCTAGGGAATAGGAAGTCCAGGGTTGAAGCTCTGTTCGAAGCTTCAGTGTCAAACTGCCATTACTAGTGAACACTTGTATAATTAATGCCATTTAATAAATAGCAGTAACGGCGTTTCGTCGTTACAAACGGTAAGGTATCTAATTACTTATTTATTTAATATTCCATAACTTAGTAACAGAGATGGTCAAACTAAAGCGGTAGAGACATGGCAGAATTCCTACAATGAAGCGGGACATTGAACTGTTCACCCGTGAGAGGGCGATCAAGAAAAGAGAGCGAGCGGCCCCGTTGAGGGACCTTACAGATGAAAAGATCAGCCATGTTTATGCAGCACTGCACGTGGAGATGTGGACGCGCAAATCGTGCAGATTACGTAGGCCTACATGTATACAAACCTGCGGCGGAAACCCCTCTTGTCTGTCAGTGAGTGTGATTATTTTATAAAAGTAACGAAGTAACACATGTTGGGGAAATGTTAGTAACTGTAGTGTGATTACTGAATTATAAAAGTAACACGTTACACTACTCCGTTACCGACAAAAGTAATATTATTACCCACCCACCCAACTCTGCTCAAGAGTCTTATAATAAGACACTATCACATATTCATTGGATTTCATTTATTTGCAACATGCAAAGTTTAACATGAGGTTCTTATTTCTTTATGCTTTTCAATCTATTGCAGGCAGCAGTAATATTGTAATAATTGAAAAACAAAGTGGAAAGGGAGGAGATTGGAAAAATAAAAAATTATAATTATTATGAGTCACAGTACATGAATGAGTTATGAACAAAATGGGATGACGCTCAGATGAATATAAAGTAATGTTTATTCTATATATTCTGTCAGGAACAATAAGAATTCTATTGACTTTCGGGACCTTTTTTGCAATTCTTCGTTTAAAAGAAGATAGTGAATAGAATGAGGAGGTCAGTTTGAAGTACATTTAGTTTGTTCTCTGACGTCATCTCCAGCACAATGCAGCATTGTTCTATCAGATCACATTATCTGTACATATCCAGAAAAAGTATTTGCATTGGGGTGCACTACTTAAATGTGTTCTTGCTGGAAATAGCAATATTGCTAACACAATGGCCTGTTGTTTTCTCTTCTTATCCTTATTCATTAATCCAGAGTTAAAATAGCCACATCAAGCTTGTTTTCAGTTTCCATGCTTCATCTTTTGAAAGAGTAGTCCTGAAGTGGTACATTGAGGTGTACAGATGCTTTGGCCATATATTTTATTAAACCTGTATGGGAGCCAAATCGGAATGGCTATTTAATCCGTACTAATTACTGACTGGGTTTTTATAATCTGTTATTGTGTGGGTTGGTTGGCACTCCAGATACCCATACGCATGTGAATAAGCATTGATTTTTTTTCTTTTTTTTAATGATCTCAATAAATCCATCATATTTTATTTATACAGCCCAAATTCTGGAGTCTGAAACAATTCTCGGAGCTAGCTAACTACCACAGACTGCTGATCTGTAGGACTGTGAGTGCTGCACTCTGTGGTAAACATTTGGTATTTCAGCTGCTGTTACCGTATATATTTGGTAATCTATCCATAGGAATGTGTCAATTGATCAACTTTTTTATTTTTTAGCCAGGCATTTCTTGTGAGTCTAGCAAATCGTATTCACCTCCATACGTGAAAATGTCACCAAAACTCTCTGGGAGTAGCCCTCCATCAGCCACACCGGAAATACATTTCTTTGTTGATTGACTGACACTGATTGACATGGTGATAGCCCTATATTGTCTTATAAAAAGCCTTGGATAAAAGCCAAGTTTCAGAATGTCAATCAAATGTGGGACATCTTCTCAATTTGTGGGATAACAATGCTGTGTCGTCCCGCACAAAGCAGGACACCTGGTCAACCTATAGTCTCAGGGGGCTTTATGCCCATTAATCCACCAATCAAAGGTAATTGTTATTGTTTGACTTGTAACTAGTTATTGTAACAGATTTCATTTTTAAAGTAAACCTTCCAAACCCTGCATGTCAGCCATTGCCATTTACTCTGCGTCACATGCAAAGCCAATGTAGGCTGCTGTGGGTAGACCAGTCAGTGGGGACTTAGCTTGGGAACCAGAAGGTCGCAGGTTCATGTCCCCGCACAGACCAGGTACAAACAATGAACTGTGCCAGTTGGCATCCTGGGAACCGCAGCCATGAACTGAATCCCAACTGCTCTGGGCGCCTGTCAATAATCAGCCCACTGGATTGGACATCTATCTATTTCTGCTTGTGTTTAGGTCCTTTTTGTGTATTTCGGGTCTTGTGTGTAAAATGAATGAAAGAGATATTATTTCCCCTCAGGGATCAACAAAGAACGTTTTCTTCTTTTTCTTAGATGTCCATGAAATAACAGACACATTTTTTGTTGAACTCAAGCAGTGCCACTTGTGCTTCCTCTGTCTTTTTGATCTGCTGGTCAATTAGCATCAGCCTTTGCTACAGGTTTAAGATGTTCCTCTCCTGCTGATTTATTGTGCACTTTAAGTATCTCAACACATGTTTGGCTGTACAGTAAGTGTTGCACCTTTGATTGGTATTGTTTTGATCAGGTCTTTTACATGTCATGAAATGAATCCAGATTTCTACCACTTCACGGTACGTCCACACGGCAGCGTTGCATGCTTCAACGGAGACGCTTCCCATTCACTTTGTGGTTCCGTCGCATCGCATTGCCTCCGTTGCTCGTTTAGAAAGTTGAGAAAGGTTCAACTTTTCAAGCGTCGACGGAAGCTCCAGCCAATCAAATCATATGGCAGTACAAGCTCTAGCCAATCAAACCGCATTCTTGTGTGTCCGGGGCGGGAGATTAATGTGATTGGTTGTTGGTCGCAAGCCAGACACGCCCACGTGCAAGCTTCAACGCGACGCTGCCGTGGACATACCGTTCACTGAAACACTGAATTGTTAACTTTAATTAAATGTGTTATGTCAACATATTTCACATAACTGTATTAGGTTAGTTGAAAGTAATAGTATTACGCTGAACCTAATATTTTTTACGTACATTACATTAAACACTAAATGTAATTAAAGTCAACATTTCAGTTTTCAGTGTATCTTTTTGGATCAACTAGGGTTAGGAAGTAGAACTGACCTTTTAGACTCAATATTTATTTGACAGCATTGAGCGAGTCTCTATCATTGACGGTTATAATAAGTTATTAATATTTATGAAAAATATAAGAATGATCCTTATATTGGCCGTTTGTTTGCAATAGACACAGTTCCTTCCTGACCCTTTATGACGTCAAAATGTTGTCCATCTGGAACAGTGGTAGGTGTATATCTTGAATGTGACAAGCCCTCGACTCTCTGTGAAAAACAGCATTACAGTTCCTGATGTACTGCTGAAGACATCTTGCTTTTCAGTTCATCTTCTGTGCTCATGTTAAAACCAAATTTTCCTTCAAAACACAACCCAACCTAATTAATTTGATATCGTCAATTATAAATGTGACTTTTTCTCTTTTGTTTTTTCTCAGTCATGTATTTCTCTGTTGTTTTATATGGGATCTAAATTGAACATGGTTTACTTTAGCAGTTATCATGGAGCTAAAAGAGGGTAACATCTGAGGCTACACACAATCCATTGTGAGATTACCTGAGGACTGCTGAGCTTTTGTTAATCACCAAAACGAGGTTCCTAATTTGCTCATTTGCAGCTCCCATTAGCATACCAGCCCCGCTTTCAAATTAAAGGTTTATACAGACCCCCAGTGAATCATTTACTCTTCCTCCGTAGCCTTCATTCTTCTTATTCTTTAATAAAAGGATTGATGAGTGTTACAAACAACAAATATCAATGATTACAATAAAAACTCTAGCATTTTGTTTTGCTATTTGCGTGCTTTTAAAAAAAATACCCATTTGAACATAGACCCCCTGTTAGAAAGCCCCCCACTCATTACTGCACTGAGGCTCATTAGCACACAGGTAGCACTACAAGGAGATAACTCACTACAACCTAACATTTTTGTTCCATGAGACACATTTACAGAGATAATGAATATTACAAAATCACCGGTGATGCAAATATTTAGGACTTAATCATTCGTTGTTTCTGGATTTAGCAAAGCAGATCGGGAAGTTAGTGCCAGAGAGCTTTCAAACCTCCACTCCAGAGATTACACTGATAACTCTATTTCCATAATAAAAATAAAAGAAAGTTGCACTAATAATAAAGTGCAACTTTGATCAGCAACATTCACAACTCTCAGGTTATTATCAGTATTAGGATAGTTACTCAAAAAAACTAATGCATTACACATTACTAGTTACTTTAAAAAAAAGTAATGCCTTAGTTACTCTGCTGCTGAAATTACCTGAGATGCACCATACATCAAATGACAAATACAAATATAAAGTTTGAACTCAATTAAGCCCAGATCAGCGTGAATCCTTAATCTAGTAAGGACAACACTGAACAATAGACGTCTGTTTTCTGCTCTTTTTCTGAACATCAGCCATGTTTTCTCGGGATAACACTTGTTGCAAAAGTTTTCCTTTCCGATGGTGGCCACAGGCCACCTGCCCGTTACCTATATGTTGCTCAATATGTATCTCTGCTATGTGACTGACATTTCTGCTCCGTCTCCTTATCCATGAACTTGTGAGTGTAGCACAAGGGAAAAGGGACGTTCGGTTTATTTTTCTGTCCTCCCGTTATGCGTAGAAGTGGAAGACATTAAAGTAAAGCAGGTAACAAGATCATTTTCTGCTTATTAACTGTAATGTAATTACTGATGAACAAAAAGTAGCATGTTACATTACTGTGTAACAGTAACATCCGATTACTCTAACATGTTACTTTGTAGCTCTGTGTATTATCAATGGACCTTTGTGCTCATGTTCATATGTTAAAAAACAATCACAGACAAATCACTGACTATGCCAGCAGTCTTTGCAAATGACTCCAAGTCCTGTTAGGCGTACTCACACCTGAATAGAGCTTAACTTACAGTGATGAGCTTATCAGGGGGATCCTTGGGAGTGGTGGTGCCCCTTCCTAACACCCCCCACTCGGAGCTCCGTGCTGGTTGTTGCTGCACGGCCTCCTTCACTGCAGAGGATTGTTTAATGAAGCAAGGGCAGGCTCACTGACAAGCATGGTTAGTGAGAAACTGACAAGTGTGGTTATGACATGCCTTGTCTTACCTACCTTGTGTGAGACAAGGACAAATGGACTTATTCTTCCGTGTGTGTACAAGCATGCGTGCGCGTGTCAGTGTTTTTGTGTAATTTGTGGAAAGGGAATGACAACGGAGGGGGATGTCAGGTTGTGTGCTTACAAGTCTTGACATTTCTATCCAAGAAAGCGTGCTCATAACTGGTCAGGTGTGTCAGGGTGAATGCTGTGCCCACGTCTCAGGAGGACATGTTACTTAACCCGCCTGAGCGCCCTGCTGACACTTAAGAGGCCCCAGGCAAAAGTCCAAAGCACAAGTATTCTGCTTTATTCGACATTAGCCATTACAATCATATTTGAAATGGGTTGCACTTACCTGTGCCTGGTGATTGTGAGATGGACTTCCAGTTCTCTGCTATTGTAGCTCTCAATAATTCAATCAGGAGAGACGTTGATATATGAAATACATATTTATTACTGGGACACGTAATATGAATGAAATAATGATTGCCAGAATTGAGACAGGAGAATGGAATGGTGTTTGGCGATTAGGCCCCGGTTTGCAGGATTATCGTTCAGGAGGGGAAGAACCGCTCCGAAGAAACCCCCAAAGAAGTGAAGTATGACATACTGAGATGTAATGAGTTTCTTACCTTGTGGGATGACTGCGGTGATCTATGGATGAAATGAGAGATTAACATGTGGATTAAACAATCGGCCGGAATCACTGCCGGGCTTACTGTACATCATGAAATGCTGACCCGAAGGTCGACGGCCGGAATCAGCGCCGGGCTTACGAGAACACTACCACTAAACAACGGCTGGAATCACTGCCGAGCTTACGTACTACCGCTAAACAAAGGCCGGAATCAGCGCCGGGCTTACGTGAACACTACCACTAAACAAACGGCCGGAATCACTGCCGGGCTTACTGTACATCATGAGATGCTGACACCCGGGAGGGTTCGAGAAGACTTTGGATGCAGCACGCGCGCTGATGTCCGGCGAATGCTAGGATGTGAAGCAGAAGGAGACCACGTCCAAGTTGTCTTGTTTAGGGATGAGAAGAAATACCTTTGATGCGGCAGGGTTGCTGCAAACTATCCTGAACGAAACCCGTAAAATGCCCCTATTAAGACCCACCACCAGTTATATGCAGTATTGACCATTTAGGTAAACTGGCAGCAGATCTTTGATGCCAGACGAGCCCGATGCCGGGCGAAGAGCGGAGGAAGGTAGACAATGATAATGCCATGCAGAACTATTTAGCTTGATAACAGCCTGATGCATGAATATCATAACCTGGCTTATCAGCAAGCCATGCAGCATGAAACCAAAAATAAATGAAGTGCGATATGCGCAGCATAAATGATGTACGCTTAGGCTAAATAACTTGAAACATGACCATGATAAGGCACCCTAGCTTAATTAGCCAGTTCTAATTACCCACAGCTCAGACATATATGCTGATATGCTGATTGCGGTGATTAAGACTCTCTTCGTATCATCTTACATGAACTTCTCTTTCTCCCTGAAAGAAACCCCCAAAACCAACGGATGGCAGCATCCGTGACTGTTGAAGCTGCAACTGCGTACCTTACTGAGCCATTCGTAACGGTAGTAGTTACCCAAACTGCTGCTGTTAGCCGCTTACTTCGACGGCCAGAAATAATACGTGTACTGAACCTCCATAACGAACTACGGTTAAACCCAAACACTTGCCTGGAACTCACCTATAACCCTGAACTCCCCACCAGCGCAAGCAATTGCACTATAACGAACATCTTGCTGAATTTGCTTGCAAACTGCCTCTGCCAGCGCTCTCCTGACGCCTGTTTTAGGAGGTGAGGCCGCAGGGAAAAGAGCGAGAGCCCTGGGCTGCCCTGCCAATGTAACCTGCTAGCTGCCTATGACGATCACCTGGTGTCCAGTACTGAGCTACTGAGCCCGGGAGGAGAAAGTTAGCAACCTTCAATGGGATGTAGTTTAGCCTCTGCCTGCATGCAAGAGGGTTGCGGTGAAGCCAGCAAATGGGTAAAGTCCTGTCGCATGCGATGCAGGCCCGGTTCCGCGTTGAAGGCCGGAAGTCCGCATTGAGCGCCCTGATGCCAGTGAGCCCTCTCGGAAAGACTGAAGGCGGGCCGTGTGTGGCGGTCAAATCTGTATTGCGTGAAGTAGCCCCATTTCCATTAGCGCCGAGGAAACTTTCCGTGGAGCGCCGGATATCCTTGTCCTTTCCTCCCGCATCCGTTTGCTGTGGGGTTTGGTCGTGGTGGTTCCGGCTGGAAACCGCTATGTCCATACTGCGGGAACGCCGCCCTTTTTTCTAGCTTGAATCCTCAAGGGGACTGCGCGAGGGCTTGATGATCAGTATAGTGCCTGGAAGCGGACGTAAGCTTGCCTTGGCGCCTGGGCTGGCTGTCGTTGTTGATTGTCACGTCGTGAATGTTGGATGACAGTGCTCTGACAAGATGGAAGAGCCATGATATAAGGAGGGGATTAGCGGGGCCACGATTGGGCTGCTTGGATGAAGTGATTGGTCTAGCTTGGGGCCTAACGGCCCCCGGTTATTTGGTGCCGATCATTTAATGGAGGGCGAGTGCGAGAGCGGCCAAAATGATTGTAACCGATCGTTT
>NW_011357369.1:4084364-4091208 GCF_000735185.1 Notothenia coriiceps
GAGGAAAGAGAGAGGATGTGAATAAAATAAAAACAACAAAAGATACGCCCACACAGGGCTAAAAACTGAGAGGAAAGTGAAATCGCGCAGTTATGGAAAAGTTTGGACTGCATGAAAAATAATAGAAGAATATCAGAGAATGTAATACTGGATGGACTATAGAAAAAGGACATAATCAAACATAAAAAGCACAGAATACTCACATACCAGCAGCATGATTGACAACCACCATCGTACCTCGGTAATAAGAAAAGAAACTTAAAAAATACAGCACACCAGGAATGATAAAAAAGAGACAAACAGCGACGGCTAGGAGCGAAGGCAGGTAAAATCGGGTAGTCCCAAACACACGATTGCAAAGTTACAACAAGCGATCAGTCACTGATATTGTCGGGGAGGGATAAGCACTGTTCAAAATGGCTGAAAGAACAGTACAAATATGCTGACAGAGAAACGACAGTATTTAGAGTAACCCGTAAAAACAATGTACCGCAATTTTTGGACTATAAGGCGCACCTGAATATAAGCCGCAGCAGCTAAATTGAATGATGTGTACATATATAAGCCGCACTGGACTATAAGCCGCAGGTGTTTTAATGTTTAATTACCATATGTAAGGGTTCGTGCACAGAGGGGATTGTCGGGAAAGAGATGGCTGTTTGAGGAAGCTCCCATTTATTAACATTTCAACAAACAAGTTGCATATTTGCATAACGTATTCAAGTGCTACCATTTAGTGCAATAGTAGCTACAGAACATTTACTGTGCTGTGTAAACTGTACTGTATCACATAGCGTTTCAGACACACAAACTTTTCAACTTTCAAACTTAAACGGTGTGCTCCCAGCGCACGTACCGGCAGTGATCTACATCAGTGGTTTTCAACCAGTGGTACGGGGACAAACTGTCTCGCTCTCGTAATGTCTGTCTGTCTTGCTCTCGTTCTGTCTCTCGTACCACTCTCGGTTCCACTTTTACTTTTGCGCGCTACCTGTCTCACTCTTTTCCGGCCTCCAGCTTTTCTTGCTGGAGCCCGCCGCTTAAAGGTGGGGGGCGCGGACCGGCCATAGAGCCCATAGAGTTAAAGGTGGTGGACTGTAACCTGTAAAATCCATAGATTTAGGAGGTCCCCTGGTGGCCGTTAGCTGTAAAAATCCATCGATTAGCCGCACCGTTATATAAGCCACAGGGTCGAAAAATGGGAAAAAAGGCGCGGCTTATAGTCCGAAAATTACGGTAGTATTCAGTAGTTCCAGAGAGCAGCGGCAGAGAGCAGCGGCAGAGAGCAGCGGCAGCAAGTCGTGCCAGCGTTCACTCATTTGGGATAAAGAGCCAATATACTGCTAATGTGAATGTTAATTAACAAGTAGTTGATGGTGAATTTGTGTACCTTAATATAAAGTCTTACCAGCTTTACTAATTGTATATAAAGCTGCTGGATAAGATAACCTGAAATAATTTGTAAATGCTTATTCATTTATATTAGCTTATAATGTGAATGTGTAGAGGAACTTAAATTGTCAGATAAACTTACTGAATATTTGCTTAAAAAGTTAGTATAAAGTACAAAGTAGCATAAAATGAAAAAATTGCAGTTAAAGTACCTCAAAATGGTACTTCAGTACAATACTTGACTAAATGTACTTCACTACATTCCAGCACTGAATATAAACTTTAAATGAATGAGGATATTGTTGTATAAATAGGGCCTCTTTGGTCCATAAGGGGAAATATACAAGCCAACAGTAAAGTGTTATATAACATGTGCTGGTCTACTGCTGCCGAGATGGTTAGTTTTGTAGGTCACTGAATAATGCTGATGAGTCACAGAATAAATATGTTTTACTCCTATCCCATCCACAGCAGTACTTTGCATAGATTCTGTGCCTTGGGTGTACCAACCACCATCTAGATTTAAAAAAATCCAAACTATGCCTTTAAGGACACAGACATGGTTTGTTGTCCCATGAAACCCTATCTCCCTACCCTCTGATAAGTTCCACTTGAAAGCTTCTGTTTTTGGTGCCAGGATTCGAATTGCACCATTTTATAGTCTGAAAGTACCTGACGGAAAACCAAGAAGCTGTCTCGATTGGCTGATTGCGAGTATTAATGTTCCTCTGCTTGGATGTCTCCTGTTGGCTGGATCTCCCTGTCCAATCTCTCTGGCCAATTGGTACACAATGTTACACACTTAGAAACCAAGACTCTTAATATCATAGGGAAATCCCTCTGTTCTTACGTTACGCCTCCACGGGCCCATTCGCAAGGCTGCTTCCATTTTTAACAGAATGTGATATCTGTGGGGATGAAGGTTTTGATGGGAGCCAGAGATTCTGTATTGGTTGGCTAATTGTAGGTGATGGTGTTTCCTGTGGTTGGAAGGGAAATGCTGGCTCTATCACAGTGCAGGGTTGTTGATGTCATGCCAAATAAGAAGCAGAATTAGATCCCTCACATGTGTGGAAACGTAGTGCATTAAAGAGTCACACAACATAGGGAAGAGGATAACAACACAGGAACGGGTGAGAAAAAACTACAAATATTGGCATGAAGAAGAGAAGAAAAGGGATGCATTGATCCCTTTATTGTTTCAGCTGAGGAGCGTCCGAGCCAAGAAGATTTAGACAAAAGCTCTGTGGTAGGGATAAGGGTCTACAATTATTGCCCCACATCATAAAAGAGGTGAGAATTGTATGCGTGGTTACACATGTCAGGAGAGATGAGTACAGTGCAGCATCCATCCTCTGTCAGTTGTATGTGCCTGTGGTTATTGCAGGTATTATCACTGCACTAGGAAGCAGTCAGTTGACGCCTGTTCGCACCCCATCGTAGTTAAAGTAACCGGACTGATGTGTGTCCACCGGCACCTTTTAAAAGGTTATTTGGTGAATTCAAGGCACATTGCAAAGTCTATTCCAAGAAAAAGTTAAAGCCTAATTCAAAAAAAGGCCAAATATTGTCTTTTTTCATTATTTTCGCTCAGTCTCTAAGAAATTCTCAAGCTTTGGAAGTACACTCTAATTCTGTTCAATCAGGAGAGACGTTCATTCAGGTGGGGAAGAACCGCTCCGAAGAAACCCCCCGGGGTCTAGACACTGGTGGTGGTGATAAGTAGGTGGGACCGGTCTGAAGGGAGAAGGATTAGCTTGGTCCTGTAGGAGACGGGAGGCGAGGAGGAGGGTTGCGCACCTGAAATGACAGCTGACAAGAGGGAAGAGCAGATATAAAGGGATTAGCGGGTGCAACGATAGGCTTGTGAGAATGGAGAGAGGAGTGATTGGTTAGCTGGGGAGTGACGCCCCCGATCATTTAATGAGGGAGGAGAGGGTAAAGAAGTGATGTGTAATATGAATGGAGAGCTTGGTCTTCCTGCTTGAACTTGCGCTAAGCTTCATTTCAATCAGGAGAGACGTTGATGTATGAAATACATATTTATTACTGGGACACATAATATGAGTGAAATAATGATTGCCAGAATTGAGACAGGAGAATGGAATGGTGTTTGGCGATTATGCCCCGGTTTGCAGGATTATCATTCAGGAAGGGAAGAACCGCTCCGAAGAAACCCCCAAAGAAGTGAAGTATGACATACTGAGATGTAATGAGTTTCTTACCTTGTGGGCTGACTGCGGTGATCTATGGATGAAATGAGAGATTAACATGTGGATTAAACAATCGGCCGGAATCACTGCCGGGCTTACTGTACATCAGAGGATGCTTGACCCGAGAGCCGACGGCCGGAATCAGTGCCGGGCTTACGTACTACCACTAAACAACGGCCGGAATCGCTGCCGGGCTTACTGTACATCATAAGATGCTTGACCCGAGAGCCAACGGCCGCAATCAGTGCCGGGCTTACGTGAACACTACCACTAAACGACGGCCGGAATCGCTGCCGAGCTTACGGCCCCTACACACGGTGGCCTGCGTTGTCGCTTGCCGGCGGGGGGGGCTGAAACTCGGCCTACAACCAATCACATGAATCTCCCGCCCCGGACACACAAGCACGCGGTTTGATTGGCTAGAGCTTGTACTGGCATATGATTCGATTGGCTGAAGCCTCCATCGAGGCGTCAAAAGTAGAACATTGCTCTACTTTTGCAGCGAGCACCGCGAGAGAAGCTACGCTTTGCTCCCACAATGCAGTTCGGCGAATCGTGACGTCACCCCATTCAAAAGTGAATGGGCAGAAGCGTTGAAGCGGCAACGCACGCCGCCGTGTGTAGGGGCCGTTACTGTACATCATAAGATGCTTGACCCGAGAGTCAACTGCCGGAATCACTGCCGGGCTCACTGTACATCAATAAGATGCTGACCCGGAGGTCGAACGGCCGAAATCCAGTGCCGGGCTTACGTGAACACTACTACTAACATGGCGACACGAAGGTCGATGACCTGCGATGCAGGGTTAAACATTACACGATGAACGCTACCACTAGAAATGCATAAATACCAGGTTTAGGGTTCGAGAGATCGTTGGATGGCCAGCACGCCGCTGATGTCGCGGGCGAATGTAGGATATGAAGGCAGAGGAGAACCGCCGTCCAAGTTGTTGTAGGGATGAGGAAGAAATACCTTGATTGCCGGCAGGGGTTGGCTGCGCTTATCCTGAACGAAAGCCCTGAAAATGCTATAAGACGGCACCCACCAGTGTATATGCATACTTACCATTAGATAAGCTGGAGAGGATCTTGGCGATTGCCAGCACGGGCCGATGTCCGGGCGAAAGAGGGAGATGTAGAACAATGTAATGCTGATGAGAGCTGTTAGCTTGAGTACAGCTGTAATGCATGCAATATCCATAACCTGGCTTATTGGGCAAGCGCATTGTGAACATGAACCCAAAATATAAATTAAGTGGCGATATGCGCAGCATAAGGATGATGTACGCTTACAGGTAAAATACTGAAACCATGACCCATGATATGTAGGACCTCTAGCTTAAATTCACGCCACGGCTGAGACATCAGATGCGTGATATGCTTGATTGGGTGATTATTATGAACTATTCTTTCTCCCTGAAAGAAACCCCCCAAAAACCAACGGATGGGGGGGCCAGCATCCATGACTGCGTTACTTATTGAGCATTGTAACGGGTAGTAGTTACCCCGAACTGCATTAGTAATGCGTTGCGTTACTTCGTACGACAAAGTAAGTACATGTACTGAAACTCCATACTGTAACACGTTACACTCCAACACTGCCTCACCTTAAACCCTGAACTAAAGGCAGCAATGCATATAACGAACATCTCGTGAATTTGTTGCAAGCTGCCTCTTGCCAGCGCTACCCTGACGCCTGTTTTAGAGGTGAGGCGCGAGCAGGAAACGAGGCGAGAGCCTGGGCTGTGCAATGAACCTGCTAACCGCCTACTTAGTGTCCAAGTACTACTGCTACTGAGCCGGGAGGAGGAAGTAGCTTCAATGGGATGTAGCTTGAGCCCTGCCTGCCTGCAGATTTGGGGTTGTGGTTGCCAGCCAGAAGTGGGTGAAAGCTTCGCAAGCGAATGAGGCCCCGTCCCGTGAAGGGGACACAAGCGCCGCATCTGAGCGTCTCCTGATGCCAGCCCCGCTCTTTGTGATGCCCTCTTGAGAGACTGAAGGTGCACGTGAATTGTTTGCGTGAAGTATGGCCCCGATAATTCCCATTAAGTCGGAGACCTTCGCGGTGAGAGCGAGCTATCCGTGTCCTTCTCAACGGCGTCGCGCGTTAGGCGGCGCAGGACAGGTTGGAATGAACATAGTCACATTCTTGCTATTTTTCATGCTGATGACTACGTTTCAAAAGTAGAGAGCCAGGACTAGGAGAGTTCTAATCTGGACTAAAGAAAGCAATTATTGGAAGAGGAGCGGCGAACATAACAACGCCGCATCCTCGGCGCCCGGGAAAATTCTTAAAATAAACTAATCATGTGCCAAATTGTCAATACAATGAGCATTTCATTAAGTAAACGTGAAAAACAGGACACATGGCTGTAGACGCGTTGTTTATGGAATTATTACATCCATCATTACATGGTCCAGTCTATCACGTTAACAAAGGTAAATGCTTCACAAACCTAATATTAAACACACAAACAACAGGTAGTGGTTCAACCATCACAATGCCTAACCATCAGTACACCTGAAAATCCTGTCAACGCTACTTTTACGGGATATGTTAAAATAAATACATTTTAATATTGACTTACATATGCAGAGCAGAGCACGCAGCCTCGATATGTCCTTTAACAGAGGTAGGGTAATCAGTTGCTGGAACCTGGCGAGTGTAATCAGCCGATAGACCTCTGCGAACGTTAAGACTACACTGATAGTATTATCTCCGAGGCTAGACTATAGGATTGAGGTCTCTTTATGTGATCATACTGCCTGGATGGCCTGAGATCGAAGCTCTCCCTCTGCTAGATATAGAGATAGTGGACTCCAACAATGACCAATTGTCCGAACACTGATGCCATAGATACTTGGATGAGCAGATATAAAGTGATCATGTCTAGACGCCGCGGCTCAGAACTACATAATATGACTCCTGCTATGATCGTGAGGTCTGACGCTCTGTTGAATGGACGAGAGGAGGGATTGATGATGGGTGAGCTAGTATCAGACTACGGGAAAGAGACATGACAGTGCACCCGATACTTAATGAGGGAGGCAGGGAGGGTAAAGAAGCTGACGTGTAATACTGAATGGAGAGCTTCGGTCTCCTGCTGACTGCGCTAAGCTCCATCTTTCATAACAAAAAACACTTTTCATGGCCTTTCATTCCTAGCCCGCTTCTTGAATCAATAGGCCTGTATACGCCACGCACTATGCTCACAATATACTTTCGCACTACGCGTCGC